>NW_011495046.1:5107950-5121170 GCF_000754665.1 Bison bison bison
GTGAGTTGGCTCTTTGCATCGGGTGGCCAAAGTATTGGAGCTTCACTTTAGTCCTTCCATGAATATTCGGGGTTGATTTCCTTTAGAACTGACCAGTTTGATCTCCATGCAGTCCAAGGGACTCTCAAGAGTTTTCTCCAGCAACACAATTTGAAAGCATCAATTCTTTGGCACTCAGCCTTCTTATTGGTACAAAGCTCATATCTGTACATCACTACTGAAAAAACACCCATAGCTTTGACTATACAGACCTTTGTTGGCAAAGTGATAACTCTGCTTTTTAATATGCTAAGTTTGTCATAGCTTTTCTTCCAAGGAGCAAGTGTCGGTTAATTTCATGGTTGCAGTCACCATCCACAGTGATTTTAGAGCCCAAGAAAATAAAATCTGTCACTCCTTCTACTTTTTCCCCTTCTATTTGCCATGAAGTGATGAGACCCGATGAAGATGATCTTAGTTTTTTTCATGTTGAGTTTCAAGCCAGCTTCTCAGTCTCCTCTTTGCTGCTAAGTCGCTTCAGTTGTGTCCAACTCTGTGCAACCCCATAGACGGCAGCCCACCAGGCTCTGCCGTCCCTGGGATTCTCCAGGCAAGAACACTAGAGTGGGTTGCCATTTCCTTCTCCAATGCATGAAAGTGAAAAGTGAAAGTGAAGTCTCTCAATCGTGTCCAACTCTTAGCGACCCCATGGACTGCAGCCCACCAGGCTCCTCTGTCCATGGGATTTTCCAGGCAAGAGTACTGGAGTGGGGTGCCATTCAAATTCTGCCATTAAAGTGGTATCATCTGCATATCTGAGGTTGTTGATATTTCTCCCGGCAGTCTTGATTCCAGCTTGTGATACATCCAGCCTGACATTTTGCATGATGTACTCTGCATCTAAGTTAAATAAGCAGGGTGACAATATACAGCCTTGTCTTGCTCCTTTCCCAATTTTGAACCAGTCCATTGTTTCATGTCCAGTTCTAACTGTTGCTTCTTGACCCACATACAGGTTTCTCAGGAGATAGGTAAGGTGGTCTGGTATTTCCATCTCTTTAAGAATTTTCCAGTTTGTTGTGATCCACACAGTCAAAGGCTTTAGCAAAATCAATGAGCAGAAGTAGATGTTTTTCTGGAACTCCCTTGCTTTTTCTATGATCAAAAGAAGACTGGCAATTTGATCTCTGGTTCCTCTGCCTTTTCTAAAGCCATCTTATCTATCTGGAAGTTCTTGATTCACATACTGGTGAAGCCTAGCTTGACAGATATTGAGCATAACCTTACTAGCATGTAAAATGAGAACACATGTACAGTAATTTGAACATTTTTTGGCATTGCTCTTCTTTGGGATTGGAATAAAAACTGACCTTTTCCAGTCCTGTGACCACTGCTGAATTTTCCAATTTTGCTAACATGTTGAGTACAGGACTTTAACAGCATCATCTTTTAAAATTTGAAATAGCTCAGCTGGAATTCCATCACCTCCACTAGCTTTGTCTGTAGTAACACTTCCTGGGCCCACTTGACTTCCACTCCAGGATGTTTGGCTCTAGGTGAATGACCTTACCATCGTGGTTATCTGGGTTATTAAGACTTTTTTGTATAGTTCTTCTGTGTATTCTTGCCACCTCTTAATCTCTTCTGCTTCTGTTAGGTCCTTACTGTTTCTATCCTTTGTCATGTCCATTGTGCATGAAATTTTCCTTTGATAGCTCCATTTTCTTTAAGAGATTTCTAGTCTTTCCCATTCTATTGTTTTCCTCTACTTCTTTGCATTGTTCTTTAAAGAAGGCCTTCTTGTCTTTCCCTGTTCTCTGAAATTCTGTGTTCAGTTGAGTGTATCTTTTCCTTTCTCCCTTGCTTTTTACTTCTCTTCTTTCTTCAGCTATTTGTAAAGCCTCCTCAGACGACAAATTTACCTTCCTGCATTTCTTTGTCTTTGGGATAGTTTTGATCACTGCCTCCTGTACAGTGTTATGAACCTCTGTCTATAGTTCTTCAAGCACTCTGTCTACCAGATCTAATCCTTTGAATCTATTTGTCACCTATGTGTAACCATAAGAGATTTATGCTGTAAATCAGACTTGAATGGCCTAGTGGTTTTCCCTACTTTCTTCAATTTAAGCCTGAATTTAGCAATAAGGAGCTGATGATATGAGCCACAGTCAGCTCCAGGTCTTGTTTTTGCTGACTGTATAGTGCTTCTTCATTTTCAGCTGCAAAAAATATAATCAGTCTGTTTTCAGTATTGATCATTTGGTAATGTCAATATATAGAGTCATCTCTTGTGCTGTTTGAAAAGGGTGCTTACTGTGACCAGTGTGTTCTCTTGACAAAACTCTGTTAGCCTTTCCCCTTCATTTTGTATTCCAAGGCCAAAATTGCCTGTTATTCCAGGTATCTCTTGACTTCCTTACTTTTGCATCCCAGTCCCCTACGATGAAAAGGATATCATTTTTTGGTGTTAGTTCTAGTAGGTCTTGTAGGTCTTCACAGAACTATTCAACTTCAACTTCTTCAGCATTAGCAGTTGGGGCATAGACTTGGATTACCATGATGTTGAATGGTTTGCCTTGGAAATGAACAGAAATCATTCTGTTGTTTTTGAGATTGCACCCAAGTACTGCATTTCAGACCCTTTTGTTGACTATGAGGGCTACTCCATTTCTTCTGAGGGATTCTTCCCCACAGTAGTAGATAATAATGGTCATCTGAATTAAATTTGCCCATTCCCATCCATTATAGTTTACTGATTCTTAAGATGTTGATGTTCACTCTTACCATCTCCTGTATGACCACATCCAATTTATCTTGATTCATGGGCCTAACATTCCAGATTCCTATGCAATGTTGTTCTTTACAGTGTCAGACTTTACTTTCACTACCAGACATATCCACAGCTGAGCATCATTTCCACTTTGGCCCAGTCACTTCATTTTTTCTGGAACTATTAGTAATTGCCCTTTAGTCATCCCCATTAGCATACTGGACACCTTCCAACCTGGGGGGCTCATCTTCTGGTGTCATATCTTTTTGTCTTTTCATACTGTTCATGGCTTCTCGCTGCAATAATACTGAAGTCGTTTGCCATTTCCTCCTCCAGTGGACTGCATTTTGTCCCAACTCTCCACTATGACCAGTCCATCTTGGGCGGCCCTGCATGGCATGGCTCATAGCTTCATTGAGTTATGCAAGCGCCTTCTCCATGACAAGGCTGTGATCCATGAAGCGATATATACTGAATATGACATGTCAGTTATTGGTGGGATATTATTTCCAAGGAAGGAGTGCCTGCCCCTTGGATAGGGCTGAAGCAGCAATTCTAGAAGGCTTCATAAAAGAAAGGATATTCAAGAAGTATATTGAAGTACAAATAGAAGTGTTTGTTGTTGCTGTTGTTTTTTATGTGGAAAGGGTGTAGTGTTGTTCTAGGGGAAGAGATTCTGGTGTGTTTTGGGGAGCCTTATTCTGCAAGAAGTTTAGGCTGCAAGTAGGGGAATGGTGAGAGATGAGACAGGGTAGACTGGTTAGAGCCAACTAACACAGCTTAGACTTTATCTTATAGACAAGTCACTGCAGGGAATGATGAGTTACCAAGGGGGAGTGTTCTAGAACAAATCACCAAGGGTACTGCAAGCTTTCTTAAAGAACCAGATAGTAAATATTTTAAGCTTTGCAAGCCACACTGTTTCTGTTGCAGCTACTCAGCTCTGCCACTACAGTGTGGAAGTTGTAATAGATGATACATAAGCAAATGAGCATGACTCTGTTCGAATAAAACTTTATTGATACAAACAGCCAGTGGGCTTGACTTACCTGTGAACTTACCAATCGCTATTCTACAATGACAATTCTAGGGGCTCACTCAAGATTGAATTGGACCATGGGGAGAGAATGGAGGCAGTGAGGCCACTTAGGCTTCACTGCTTTAATTCAGGGGAACTAAGAAGGAGGGACCTTGAAGAGAAATGGCTTGTGACATGCTCAAAAGTCAAAATGACAGGACTACATCACCAATTTGATGGAAAAAATGTCTAGCTCTTTCTTTAATGCTCAGTGGACTGATTCTTCCAGTACAGAAAAAACAAAACTGTAGACATTCTGTATTTGTGACTCAGAATCATGTGTACGTCCTGGGGAAGTCACCTCTTGATCACAAGATACTCTGCTGGGTGTATTATATAGATTATTATGCAGAATTCTTTAAAATATTGTTTTATTTCCTGTTTTTCAAACTGAGGTTTGGAAATGCTAAACCATTTGCCCAAAGTCAAGTAGCTGGTAAATGGTGGAGCTGAGATTGGACCAGATCTGGTATCAAAGCCTGTGACATTCTTAACATGTAGAGTCTTCTCCCCACCTCTCATAGTGTGGCATGGAGCCCTGTTCCATAAGCCTATGCAACTGTCCCCTCTCTGTCCCTGCTAAGACCCATCTAGCCCTTCAGGGTTCTCAGTTAGCCTCTGTCATAGCAAGGACTGTGTTTTAGCTGAAAAAACAGTTAGGTGTGAAATTATTCTTATGTGTTTGACAAAGGACATGCAGCAAAACTCAGACCTCAACTTGAGGTTCTAACCTGATGATTTTCACATGTTACAATTTGGAAAAAGTGTGGTATTAGGTTGTGGATTAGGGAATTCCTGAATTTAAATGTCTAGATTAGAACATTGTCTTATCCATTGTCTGTTAAATTCAGGTAATAATATCTGATAAGAGAAAACTTGTTAACTTAACACCCTGGAGGTCCAGATTAGCTTCTGACAGGACAAACGACCATTATGGTCAAGGAAATCAATTCAGTTACCCTTCTCCCTCAGGTTATCTAGTAACCCCACTGATTATTACTTTAGTGCCTTGTCCAGGTTCAGTAAGAGACAGTCTCTGCATTGAATATTTCAAACAGGCCTTCAGAGACAGAGAAATATCCAAAACCAATTGAATTATATCATGGGTGCTGTGCTGTGCTGCTGTGCTAAGTTGCTTCACTTGTGTCTGACTCTGTGAGACCCCATGGACTGTAGCCCACCAGGCTGCTCTATCCATGGGATTCTTCAGGCAAGAATACTGGAGTGGGTTGCCATTTCCTTCTCCAGGGGATCTTCCCTGCATCTCATAAGTCTCCTGCATTGGCAGGTGGGTTCTTTACCACTAGCGCCACCTGGGATACAGCAGTCCTTTTAGTGAGGCCTCTTGGACTGGTTGGGTCACATGGTACATGGAATGGCAAAGAGATCTCTGTGATTGAAGTGAATCAATTCCATGTCCCATACCTTGGGCCAGGGAGGATGGACAAACAGAGTAGAGGTCTTCCAGTAAGGGGAAAGGAGGACTGCATCTTGGAGATGGACACCAGTGCCTGCCACAGGTTTTGATCTGCTTTGACTTCCAGCCTGTGTTAGTTTCATAGGGCTGCCATAACAAAGCACTACAGACTAGATGGCCTGAAACAACAGAAATGTATTGTCTTACAGATGGGGAGGCCAGAAAAAATATTAGCAGGGCCATGCTCCCTCTGAAGGTCCTAGGGAAGTATCTGTGCCAGGTTTCTACCTGGCTTCTGGTAGCCTTGGGCACATTTGTTCCCTCCCTGTGTCTCTTCACATTGTCCTTTGTCTGCATCCAAACTTCCCCTTTATATAAGGACACCAGTCATATGGAAGGACCCACTCGAAAGACCTCGTTTTAACTTGCTTAAATCTGTAAAGATCCTGTTTCCAAATAAGGTTACCTTTTGAGACTTCATATCTTTTTTGAGGGACACAATTCAACCTATAACACAACCCTCTCTCAAGGAGAGTTCAGAACTCCTTCCTCATACCAAGGTGATTGAGTAGCTCTACCCTAAGGT
This sequence comes from Bison bison bison, assembly GCF_000754665.1. Lineage (NCBI taxonomy): Eukaryota > Metazoa > Chordata > Mammalia > Artiodactyla > Bovidae > Bison > Bison bison. The sequence goes on from NW_011495046.1 coordinate 5,113,781, forward strand.
ATCTTCATCTGTGTTCTTTAGGCCACACTCACTGCCTTTGTCCTTCCAGCCTCTCCTTACTTTAAACTTTGCTCATTCATTTAACAGTAAGTGTTCATGTAACAGTAAGCACTGAGTTCCTGTTGCATTTCAGGTACTATGTTAAGTGCCCCTCTACCATGCTGTCTTCACTTCCTTTGGAAACAGTACTCCTTTCCTCCAAAGAGACACTGACCAAAATTTGTTTCTCTTCATAACTCAAGTACAAGTATCATGCCCGTGTTAATAGGTGATTTATCAGTAAATGAATGAATGAATGATTCCTAGACTATGCCACACTTCTGCTTTCCAGGCTGCATTCTGCTCTTGGCCTCCTTCCCTCAAAATCATGTCTAGTCACCACTTTTTTTCTACATGCCCAGAGCAAGTAGCACATGGCATTCTTTCCGTTAGGCTGATCCCTCAGCTATGCTGGTCCTAATCACCCGTGGATACATTTGGCTACCCATTGATCACCATCTCTCTGTCCTGCTTCACACAAAGGAAAGTCCAACTTCAGTTCAGTTCAGTCATTCAGTCATGTCCAACTGTTAGCGACCCCATGGACTGCAGTACGCTAGGCCTCCCTGTCCATCACCAACGCTGGGAGTTTATTCAAACTCATGTCCATTGAGTCGGTGATGCCATCCAACCATCTCATCCTTTGTCGTCCCCTTCTCTTCCCACCTTCAATCTTTCCCAACATCAGGGTCTTTTCTAATGAGTCAGTTCTTCGCATCAAGTGGCCAAAGTATTGGAGTTTCAGCTTCAACATCAGTCCTTCCAGTGAATATTCAGGACTGATATCCTTTAGGATGGACTGGTTGTATCTCCTTGCAGTCCAAGAGTCTTCTCAAGACAACACCACAGTTCAAAAGCATCAATTCTTCAGCGCTCAGCTTTCTTTATAGTCCTGCTCACATCCATACATGACTACTGGAAAAACCATAGCCTTGACTAGATGGACCTTTGTTGGCAAAGTAACATCTCTGCTTTTTAATATGCTGTCTAGGTTGGTCATAACTTTTCTTCCAAAGAGTAAGCGTCTGAATTTCTTGGCACCAGTCACCATCTGCAGTGATTTTGGACCCCACCTCCCCCCCAAAATAAAGTCTCTCACTGTTTCCCCATCTATTTGCCATGAAGTGATGAGACCAGATGCCATGATCTTAGTTTTCTGATTGTTGAGCTTTAAGCCAACTTTTTCACTCTCCTCTTTAACTTTCATCAAAAGGCTCTTTAGTTCTTCTTCACTTTCTGCCATAAAGGTGGTGTTATCTGCATATCTGAGGTTATTGAAATTTTTCCTGGCAATCTTAATTCCAGCTTGTGCTTCACCCAGCCTAGCATTTCTCATGATATACTCTGCATATAAGTTAAATAAGCAGGGTGACAATATACAGCCTTGACGTAGTCTTTTCCTTATTTGGAACCAGTCTGTTGTTCCATGTCCAGTTCTAACTGTTGCTTCCTGACCTACATACAGATTTCTCAAGAGGCAGGTCAGGTGGTCTGGTATTCCCATCTCTTTAAGAATTTTCCAAAGTTTGTGGTTATCTATATGGTCAAAGGCTTTGGCATAGTCAATAAAGCAGAAATAGATGTTTTTCTGGAACTCTTGTTTTTTCAGTGTTCCAATGGATGTTGGCAATTGGATCTCTGGTTCCTCTGCCTTTTTTAAAACCAGTTTGAACATCTGAAAGTTCGTGGTTCACGTACTGTTGAAACCTGGATTGGAGAATATTGAGCATTACTTTACTAGGGTGTGAGATGAGTGCAATTGTGAGGTAGTTTGAACATTCTTTGAAATTGGAATGAAAACCAACCTTTTCCAGTCCTGTGACCACTGCTGAGTTTTCCAAATTTGCTGGCATATTGAGTGCAGAACTTGCACAGCATCATCTTTTAAGATTTGAAAAAGCTCAGCTGGAATTCCATCACCTATGAACAATGTTCAACTTACTTGCCCGCAGAAAGATGGCTCTCATAAGAAAAGCAAAACTTCTTCCATAGGCATCTTTGTTTCTCCATTTCTAAAGTTTCCCTCTCTTGCAATTCCGGAAGGAAGGGACATACCATTTCTGCTACTTTGATTATTTCAACAAGTATTTTTTTTGAGTCCCATGTTTATAGGTGGGGCTATGTTTGAAGCACATTAACTCTTATCTAGTTTCTACCTTTCTAATAAAAAGGCCTGCTTCTTTAACTTCTTCCTGTTTAATATATTGGATTTCTCCTATGTATTGAATAACACAGTGATTTTTAAATTTTTTTAGCATTAATACTCTTCAAATGAAATCTTAAATGGAATATCAGTGAGTTAAAGAGAAGAAACAAAAATTGTGTGGTGTATTTGAAAACAATGAGACTGTTTGATGAATATAAAAATATAAATTGAAATGTTGTGATGACAGTGTAGCCTTGGAGTCTCCTCACTATTAATACTTCTCTGTGTTTTGTATTGGCTGTACAGCCTTACGCAAATTATGGCCACCAGACATTAAAAGTGATAGCAGTTTTAAAAAGGATACCTTGCAGATTCAGGTTATTTTGATTAAAATGATCCAGAAACTTGAAGAATATAGGAAAATGTGGTTTTAATGTTGACTAATTAATACTATGTAACAACTGTTTGCATTCTTTAATTATAAGGGATTTAATTGAAAGTAAGAAACAGATTCTTCAACCAATTTTTATCTTCCTTTCACAGAAAATACTTCCTCAAAACATATTGTGCCATTATGATATGTTAATTATATTATTAAGAGTATTGTGACTTCAGTGCTTGCTTCTATTTAGTAATCACTCAAAGTCCTTACTGGGCTTCCCTGTGGCTCAGGTGGTAAGGAACCCACCTACAATGCGGAAGACCTGGGCTCCATCCCTGGGTTGCAAAGATCCCCTGGAGGACGGCACGGCAACCCACTCCAGTATTCTTGCCTGGAGAATCCCCATGGACAGAGGAGACTGATTGACTGCAGTCCGTGGGGTTGTAAAGAATCGGACACAACTGAGTGACTAAGCACAGCACAGCACAAAGCCTTAAACACAGCAAAAAATACTTAATTTGGCATGTTGAGTCCAAACTTCAGTTGTCATTTTCATCACTGACATTTTGGCCTGCATTGCTGAGTTGGTCTTATTTGGATTTATAAAAGCCTTCCAAGCACTTTAAGAATAAAACAAACATTAAAGGTACCAATAATACCACAGTGCAATAGGCGTGGTGGTCACTTATTACCATACAGTTTACTGTTACCTCTTTATGTGAGCATGCACTCAATGGATATCCCAGAGTCTTGTCTGGCATGTAACCGAGCCATGGCATACTTGAGCCAAAGTGGTGGTGGTGGGCTTACTTATCCAGTTTACAAAGAGAAGACTTACATGGATCTGAATCACTAAAGACATTTTCAGAACTATAGCTTTCCTAATTAATGATGTTTCTAATACATTACCTGATGGCTCAGTGGTAAAGAATCTACCTGCCAAGCAGGAGATTCAGGAGACACGGGTTCAATCCCTGGGTCAGGAAGATCCCCTGGAGGAAGAAATGGCAACCCACTCCAGTATTCTTACCTGTAAAAAATCCCATGGACAGAGTAGTCTGGCAGGCTACAGTCTTTGGGGTGGCAAAGAGTTGAACATGACTGAGCACAAGCTACCCTTAATATGTTCAAACATACTCATGATTTTCCTTTATTCTGTGCTTGTTCACATTTGGCATATCACACACACTGAATATATATGTTTATGGTTTAAAAAATATTTTAAAACACATAATTTGAGTCAAACATTTGTAGGACCCTGAAGCAAATAGGTTGAACTCCAGTGTATTGGAGTATGATGTAAGACAATGGTGGCTTCTAGGAAGCTGTAGAACTGACTTGTTGGCATCAGATAAATGTCTGCCCAGCTCATGGCTTTTCACCTTCTGGATGTTCAGCAGTTTGTCTGCATTGCATTGAATTGAATTGGCCCAGAGCAGGTCCTGTGTATCTGTGGACTAGTTCCCCCTGGAAGGTCTCAGGTGGAAGCTGTCTACCTTCTCAAGAATCCACACAGCTCTTGCCAAGGAAGGCTGGCACACCCCTACCTAGAATTTCCCTTTTCTCCAGCTCCCTGGAGGGCTACCGTGGGTTTCCAGACTCCACCTTGTTTTTGCTCCACTCTTCTGACTTCTTGTCTTCTCTGCGCTTCCCTTGTGGCTCAGCTGGTAAAGAATCTGCCTGCAATGTGGGAGATCCTGGTTCAATCCTTGGGTTTGGAAGATCCCCTGGAGAAGGGGAAGGCTACCCACTCCAGTATTCTGGCCTGGAGAATTCCATGGACTGTATAGTCCATGGGGTTGCAAGGAGTTGGACATGACTGAGCAACTTTCACTTTCTTTCTGACTTCCTCAGTGTCCCTGTGCTTATGCTCTGGTTTTAATAATTATCATGGACTTAGAAGTCAGCTTGGGACTTGGGAAGCCAAAATGGAAAAGAATCATGACCGGTAATGTTTCTTGTTCCCATTTGTGTGTTCCTTGTTCCCATTTGTGTGTTCCTTGGTGGGGCATTATATTTGTGAGTTCTCTACATCTACAGATGCTCCAGGTATACAGGACTTGGGAAGCCCTACTGGTGGCAGATGAAGCCTTTGCTTGAGGAATACAGGTTAAGAATAAAGTGGCAAGTGGATTGCCTTTTTTAATGGCCTGGATTAAAGATCCACAAGTCTGTCATCATGTTCTGCCTTGCTTGCAACCATAAAGAGAAAATCACACAGGATTTAGTCAGAATTATTCAAGCACATGTTGGTTGGCTGACCATCAGGACTGAAATTCTTTTCATGCCCAGTGTGGTGCAAATGTTGTAATTCTGTTTGACTACTTCCTGCCATCTCCATGAAGTTTCTTCTTTCTCTATCTGACACTTGGCAGGCTAGTTTTCACTAGGCTTCAGCCATGAGCTCTTTCCTTTACCTTTGGTATTCTTTGTCAGGGTTACCTCATCTGTTTTCATACTTCAGCTGATGACCCTCAAATGCTTTTAATTATCACTTCATTATCACAGTATGACTCCAGAATTCCTTTACGTTATTATTCCTCCAAACCTCTTTACATGTCTTACAAGCTGACCAAACTCAATGTTCTTGGGTTTCCCTACGTTTCCTTCATGAAGGAGAATATGGTGTAAGACCCCTAATTTCAAAGAACTTATATAGCCTAATGCAAAAATATAGGAAACACATACTTTTACCACATGCAAAACATTGTCACAGAGGGCTACAGGGCTGCAAGAGAGGGAGCCATTATGTATGATGAGGAGAATCAAAGAACGTTCTTACAGGAGATGATGTGACATGGATCTTGAAGGGTGGATAGGACTCAGAAGTGCATTAACATAGAGAAGAGCATTCAGCAGAGCAAAGCCCAGAGGTAGAACTGAGTGGGAAGTATATGAAGAAGAACATGATTCCATTTGCTGGGACTTTGGCTGTGTTGGAAAGCTAGGTTGGGAAGAACCTATGAAGGGCCTTGATTTACAGGCTAACACTTGAATTTTACTCTGTAGGTGGTGATTTTAGAACAGAGGAGTGGCATTATTAGAACACTTTCTGAATGCTCAGTCTGACACCAGCATATGATCTTGGGGTAGGAGAAGAAGAAAAGGGAACTCCTAAGTTAGGTGATTGGCAATGGGGACCAAAGAGGGGATATGAGGTAGAATTTTCAGGGCAAGGGAGAGGAAGGGCCCAAGATGACTTCCAAGTGTGAGTATGAGTGATTGGGAGGGTCAGGATATTGTGAAAACTGTGGAGAAAATAGGAAGTAGTTTAGTGGGAGAATGAACTGAGGACACACTGGGCTGGGGAGATCTCAAGGAATCCAAGTGGAGACTCCCATCCCGCCTCATCCATCCTCAGTCCTTTAGACCCCCCTTTCAAGTTAAGGTGGTCTGGCTCCCTGCCTGGCTCTCCAAGCTAGAATCAACCCCAACTTGTATGCCCAGGCCTGTCTTACTTGGGGCAGTAAATATTTAAGAGGATGCCCTGACCTCCTGGGCACATATATTTGGGCATCAGTCAAAGAGTCAGACACAACTGAAGGGACTTAGCACGAACCTAACAGGCCAGCCTAGGGCTGATCCTAAGAACCTTGCAGGTTAGACCACCTCTAACCCACGTGCTTCATAGGACTGGTTTTTGTTTGTTTGCCTTTCAAATTCTTGTCCCTTTTCTTGTGTTCTCACTCCTATACGCCCTCCTGGGACAGACACCCCTGCTCCCAGACTAGTGCTAAGGTCCTAATACACATGGACAGAATCCAGAGGCTGAAAGCTAGTCTTTAAAGATAGCTTCCTGGATTCTGACCATTTTTAAGGCCCTTAGAGTTGACTCGGGCTTCCCAGGTGGTGCTAGTGGTAAAGAACTCACCTGGCAATGCAGGAGACATAAGAGACGCAGGTTCAATCCCTGGGTCAGGAAGATCCCCTGGAGGAGGGCATGGGAACCCACTGTAGTATCATGCCTGGAGAATCCCATGGACAGAGGAGTCTGGTGGCCTACAGTCCATGGGGCTGCAAAGAGTCGGACAAGACTAAAAGTGACTTAGCTCTGGCACTAGAGATGACTCCACTCTTCTGTCTACAAGATCAAATCCTCAGTGCCTGCATCATCCTTAGGGATGGGCCCTGGTTCTCTTCCCACTTCCAGGTGCTACTTCAAGCCCAGTACCACAGCTCAGCAGTGACTTCCAGGAAATGTGAGGTGTCCAACATGTGCATGGCACACTCTGCATCCTGTACCTATCTGGGCCCTTATGAAAGCATCTTGCATCCTGCCTCCCAAGTTTTGAACATTCCTTTAGATCCTCACTCTTCCCTCTGTTGTACTCTGGTTGACCTCCCACACGACTGGACACCTGACCTTCATGCCATAGTGGAGGTATTTGGATTGCTGGTGCTTGATATTTCCCATATTGGTTGTTTTTGCTGCTGGTTGCCCCTTGGTTCGGACAGCGTCATCATTCAATTCCATGGATACTTCCTTTATGGTTTGGGGACTTCAGAAATAAACTGAAACTGGGGAGGAATCCGGGAGTATCCAGAGCCTTTGTGATTGACTTAGTCAAACATCTTCAATCACTTTCTTCTCCTACTGAAGACTTCACATAATTAAAACCATTCCTGGCCAACACCAAATAAATTTTGCACATGCTGCTTGAGTTACTATGCAATTTTACCCTAGTGTGGCTTTTTCTGAAATTAGTATTTCACGGAAACTCTTCCTCTGGATAGGCTGAAACCAGAAACAGTGGAAATTCAACATTTGCTTTGTACAATGAAGCTTTAGGATAGGACTCCCCCCCCACCCACCCCGCCCACCT
>NW_011495046.1:5121270-5125976 GCF_000754665.1 Bison bison bison
GTGTAGCTCATTTGGGGGGGGAAAAAAAGCGTTCTTGGCAGAATCCATGTAGCATGAGCCAAATATCCTAGCTTGTGTTTCCATATACTCAGATATAAAGTGATGGAGAAAATGAAATTCTAAAGCCCATCATATAGCATTGGTGTATAAAAGTTAGGATTACCATTTATTGAGTATCTACTATGTGCCAGGCATCTTACCATGCTTTGCATCCTCAAAAACACCCTGTGAGTATGAATGTGCCAAACCTGGGCCTTCTGGCTTTCTGATCCATACTCTGCTCTGCTTAGGATGGACTAAACTGGAGGCTGCCTTTCTCAGGCTTAAGGGTGCTCTGATTTCCTGCTAGGTTTGGTCAGTAGAGTCACCAGTGAATGAATGGTTGGAGGGTGAGGAAAGGAGGAAGCTGGAGCATTTCCTTCCTTCCTCTTTTCCTCAGGTGTCTCCTCCAGTAGTGGCTGCATCTCCATGGTTCCATCTTCCACTATTTCAGTGCTCCATGGTTCCAGATTCTTCCTGGTGACCCTGGCTCCTGGAAAACACAGCCTTCTCCCAGTGTCCCTTCAGTTGGCTCCTGCGTATTGTTGCTAATCTCTGGTTTATCTCTGGCCCATTTTGTACAGTCTTACTCCAACTATTTTCCTCTTTTTAAAGTTCAAACCAATCTGAAAAGATTTTTAAATTCTTGCCTTTGTCATCTATTATAGCAGTCTTCAAATCTCAGCTTCTCTGACACCTTCAACCTGTATTTATATCTTTATCAAATGCAACCAGTTCTCTGAAATAAATTTCTTTTGTTGTAAATACTTGAAGCGGTTTCTCTGGTTAGAAGGGGATTGATGGATTGAAGCTGGAATCATTAGCTTCATTTTAAGGATCAGGAAACAGAGGATCACAGAGGTTAACTGATTTGCTCAGTTTTAAATATAGGAAACAGAACTCTGGTTTAAACTCATGCTTGATCAGTCCTGAAGCTTGTGCCCTTTTCCCTACGTATATCTGTGTTCTGCTTACTGCTGCCACACAAATGGAATCTAATTTTTTTCTGAATAAATCCCTTCATCTTCTGGAAAAAGAAAACTCTCCTAACCTCCTTCTCCAAGATTTCCCCAGATGAAATGTTCTATATCTCTTCAACTGTTCCTTATGAAAAAGAATTTTGAATTTCCCAAGAATCCCTCTGTGGCCCTTTTATTGCCATACTCGCTTCCCTTCTGACCCTAACCCCTCCTTAATCCCTAAGACCACTAATTTACTCACCATTTCTATAGTTTTGGCATTAAAAAAAAAAAGACTATTACATAAAGTCATACAATATGCAACCTTTTTGAACACTTTTTTTTAGATTCACTTTTTAAAAATATTTATTTACTTACTTTTGGCTGCTGTGGGTCTTCGTTGCTGTGTGCAGCTTTTCTCTAGTTGTGGCGAGCGAGGGCTGTGCTTTGATGTGATGTGCGGGCTTCTCACTGCGCCGGCTTCCTGTTGAGAAACACAGGCTCTGGGGTGCGTGCGCTTCAGGAGCTGCAGCCTGTGGGCTCAGTGGTTGTGGTGCACAGGCTTAGTTGCCCCACAATGTGTGGAATCTTTCTGGACCAGGGATTGAACTTGTGTCCCCTGCATTGGCAAGTGGATTCTTAACCACTGGACCACTAGGGAAGTCCTGAAATCTTCTTGGATTGAGTTTTTAACTCAACATAATTTTTTAGAGATTTATCCAGGTTGTTGCATTTATTAAAAGTCTGTTCCTTTTTTCTTACGAGGTAGTATTCCATGGCATGAATATACCACAGAACAGTTACCCCTTGAAGACAATTTGACTTGTTTTCAGTTTTTGGATATTACAAATAAAACTGCTTTAAATATCTGTGTGGGTTTTTGTGTGAATGTAAGTCTTCCCTTACTTGGAATAAATGCCCAGGAATAGTGCAATTGCTTGGTTATGTGATAGTTTTTTGAGGAACTATGGAACTGTTTTCTAGAGTGGCTGTCTAATTTTACATCCTCACTAGCAATGTATCACTGATCTAATTTCTCCATATTTTTGTCAGCAATTGGTTTTGTCTCTATTTTTTAGTTTTGCTGTTTGATAGATATGTAGTGGTATCTCATTGCTTTAATTTCATTTTCCTAGTGACTAATGATGTTGCGTATCTTCTCATGTGCTTATTTGCTATTTCAGTATCTTCTTTGGTGAAATGTCTCTTCATGACTTTATCCCTGTTCTAAATGGATTGTTTGCTGTTTTTAATTGTTGCATTTTGAAGGTTCTTTATATAGTCTAGACAGTAGTCCCTTTGACAGATATATGACTTGCACACTTCCCCCACTCTCTAGTTGTCTCTTCACCCTCTTAACAGAGAGAACGTTTTTAATTTTGATGAAATCCAGATTATCAATTTTCCCTGTTATGCATTGTGGTTTTGGTGTCAAGTCTGAGAATTCTTTACCTAATGCTAGATTCTGAAGATTTTCTATTTTTTTTTCCTAAAAGTTTTGTAGTTTTATGGTTTGTATTTGGTCTGTGATTCACTCTGAGTAAACTTTTATGTAATATATGAGGCTTGGGTCAGGGTTCACTTTTTTGCCTTTGGCTGTCTAGTTTCTCCAGCACCATTTGTTGTAAAAGCTCTTTCCTCCATTGAATTGCAAAGCACCTTTGTCAAAAATCAGTTGGGCGTATTTACGTGGGTCTATTTCTGGGTTATTTATTCTGCTCCACTGCTTTATGTTTCTGTCTTTCATAAGTAACACACAGTCTTGATTAATGTAGCTGTATACTAGTAAGTTTTGATATAGGTAGACTTATTCCTCCCACTTAATTCTTTTTCAAACGTGTTTTAACCATTCTAGTTCCATTGCATTTTTATATAAATTTCAGCAAAATCTTATTTATATCTACCAAAAGTCTTGCTGGTTTTCTTGTGTGTCTGTTTGTTTTTGGCTGGGGTTTTAATAAGAATTCATTATACTTATATCTTTTTGGCCTTTTATGCAGCTCTCACAGCAAGTATACTGGGGTGGTTTGCCATTCCCTCCTCCAGTGGGTCATGTTTTGTCAGAATTCTCTGCTGTGACCTGTCTTGGGTGGCCCTGCATGGCATGGCTCATAGCTTCATTGAGTTGTGTAAGCCCCTTCACCATGACAAGGCAGTGATCCTTGAAGGGGACTATATACACAGAAGAACTGTATAGAAAAAATCTTAATGAACTGGATTACTATGACAGTGTGGTTAGTCACCCAGAGCCAGACATTCTGGAGTGCAAAGTCAAGTGGGCCTTAAGAAGCACTGCTGTTAATAAAGCTAGTGGATGTGATGAAAGTCCAGCAGAACTATTCAAATCCCTAAAGGATGATGCCATCAAGGTTTTGCATTCAGTATGTCAGCAAATCTGGAAGACCCAGCAGTGGCCACAGGACTGGAAAAGGTTGATCCTCATCCCAGTTCCAAGGAGGGTAGTACCAAAGAGTGTGCTAACCATTGGAAATTGCACTCATCTTCCATGCTAGTAAGGTCGTGCTTAAAATCTTGCATGTTAGGCTTCAGCATTATGTGAACCAAGAAATTCCAGATGTCCAAGCTGGGTTTAGAAAAGGAAGAGGAACTAGAGATGAAATTGCCAATATTCACCGGATTATAGAGAAAGCAGGGGAATTTCAGAAAAACATCTCTGACTGCATGGATCATGACAAACTGTGGAAAGCTCTTTGAGAGACAACTCATTGGACAAGCCCCTGATGCTGGGAAAGATTGAGGGCAGAAGGAGAAAAGGGTGTCAGAGAATGAGAGGGCTGGACAGCATCACTGATACAATGAACATGAACTTGGGCAAACTTCAGGAGCTGGTGAAGGACAGAGAGGCCTGGCGTGCTGCAGTCCATGGGGTCACAAAGAGTCGGACACAACTGAGCGATTGAACTGAACTGACAGGGCGACTGCCCAACAACAACAACAATACTTGTATATCACTTTGGGGAGACTTAGTATCTTTACTATATTGAATCTTTCAGTCCACAACCATGATCTCCTTTCATTTTTTAGATCTCTGATTTCTCTCCGCAGCATTGTGTAGTTTTCAGCTTTAGAGTTCTATACATGTTATGTTACATTTACATCTAAGCATTTAATTTTTTGAGCAATTGTAACTGATATTGTATTTTTAATTTCAGTGTCCACATGCTCATTACTAGCATTTAGAAATAATCTTGATTTTTGTATGTTTTATCTGTTTATCTTCCCTGTGATATTGCTGAACTCACATATTAGTTTTAAGGGTTTGTTGTGGTTGTTGTTGACTTTTTTGTTTTGTGTTTTTAGATTCCTTGGTATGCTGTATGTAGACCATCAGTTCAGTTCAGTTCACTCGCTCAGTCGTGTCCGACTCTTTGCGACCCCATGAACCACAGCACGCCAGGCCTCCCTGTCCATCACCAACTCCCGGAGTCCACCCAAACCCATGCCTATTGAGTTGGTGATGTCATCCAACCATCTCATCCTCTGTTATCCCCTTCTCCTCCTGCCCTCAATCTTTCCCAGCATCAGGGTCTTTTCAAATGAGTCCATCATCTCTTCTGCAAATAGAGACAGTTCTGTTTCTTCTTTCTAATTTGTATCTGATCTATAGCTAAGGACAGATCAGTTCAGTACAGTCGCTCAATTATGTCCGACTCTTTATGACCCCATGGACTGCAGCACGCCAGGCCA
>NW_011495046.1:5126076-5128027 GCF_000754665.1 Bison bison bison
CAGTGAGAAGCCTGCACACTTCTCTAGTTGTCGCGAGCAGGACAGAGAGTAGCCCCCACTCACCACAATTAAAGAAAGCCCACATGCAGCTATGAAGACCCAGTGTAGCCAAAAATAATACATAAAAAAAAATTTAATGTGTTTTAGCATGGATTTCTTTTTTGATAATAGCTATTTTTATTTATTTAAGATTAAATTTTTATTGGGAAATAGTTGGTTTACAATGCTGTGTTAGTTTCAAAGTAAATCATTTATGCATATATCCGCTCTTTTTTAGATTCTTTTCCCATATAGACCATTACAGAATACTGAGTAGAGTTCCCTGTACTATACCATAGGTCCTTACAAGTTATTTATTTTGTAATATAGTAGTGTGCATCAGAGAAGGAAATGGCAGCCCACTCCAGTGTTCTTGCCTGGAGAATCCCAGGGACGGTGGAGCCTGGTGGGCTGCCGTCTATGGGGTCGCACGGAGTTTGACACGACTGAAGCGACTTAGCAGCAGCAGCAGTGTGCATACGTCGATCCCAGTCTCCCAATTTATCTCTCCTACCCCTTTCCCACCTGGTAACCATAGGTGTGTTTTCTACCTCTGTGACTCTATCTCTGTTTTATAAATATTTCATTTGTGCCATCTTCTTTAATATTCCACATATAAGTTTTATCATATGATATACCTTTCTCTGACTTACTTTACTCAGTATGACAATCTCTAGTCCATCCATGTTGCTGCAAATGGCACTATTTTGTCCTTTTTTATGGCAGAGTACTATTCCATTGTATATATGTAGTCCATCTTCTTTATCCATTCCTCTGTTGAATGACTTTTAGGTTGCTTCCATGTCCTGGCCGTTATAAACAATACTGCAATAAACCTTGGGGTGCATGTATCTTTTCAAATTATGATTTACTCCAGATATATGCTTAAGGGTGGCATTGCTGGATCATATGGTAACTCTATTGTTCATTACTATTCTTCATAGTGCCTGTACCAATTTACATGCCTTCCAATGGTGTGGGAAGTTTACCTTTTCTCCACACTCTCTCCAGATTGATTGTTTTTAGATTTTTTGAAGATGGTCATTCTGATAATGGTATGAGCTGATGTCTCATTGTAGTCTTGACTTGCATTTCTCTAACAATTAGCATGTTTTGTCAGAACTCTCCATTATGACCTGACTATCTTGGGTGGCCCTGAACAACACGGCTCATAGCTGAGAAGAGAAATAAAAGGCAAAGGGAAAAAGGAAAGATATACCCATCAGAATGCAGGGTTCCAGAGAATAGCCAGGAGAGATTAGAAAGCATTCCTAAGTAAACAATTCAAAGAAATAGAGGAAAACAATAGAATGGGAAAGAGTAGAGATCTTCTCAAGAAAATTAGAGATACCAAGGGAATGTTTCATGCAAGAAACTGTGTGGAACTAACAGAAGCAGAAGATATTAAGAGGAGGTGGCTAGAATACACAGAAGAACTGTACAAAAAAGATCTTCATGACCCAGATAATCACGATGGTGTGATCACTCACCTAGAGCCAGACATCCTTGAGTGTGAAGTCATGTGGGCTTTAGGAAGCACACTATAAACAAAACCAGTGAAGGTGATAGAGTTCAAGCTAGCTATTTCAAATCCTAAAGGATGATGCTGTTAATGTGCTGCACTCAATATGTCAGCAAATTTGGAAAATTCAGCAGTAGTTACTGGAAAAGTTCAGTTTTCATTCCAGTCCCAAATAGGGCAGTGCCAAAGAATGTTCAAACTACTGCACAGTTCACTCGTCTCACACAGTAGCAAAGTAATGCTGAAAATTCTCCAAGCCAGGCTTCAGCAGTGTGTGAGCCGAGAACTTCCAGATGTTCAAGCTGGATTTAGAAAAGACAGAGGAACCAGAGATCAAATTGCCAACATCCATTGTATCATAGAAAAAGCTAGAGAATTCCAGAAAAGCAT
>NW_011495046.1:5128127-5129227 GCF_000754665.1 Bison bison bison
CTTACCTGCATCCTGAGAAATCTGTATGCAGGTCAAGAAGCAATAGTTAGAACCAGACATGGAACAACAGACTGGTTCCAAATAGGGAAAGGAGTACATCAAGACTGTATATTGTCACCCTGCTTATTTGACTTATATGCAGAGTATATCATGCAAAATGCCAGGCTGCTTGAAGCACAAGCTGAAATCAAGATTGCTGGATAAATATTAATAATCAGATATGCAGATGGCTCCACTCTTACGGCAGAAAGTGAAGAGGAACTAAAGAGTCTCTTGATGAAGGTGAAATAGGAGAGTGAAGAAGCTGGCTTAAAACTCAACATTCAAAAAACTAAGATTGTGATATCTGGTCCTATTACTTCATGGCAAATAGATGGGGAAACAATGGAAACAATGAGACTCTTGGGCGCCAGAATCACTGCAGATGGTGATTGTAGCCATGAAGTTAAAACACACTTGCTCTTTGGAAGAACAGCTATGATAAACCTCAGTTCAGTTCAATCACTCATTCGTGTCCCACTCTTCGCGACCCCATGGACTGCAGCACGCCAGGCCACCCTGTCCATCACCAACTCCTGAAGCTTACTCAAACTCATGTCCATCGAGTCAGTGATGCCACCCAACCATCTCATCCTCTGTCATCCGCTTCTCCTCCTGCCTTCAATCTTTCCCAGCATCAGGGTCTTTTCCAATGAGTCAGTTCTTTCCATTAGGTGGCCAGAGTATTGGAGTTTCAGCTTCAGCATCAGTCCTTCCAATGAATATTCAGGACTGATTTCCTTTAGGTTGGACTGGTTGGATCTCCTTGCAGTCCAAGGGATTCTCAAGAGTCTTTTCCAATACCATAGTTCAAAAGCATCAATTTTTCAGCGCTCAGCTTTCTTTATAGTCCAAATCTCACATCCATACATGACTACTGAAAAAACCATAGCTTTGACTATACATACCTTTGTTAGTAAAGTGATATCTCTGCTTTTTAACATGCTGTCTAGGTTGGTCATGCATTATCTTTTAGAATTTGAAATAGCTCAAAAGATCAACATTCAGAAAACTAAGATCATGGCATCTGGTCCCATCACTTCATGGCAAATAGATGGGGA
>NW_011495046.1:5129327-5150313 GCF_000754665.1 Bison bison bison
GAACATTCTTTGGCATTGCCTTTCTTTGGGATTGGAATGAAAACTGACCTTTTCCAGTCCTGTGGCCACTGCTGAGTTTTCCAAATTTGCTGGTATATTGAGTGCAGCACTTTCACAGCATCATCTTCCAGGATTTGAAGTAGCTCAACTGGAATTCCATCACCTCCACTAGCTTTGTTCACAGTGGTGCTTCCTAAGGCCACTTGACTTTGCGTTCCAGGATGTCTGGCTCTAGGTGAGTGATCACACCATTGTGATTATCTGGGTCGTGAAGATCTTTTTTGTATAGCTCTTGTATTCTTGTCACCTCTTCTTAATATCTTCTGCTTCTGTTATGTCCATACCATTTTTGTCCTTTATTTTGCCCATCTTTGCATGAAATGTTCCCTTGGTATCTCTAGTTCTCTTGAAGAGATCTCCAGTCTTTCCCATTCTATCGTTTCCCTCTATTTCTTTGCAATGATCACTGAGGAAGGCTTTCTTCTCTCTCCTTGCTGTTCTTTGGAACTTCTAGCAGATGGAGCAAATCAGGCTTACTTGGCTAGAGGGCCAATATTTACTGAAATGACACTTAGAATTTTAACTTATCCTTAACAACTGTAGTTCTCAATTTCTTTACCCTTGTTTCTAAAATTTGCATTTTAAAAAGATGGCAGAGATAAAGTGTTCCCCTGAATACCAGATATGAACATTTACATTTTGAAGGTATAAGCAGATTTCTCCTAGGATGACTTTGTTTCCCCTCTGTTTAATACTTACAAGCCTTTTGAGAAAAATAAGGTTTTGGGAGTGGTAAAAAAGGATTGATGGGCTTCGGATTACTTTTGGAGCCACACTTCTGGTCCTGTAAAGGCTAAATTTGTAAAACAAGGATGGTTTGTTTTTATTTCTTTCTTCCTCTCTCTCTCTCTTCTTTTTTTGTTTTTCTCAAAGTTTGGGTGGCTACCCCAGTGATATGGAAGGACTGACATACTCATTTGCCTGTGCTGCAATGTTTTTGTTTTACCATTTAGCTTAAGGGAGAAGGCCTTCCCCTAAAATTCCTCCAAATGTTAGCTATGGTTAGTGTGAAAGTGAAAGTGTTAGTCACTCAGTCATGTCTGACTCTTTGTGACCCCATGGACCATAGCCCACCAGGCTCCTCTGTTCATGGAATTCTCCAGGCAAGAATACTGGAATGGGTTGCCATTTCCTTCTCCAGGGGATCTTCCCCAGTCAGGGATTGAACCTGTGTCTCCTGCATTGCAGGCAGACTGTTTACCTTCTGAGCCACCAGGGAAGTCCATGATTAGTGTAGTGACCTCCCATTTTGGTAGTCTATTTACAAACACTTTTGAGGATCTTCCCTAGGCTTAAGGAATTTGTACCTTACATTTAGACACTCTTAAACCATTTTTACTTAATAATCATTGGCTGGATATCTTCAGCCAATCCCAGAACCTTGATAGTCCACATTATAAGGTCTACTAAGGCTTCTATTTTAGTTTCAGCTTTTATCTGTTACTTTCTACTTTCTGTTAGAACCACTTGGTGATAAGGGTGGTTACATTGGCCCTCAAGAAACAGAGAAGCCCCTAACTTGGTTAATAAATCTCTTCCCATTAAAAGGATGGGACAATCAGGCACAAACAGAAAGGAATGTAAAAACAGTGGGCCATTGATTTTGCACAAAAGAGGTTTCTAGGAAAGTGTGCCCCTTCCTTTTCCCTGACACCCCCATTACATACTCTTTATGGTTGCTAAGGTTTCCAATACTTTGGGTTAAGACTGAGAAGGTTGTACCATATTTAACATATTTCTCTGGGTATGTTAAGACTTTCTGGCCATATCCCTATTACTGAAAACCAAATAAGCCCATTGGAACAAATCGTTCATCAGTGTCTGAGGACCAGCAATTGTTTTCTGAATTTTGTTCCTGGGGCAAACTGGGGTATGAAATGCATTAAAAAAAAGGCTCCGTCCCTCGGGGGAGGAGGTATCTGTGTTCATGACCTCCTTATAGGCTCTACTACCTTGGAAGACTGCGAGACTTTTCTCCTGTCCCTGTTGGAACTCTTGCCTCAAGCTTCCATCTTGTATGCGTCCTCTCCTAGTCCTGAGGAAGTACCCTGCTTGCCACCCGACTGAACCAGTCAGCCTGTTGTCCTCTTAGTCTTCAAAGTGACTCACTCTAAAGTCTACTCAGAAATACTCTCTGAGACTTACGCATGCACGCAGAATATTGTTAGTCACTCAGTCATTTCCAACTCTTCACAACCCCATGGACTGTAGCCCGCCATACTCTTCTGTCCATGGAATTTTCCAGGCAAGAATACTGGAGTGGCTAACACTTCCCTTCTCCAGGGGATCTTCCCGACCCAATATCAAACCCAAGTCTTCTGCATTGCAGGTAGATTGTTTACTGTTTGAGCCACTAGGGAAGCTCTTATGCATACAAAGCTCACGCCTAATTGCTCTTTTTGTTTTTCAACCAGCTAGAATTTATTGAGAACCTCCTTTCATCAGGTACCAGGATAACAAGGATTTGTAAGATGCCTCTTCAGTAAACTGATAATTCCAATTACAATAGCATAGGTTCAATGTTAGAAAAATATTTGGATACTTTGATAGAGAAGAAAAGAGTCTGGAGCATTTGAAGCTTTGCTTCATTAAACTATTCTTTTTTAAAAAGAATCATGAATTTTTATTAATTTTTACACAAACACATTTTTACATTCAGTGACATATGTTTTTCCTCTTAATCTATAAATGTGATAGAATACAGTTATTTACATTAAATTTTTTATAAGTGAGATAATAAAAGCTTTTACATAAAGTTAAGCCAGATAAGAATTGTATTGACTTCAACTTTTTACATCAAAGTGTTGTTTATGTATAATATTCCATAAATTACAAGTGTACAATATAGTGATTCACAATTTTTAAACATTATACTGCATTTTTAGTTATTATAAAATATTGGCTATATTCTCTGCATTGTATAGTGTATCTTTGCAGCTTATTTTACACATAATACTTTGTACTTCTGAATCCCCTACTCCTTATTCCTCCTCCCCCCTTCCCTCTCCTCACTGGTAAACACTAGTTCTCTGTGTCTGTGAGCCTGCTTCTTTTTTGTTGTACTCACTAGTTTCTTGTATTTTTTTAGATTCCACATATAAGTTATATCATGTAGTATTTTGACTTCAATTTTACTATCACTATAATTCTATTACCATTCCTGTTAACTGAAAATCAATATTTGATTACAGAATTCTCTAAAGAATCTTTAAAATTTAACCTTTAAAATTTATTGTGTACCTCATCAATAGCTTATATTATTATTAATTTAAAAATTGTGAAAATTTCCTATTTTAGTCATTTTTAAATGCACAACTCAATGGCATCAAGTACATTTGCTTTGTTGTGCAACCATTATCACTATCTATGTCCAGAACCCTTTTCATTTTGCAAGATTGAATCTTTGTACTCTGCACCCATTGAACAGTAATTTCCCATTCCTGCCTTCTCCCCACCCCTAACAGTCACCATTCTTCCTTCTGTCTTTATGAATTCAACTACTCTAAATACTTCATATAAGTGGAATCATACCTTATTTGTTCTTTTGTGACTGGATTATTTCATTTAACACAATGTCCTCAAGATTCATCCATGTTGTTGCATGTGTCAGAATTTCATTCCTTTTGAAGACTGTGAGTAATATTCTTTGTATGCATATACCACATTTTACTTATCCATTTGTCTGAGGATAGACACTTTGATTTATCTTTAGGCTGCTGTAATAGTGTTTCATAATTGATAAACAAATATCTGAGTCCCTGTTTTCAATTCTTTTGGTTGTAGACCCAGAGATGAATTGCTGAATCATATTTTTAATTTTTTTTTTTTTTGAGACACTGCCATACTATCTCCCATAGTGCCTCCACAATGTTACCTTCCCACCAAGAGTACAAGTGTTCCTCTCAAGTCCCCTCAAATACTTGATCCTTTCTGTTCTTTTTTAATGGTAGTCATCCTAATGAATGTGGGGAGGTATTTCCCTGTGTTTTGATTTGCATTTCCTTAGTAATGTTGAGCATCTCATGGATTATTGGTCGTTCATAAATCTTCTTTAGAGAAAGGGGTATTCAAGCTCTTAGCACATTTAAAAATCAGATTGTTTGTTGTTATTGAGTTGTAGGAGTTCTGTATATAATCTAGATATTAACCCCTTATCAGATGTATGATTTGCAAATATTTTCTCCCATTCCATGGATTCCCTTTCACTCTGTTGAATGTATCCTTTGATGCACAGAAGTTTTAAGTTTTGATGTAGTCTGGCTTATCTACTTTTATTTTGTTGCCTGTGCTTTTGATATAAAGTTCAAGAAATCATTGCTGAATCCTGTGTCATGGAACTTTTCCTCTGTGTTTTCTTCTAGGAGCTTTATAATTTTAACTCTTCCATTTAGGTCTTTTATCCATTTTTAGTTAAATTCTTTTAGTATGGTGTAAGGTAAGGGTTCAACTTCATTCTTTCACAGGTGGATATCCAGTTTTCTCAACAAGACTATTCTTTCCAAGTTGTATGGTCTTGGCTCCTTTGTTGAAAATAATCGAACCATATATATAAGGTTTTATTTCTTGACTCTCTATTTTATTCCATTTATCTATATGTCTGTCTTCATGCAAGTACTATATTGTTTGGGTTACTGTAGCTTTGTAATATGTTTTGAAATCAGGAAGGGTGAGGCTTCCAGCTTTTTTTGTTTATTTAAGACTGCTTTGGTTATTTGGATTGCTTGATATTCCATATGAATTTTAGTATGGATTTTTCTATTTCTTAAAAAGGGAAGTCTTCATGATTTTGAGACTATCATAGAACTTTTGAATTATTTCTTAAAGGAAACATTAGCCAGACAGATAAAAGGAGGAGGGGCTTTTAGGCAAAAGGAAGGGTATAACAAAAAGCATGAAAAGGTAAAAGACCTTAGTATATTTGGGGAACTGAAAGTAATTGGGTATTTTTGAAGTATTAGGCATATTTCTATCTCTATGTATATGTGTAAGAGTATAGACTTGATTAGGAGATGAATTAGGAGCTAAAATAGAGGTCATATATTGTGAAAGTAGATATGTGTTGTTAAGTTTAATGAGGATTAGTTGAAGGGTTGGACCATGGAGTGAAATGATCAGATTTGTACTTTATATATAATCTTGTTGGTGAGAGTGGGTGCTAGGTTGAATAGGAAGAGTTATTGGCAGAAGCATCAGTTAGGAGACTATTAGAAAACTCACAGAAATGAAATGAGATTTGCACTATAGTAAATTTTAGATGGGGATAGAAATGAGGGAATGGACCTGAAATAGCTTTGTCCCACTACATACTCCATTTTTCATTGACTTCACTTTCTTCCTAGGTCCTGAAGTCCTTAGACCTTCAGTTCAGAGTTCAGTCTCTGAACTCAGTATGGTGGTTCCAAGTCTTCACCTATATCATCTAGTTGTCACCATTTAGGAACTCAAATGGCATTGAGGGCTCAGAGATACAGGGGCCCCTAAGCAGCACCTAGTCCCCTCTCAGAGCCCCCTAGCTCCCACTCCTCATCCTGCTTCTCCCTAGGCCTCTGGCTGCTCCAAGGACCTTATGTTGGTTTCTATCTTACCTGTGGGTTGGTCTGTCTTTCCTTGCTTTAGTCTTCCATAAGCCCATTGGAATTCATCAAAGTGAGAGTTGCCTTATCTGTTGTTACCCATTCCACCCACCTATGGAACTGTGGTTCTCCAAGCCCTCTATATGTGATCCATGGTAACCAATGTCTGTGACCCATCTGAGAACCTGTTTATTCTGCAAGGACTGGAGCGTTCTGCTTCTCTTACTTTCCTCAGGGCTTTCCTTGTGGCTCAGCTGGTAAAGAATCTGCCTGCAATGCAGGAGACCTGGGTTCAATCCCTGGGTTGGGAAGATCCCCTGGAGAAGGGAAAGGTTACCCACTCCAGTATTCTGGCCTGGAGAATTCCATGGACTGTATAGTCTATGGGGTCGCAAAGAGTCAGACACGACTGAGTGACTTTCACTTCACTTCACTACTTACCCCAACCTGACATCCCTCCATACCCTGTGACTCAGTTTCCTGTTTTCAGCTGGAGAGTGGCATTGAATAGGAATCATTAAAATCTTTGCCACTTGAAAGCCTCAACTGTCTGCCAGGGCTTCATTGAATCAACTGGGTAATGAAGATGCTGGGCCTGAGCAACGGTAGCAGCTGGGGAAAGAATGTGTCCCCCCAGCCAGAGGCTGAGCCACTGAATACTGAGATCCCAAGTTCCTCTTTGGAACCCTAGTGATACAGTTCCTTTGACGGGTAGCTCATAGCACTGCATGTGTGTTTGGTTAGCCCACCACTATCACAGTGGAGTCATGGAGCTAGGGGCAGGGAACATGCTTGAGCTCCCAACTTCTTGGGGGCATTTTAGAACTGGAACCACTTTAGCAGTTCTAAAATAGCCAGCTCTGATCCATTTCCAAGAATCCACATTTGGTGATATATGGGATGAGGCAAACTGATCAAAGTACCCGAGTGCCAACAGTACAGGGAAAAGCAGAGCCAAGTGAAGAGCAGGCTGTGGCTTGGGGGTAAAATGCAGTGACTAAAATGACAATGGACTGCACCTCATAGACAAACCAGCGAGAATGAAATGAAACATATCACAGAAAGATGAGGGAGAAATGTTTAAATGGGAAATGGGAAAGAGATGGGGAAGAGAAGGGCTTCTCAGGTAGTGCTAGCAGAAGAGAACCCACCTGCCAATGCAGGAAACGTGGGTTTGATCCCTGAGTCAGGAAGATCCCCTGGAGGAGGGCATGGCAATCCACTCCAGTACTCTTGCCTGGAGGATCCCATGAATAGAGGAGCCTGGTAGGCTATAGTCCATAGGGTCGCAAGGAGTCGGACATGACTGAAGCAATTTAGCACGCATGCATGCAGGGAAAAGAAAGGAGAAAGGCCAGGAAGAAACGACCTAAGCAGTTACTGCTTCTTTGAAAGCCAAGAAGCTGTTATAGCAAAGGGAATAAAACCTCAGGTCTTTGCAGCCCCCTGGCTGGGAAATTAAACTGACTTTTGTTCTTGAGCCCAGGCTACCTGGAACACAGCTTCAGGAAATCAGAATGTGTTCTCATCACTCACTTTGTGTTCCCAAACAGAAGAGAAGAGAGGGAGGGTGGCCACCTTGATCCAGCTAAAGCATCTCCAGGAGGCCTTCTCTGGATGTCACATCGAGGCTGCCCTTCTGCCACAACACGGAACTGGTGATCCCCGAGTGCATGGACATGGCTTTGCTCAGCAATATCCTAGCGGCCTATTCCTTTGTCTCAGGTAGTTGTCCAGTCTCAGCTGGGCCAGGTCTGAGGCCTTGGGCTGGGCAGAGTCATTTCCTGAGTGGCCATCTCTGGCCTTTTGCTCAGGAGAAAAATGGTATGCAGACTTATCAGAGGGGCTCTGTGTTACTGAGTTTTGAATGGAAAATCTGGTTTGAAAGTTAAGTTTTCTCTAATTTGGCAAATGGGAGGAGTTCTAAGAGCTTTATAAAATGTTTGGTTTCCTTTTGGGCTCAAGTGAGTGAATGAAGTAGCCTGGGGCTGCTGTTGGCTTCTGTCATTAAGCATTTAACTCTGATATGAAAGGCCAGAATGGAGTATCCTCAGCCTGATTTTTTCTCAGCAGTGGTTCTCAACCCTGCGTAGGGTGTGTGTATGTGTGTGTGTGTGTGTGTGTGTGTGTGTGTGGTCTGTGTTTCGGGGGCTATGTGGAGAAGTTTGATAACTCTCTGGGAGACATGGAAACAAAAAGTATGAGATGAGTCTGAGAGAGTCTAGTATTTGCCTTTTCCTTGATTCCAGGTTGTTTTCTTTTAGGAAGCTGGCTAACTTTCTCAAGATCATTTCTTGAGAACAGGTGCTGTACATATAAAAGGAGTCATTTAAAAATACATGAAAATATACCTCAATAAAGCTGGAAAATTTTAAAAATGCATGAAAATGCTCAATGGTTTCAATGACCAAACTGATTTTCTGCTGCTGGAGTGAGTTTTTTAAGCTTTCTAGTTGACTTTTCTTTATTTTAATATCTCTATTGTATAAAAAGGAAGGGACTGAGGTTCTGAATAGATGTCCTTTGAGAGCCTGGTTTTACTTTCTAGTTCTCTAGTCAGGGTTGACATGTGATGACCTCAGAGTTCAGATACAAAACCTGACTCTTATATTTACAATGTCAAATCTGAGCCAGGATTGAGGATAAAGGAAGTTCATGGCTTCTTGCTGAGAGAGCATCTTGGATGACGTGCAATCTGATTTTAGAATGGAAGACTTCTCAGGAGCTTGGCTGGCTCCTTAGTGGTTGGCAAGATGCCGCATGTCATCTTCACATGTATCGAGTCCATGGTTCTCCCTTCTCAGATCAGCAAAGGCTCAGGTCATCAGTCAGCTCCTCACTTCCCAAAGTGATGCCAAAAGCTCAGCTTCTCTACAAACTGGTGCCAAATCGAATCTCAGAGACAGTTTTAGGTGAAGTAGAAATGGATAGCTTTATTACTTTGCCAGGCAAAGAGGGACACAGTGGATTCCTGCCTCAAAAAGTATGTGTTCCCACTTGGAGAAGATTGAAAGTTCATAGTAATTGTTCAAAGAGGGCATGATCAGCTCATGGGCATTCTTCTTATAGGTTGATGGTAAGTAGGATGCACCATCATAAACGTTCAGGTTCCAACTACTCTGGGTCTACATACTTGTGGTCAGCAATACTATCATTAACTGTTAATTTTCTCCCACTTGGAGGGGGGTTTCAGTATCTGAAAAACAGCTCAAAGATATTGTGTGTATCTGTTGATGGGGAACCAGGACTGTGCCCCAAGGCTGAATAACTTGTTTCTCTTGAATGTTTCTCCCCAGTCTTGCATTCTCTCCCTTCCCTAATTAACAACTGCTAGAATCTACCCCTTGGAACTCAGCAAAGGTCATGGAGGCTGAATGAAGGCTATTTTCTGTAATCAAAGAAATGGGGGACATAGAAAGGCTTTGTGCCCAGGAGACCCACATGACCCTGCTCAGTATCAAAAGGAAGTTCTAGTTCCAGGAGCCTCCTTACCTGGGTACCCACACATCAAAGGAATCCCAGTTCGGTCCTTTCTTCTAGGCTATTCTGGGGAGAAAGGACACTGGAACTGGAAAAGAGATGTTTGAAACTATGGTATCATGTTTTCACAAGCAATTGAATGATGGTCTCCTCAAGTCTATAGTCAAGTCAAAACACCCCAAAATGAAGTGGGGTATGACAGGGAGGGTCTGCAGTTTCCAAGGTCTCAGATGACACTTGCAAATAAGCTGTTGTAAGAAAATACCTCTGGTGAGAATAAACAGGTTATTGGACTTTGAAACTGTTCTCAGCACAGGAAGTACCTGGCAGATTTCCATTTTGGCCAGCATAACCCTGAGTTGTGATCATTGAACGTGGTAACTCATTGAATGCCCTGGTTTACCATGTGTCTTATGATCTTATGGTGAAAGGGTACGTGGCCCTGTTTTTCTTCCCCCTTCAAACTTTTTCCTTCCCACTCCATATTCTGGAATTAAATATTGCTTAGGATACAGGAAAATAATTTTTCTTTTAAGTATGGGCTGGGATAAAAAGAGAGTGCAAGGAAATGGAAAGTAGAGTAGCTAAAATAAAATGCATTAGAACTAGTAAGTAGATTTGGTGGCTAAAACTTCATTCCAAGTGTGATCTAGAAGACTGCCTGACTATAAAGGAAATGAATTAAAACATTTAAAATATTAAAGTGTTGACTTAAAAAATATTCACAACCTATTAATAAAAATTGAAAGTAATATTTTATTCAGTGGAAATTTGGGGGTTGCAAGCCTGGAAGACAGCATTTCAAGTGACCCTGAGAGAACTGCTCCCAGGAAGCAAGGGAGGAGCCAAGTTATATAGAAGTTTTGCAACAAGGGGCAGGTAGTCTTAACATCAGAAGGTGATTGTTAATTAAAGAAAACCAGATACTCCAAGTTAAAGAATTTAGTGCTTTATGGCAGGAAATATTTCATTTCTCAAAGGTGAATATAGTATCCCCTAACCTCTCCTAGTTTCTCCCAGCTTATCAATTGCCTCATTCATATGATCCATCATTTTAGCAACACCCTTGCTAATACACATAATTCCCTTATTCCTGTGTCTCGTTTCTGACTAAACCAACAGGCAAAATTCCAACTCTTAAGTGAATCCTTTCTCCCCTTTCTTTCTCTGCACTCAAGAAACCACTCTTAAAACTTTGAAGATCGAAACAATTAGAAAATCATGGAATCCAGCCTTTGCTGAGCCTAATATTGCATCATTCTTTCTATTTGCTTTTGGATACATCTTGTTCCCATTCACATTCTTCCCATTCTTCACCATTTCAAACCTTGACCATTCCAGTAATTTAAAATATCTGTTTATCAAAATGTACCCTTAGTTGGCAAATGCAACTAGGAATAAAATGTTGCATTAATGAAGAAAGGTTAAAGTTAATATGTAAAGAACTCTTACAAATCAATAAATGTTTTAAAAGAAAAGGGGCAAAGGATAAGAATCAGCAGTTTGCCAAAGAAAAAATACAAATTGCTGAAAAACATAAGCAGCTCAGGTTTTAGAAATTAAATGCAAAATGAAAGCAACAGGTTGACATTTTTATTTTATAAAATTGTCAAATATTTGAGTGATTATGTTTATAATTTCAGTTTTGGAGAAAGTGTAGGGAGATGAGTGTTTGTACATACGCTAATGAGGTTACGAATTGCCACAGCCTCTCCAGAAAATGATTTGGGAACACCTGTCAAAAGCCTTAAAACAACATTTATCCAGCAATTCCACAAGTAGGAATTTATCCTAGTGAAATAATTACAGTTATGGGCCAAAATTTTACTGTGAAGACAGTTTGTCTCAGAACTATTTATAACAGTAAAAAAAAATCATAAAAGTAGGCGAATATTAATTTAAATAGAGAGATGTTTATGATGTGCTACTAAGTGAACAAAGTCTGTTACCACACAGCATATGCAGTATAATCCTGTTAAGTGTGTATATTCATACGTATATGAATTGTATACATATGTATTTTTTTACTACAAACTGTATCTGGATGCTGGGATTGTATGAATATGTCTGTGTATTTTTAATTCTTTTTGCTTAGCTGTATTATTAAGTATTCTATACTTCATTGATATTACTTTTGCAGTAAGTAATGTTATTTTATTGGAATTTAAAAATTTGACATATATATATATATATATCACTGCTTTACTCTTTTTCTGACTTCTCTATCTAAGTATCTAAATGTCATGAACATTACCACTTAGATGTGCCATAAGCATTTCAAATTCAACTTGGCCTGGAATGGAATATTATCCTCTTTAAATATATGTATATAATATATATAAAACCTTCTTCAGATCCTTTTCCATTATAGCTTATCACCAGATATTGAGAATAGTTTCCTGTGCTATACAGTGGGACCTCGTTGTTTACCTATTTTATATATAGTAGTATTAGTATGTATATGTTAATTCCAAACTTCTATTTTATCCTTCTCTTGCCTCTCCCTTTTGGTAACTGTGTTTGTTTTTTAAAGTATCTATTTTTATTTCCTTATTTGGTTGTATCAGGCCTTAGTTGTGGTGCGTGGGCTCTTCAATTTTTATTGTGCCGTGTGAGATCTGTAGTTGTAGCATGTGGAATCTAATCCCCTGACCAGGGATCAAACCTGGGCCCCCTGCATTGGGAACGTGGAGTCTTAGCCACTGGAACACCAGGGAGGTCCCTCCAAGTTTGTTTTCTGTGTCTGTGAGTCTATTTATGTTTTGTAATTAAGTTCATTATTTATCATTTTTTAGATTCCACATATAAGTGATATAATGATATTTATCTTTCTCTAATTTGCCTCACTTAGTGTGATAATCTCTAGATCCATCTATGTTGCTGTAAATGGCATCATTTCATTTTTTTTTTTATGGCTAAGTAACAGTCCATTGTGGGGTGTGTGTGTATACACACCATATTTTTATCCATTCACCTGTTGATGGACATTTAGGTTGCTTTCATGTCTTGGCTATTGTAAATAGTGCTGCTTTGAACATTGGGGTGCATGTGTCTTTTCAAATTAGAGTTTTCTCCAGATATATAACCAAGAGTGGGATTGCAGGATCATATGGTAACTCTATTTTTAGTTTTTTAAAGAACCTCTATACTGTTCCCATAGTGGCTGCACCAGATAACATTCTCATCAACAGTGTTAAGACAGTTCCTTTTTCTCTACACCCTCTCCAGCATTAATTATTTGCAGGCTTTTTAATGATGGCCATTCTGACTGGTTTTGATTAGAGTTTTGATTTGCCTTTCTCTACTAATTAGTACTGTGGAGCACTTTTCATGTATTTGTTGGCCATCTGTAGGTCTTCTTTGGAAAAATGTTTATTTAGGTCTTCTGCCCATTTTTTATTTTTTTAATATTAAGTTTATGAGCTGTTTGTATATTTTGGAAATTAATCTCTTGTCAGTAACATCATTTACAAATTAAATATGCTCCTTATATTTTGTGTTCCATCTAGGACATCACCTACACCAGAAGTATGAGTTTTAGCCTTTGATGTATCTTCTTCACTGCCCATATCCAATTATTTACAATTTCATTTATAAGATCCATTTCACCTTTCAATGTCCCTGAAATGCATCCTTTCTACTTTATTCCCACTATCACTGAGTTGACTTAAGCTCATTCATGTTTTTGCCTGATTTGCCATAATGGTATTTTCCATGGTCTACCAACCTCTATTGCCTGTGTTTTGTAGTGAAATGTAAAATGTAGATATGATGATGAAAGTCTTTTTAATTTTTAGAATCTAGGAAATAATCCAAACACTTTTGTATGCTTTAACAGTTAGGATTGTTTTCAGCTACAAAAATAGAAACCTTCAATTTGGTAGCCTAAATGCATAGGAGTTATCAAACCCACTCCTATGGGAAAAGTCTGGAGGTAGGTGATTGCTAGCATTAGCTCACAAATGTAGGGGCCAGCTTCTCTGACTCTCATGGTTTTTCTTTTATGCTTATCATCTCATGGCTGCATAATTGCTGCTGTTGCTTTTACCTTTGAAGTAAGGATTGAAAGGATGAAAAAGGAAGGAAGTTCCAGTAGACCACCTCTCATCTTTCATTGGCTAGACCTGTGTCGCGTAGTGATTTCTAGCTGCAAGGGAGGCTGGAAAAGTGAGAATTCTAGCTTTTTCAACTTCCAGACCAGTGGTTCATAATCAGGGGTGATTTTGCCCTATAAGGGGATTTCTGACAATGTCTGGAGATATTTTTGGTTGTAATAACAGGTAAGAGGGACTGTTACTGGCATCTAGTGGGTAGAGAAACATACTGCAATGCATACGACAACCCCAATGACAAAGAAATAACCATCTCAAGATGTCAGTCATGCTGGGATTTAGAAAACATGCTAGGAGAGAGACAAGCAAGGGAGAAGGGATTTAGGGATAGTTTGAGGTACTCCAATCTGCAGTTTTTTATATGGCTTACCAGGGCTTTTAATGCTTACCTTGACATCTCCATACTTTTATTTAGTTATAGTCCTCCCTGACCAAGACCTCGCTTGGGTTATTCTGAACCATCTGCCTGGCCTTTGCTCATCTCTTTGCTTTTGCAGTCATTTCCTTTTCCAAGAATTCTTTCATTCAGTCTTGGATTGGCTAACTCCTTCCTAGTCTTTAGAACTCACTCAGCCATCTTGTCCCCTCACTCCCCATTCTGACCTAGGTGCCCATCCACCTAAGGATCATCCATGTGTTCTCCCTACACATTTACTTTCCTCTATCTCAGCACTTGAATTGGAGCAGTAAAAGCTTCTTGTTTTAACTACTTGAAAGCAACCCTTTGAGATCATAATACAGTAAATTAAAATAAGGATATAATCTCATCAATAATAATCTTATTAATAATTAATATTAATAACTTCTAAGAGCATTGTTTAAAAAATTAAACTGAATGGTTGCTCTTTTTTAATTCAGTGTTTTTAATTGATAATACATTCTCCAGCCTCACTGTTCCATTTTTAGATTTTTTTTTTCCTTAAAAATCTTAGAATCTCACTACTTCTTAGTGAGATTCTGGTCACTCTGTTAACTTCCTTGCCTCCAGCATACATTCAATACATCATATCTTCTTTCTTATGTTTTTCTGTTTTCTCCTTATCACCAAAATAGGTGGTTAGAACATACCACCTATTTTATTTATCTTGTTTGTTACCTATCTCCTTACTAGCTTACTAGAATGTAAGTTGCCAGGAGCACAGAGATTTGTGTTTCTTTTATTGACTGCCATATCCTTAGCACAAGAATAGGGCCTGGTACCTATTAGGTATTCAACAAGTTAGTGAATGAATATTGTTCAATGATCAAATAATATAAAAGGGCATATAGTAAGAGGTCTTACTCCAGAGCTGCCCCTCCTTCCAGTCCCAAAGTTTGATGTATTACCAGTCTTCTCTGCACCTTTCCAGTGCTCATTGTGCAGATGTAAGAAACTCTGAGCTCAACAGTCTCATCCTCCCCACTTTTATAGACAGATAGCATATCCTATGTACTGTATTGTACTTAACTTTTTTTCACTGAACATATATTATAAAAGTATTTAATATCAGTAGATAGAGAGCTTCCTCATTCTTTCAGATAACTACATACTGTTTTCATTATATAGATGAATCGGTTTAACCAGTCCTCCAGTGGGAATTATTTGAATCTTTTTGAATGGGATAAATAACCTGCAATAAATAACCATGGCATACATACATGATCAAGTGGATTTGTAGAATAAATTCTCAAAAGTAGAATTGCTTGACCAAGTATAAATAAATTACTGCTTAAGATAAGTATTACCAAATTGCCATTTAAAAAGTTTCACAAATTTACTGTTCATAAGATGTGTGAGAAGACCCTGTTATAGTATTTTCAAGCTGTTGGATTTTTGACAGTCTGCTACATTAAAAATAGCATCTAAATGTCATTTAATTTTTTTTATCCAGGTCACAGCTCAGTAAACTTTTCTTTAAAAAACCAGGTAGTAAATATTTTTAGGTTTGTAGGCCATATGCAGTCTCTATTCTAACTCTCAAGTCTGTTGTAGCATGCCAGCAGACATAGACAAAACGTCAACGAATGGGCATAGCTGTGAGCAAGTAACAAAACAGCTAGCTAGCCAGATTTGGCTTGTGAACCATAGTGTGCCAACCCCTGCTTTCAGTGAGCATCTTTTCACATGTTTTAAAGAACTATTTGTATTTACTTTTCTGTGAGCTATTAATATTTTTTGTTCATTTCCTTCATTGATTGTCTTTTTCTTAATGCTTTTTCTAGGTACTCTTTATATATTAGCTCTTCATCTCTGTTACATATTTCAAATAATGTCCCCAGTTTAGCATTTGTCATTTAACTTTGCTTATGGTAATTTTTTCAATGAATAAGTTTTGGGGAATTATTTTTCTCCATGTAATATTTAACCAGAATTTGAATCACTTGTTCCTATGAGATTGGCCTGAGGGAGATGATCTCAGCAATGAGGGAGTGTAGCCCACCATTGCTCAATTGATAGTCACAAATTTGGGGATTTAAGAAAGTATTGTAATTTCTATTTTCTAGTATTCCCCTTTATATGGAAATCTGGTGAGGGCTAACAACCTTTATGTCTCTAAGTCAAAGGCATTGTAGACTCACAATAAATTTTTGTGAAATAAAGTGACCGTTCACTGACAAAAAATTAAAAAAATTTTTCAACAGTTGGAATATATCTTCTTGGAGAGTTTGGTGAAAGTGGTAATTTCATACATAGCTGTTGGCAAAACAAATTAATGTACCATTTTTGAACATTCACTTAGCAATGTATTTTAAGAGGTATAAAATTATATACCCTTTTGACATGAAGATTTCTATTCTGAGAATCCATTATAAAAGCTGTAAGTGAAACAAGCAAAAAAACGAGTAGTGTTAAGCACAAAAATGCTCCTTCCATCATTTTTAACATAAAAAGAAATTGGCAACAACCTAAATATTCAAAGGTAGGAAACTGTTTTTGTAATGTGTGGTGAATTCACTGGGTAGAATACTATGTAGCCATTATTAGGTATGATTGACTAGAAGACTATGGAGCAATACAGAGACATTTACATTATATAAACTGTATATCCTTGGAGAGAAGGGTGAGTAGGTGGAGCACAGGATTTTTAGGATAGTAAAAATGCTCTGTAGGATGGATACATGTCATTATATGTTTTTTGAAACTGATAGTTCACCACCAAGAGCAAGCCCTGGTATAACCACTGGCCTTTGGGTTATTATGTGTCTATGTAGTTTCATGTAATAAACATAGTAATTGTACCAAATGTAGCAAATGTACCACTCTGCTGGGACATGTTGATAATGGGGGAAGCTATTGCATGTGTAAGGTTGGGAGGTATATGGGATATCTCTGTACCTTCCTCTTAATTTTCCTCTGAGTGTAAAACTACTCTAAAAAAAAAATCATTGTAAAAGCAACCAAAAAGTATATCCAGAGTAAAATATATAAGTTGTATATAAACTGACAATAACCAAGTAAATATATATAGGAGAAAGAAGGGAGAAAATTCACTTCACTGTATTTCATAGTGTGTAGTTATATTCAGGTTGTGAGATTATGATGATTTGATGGATTTTTTTTTCTGTTGCCATCACTTCATGGCAAATAGAAGGAGAAAAGGGGAAGCAGTGACAATTTTATCTTCTTGGGCTCCGAAATCACTGTGGATGGTGCCACAGCCATGAAATTAAAAGACTTGCTCCTTGGAAGAAAACTATGACAAACCTAGACAGTGTATTAAAAAACAGAGACATCATTTTGCTGACAAAGTCTGTATAGTCAAAGCTATGGTTTTTCCACTAGTCATGTATGGATATGAGAGTTAGACCATAAAGAAGATTGAGTGCTGAACTGTGGTGGAGAAGACTCTTGAGAGGAGATCAAACCATTCAATCCTAAAGGAAATTAACCCTGAATATTCATTGGAAAGACTGATGCTGAAACTGAAGCTCCAATTCTTTGGGCACCTGATGTGAAGAGCTGTCTCATTGGAAAAGACTCGGATGCTGGGAAAGATTGAGGGCAAAAGGAGAAGTGGGTGGCAGAGGATGACATGGTTATAGATTATCACTGACTCATTGGACATGATTTGAGCAAACTCCGGGAGATAGTGGAGGACAGAGGTTCCTGGTGTACTGCAGTCCATGGGGTTGCAAAGAGTCTTAGCGACTTAGCAACTGAACAGTACTCTTAATATTTCAGCCTCCTCCTCTCTTCTTTCCTTTCTTTCTTTTCTCCCTCCCTCCCTCCCTTCCATCCTTCCCTTCCTTCTACCTTCCTTTCATTCCTTCCTTCCTTTATTTCTTTAATTGAGATATAATTTGACATATAATATTGTATAGATTTAAGGTTTATAAGTGTATAAAGTTATACATTTCTGTGTTGCTGCATGATCACTCTTGTAGCATTAGCTAACACCTATTTCATGTCATATAATTATTATCTTTCTTTTTTGTGATGAGAACAATTAAGATCATGTCTCTTAGAAATTTTGAAGTCTATAATAAATATTGTTGTGTATAATGACTATGCCTTACATTAGGTCTCCAGAACTAATTTATCTACTAGTTGCTAATGGGTACATTTGAACATATACATAGTTCTCCCACCCCTCAGCCCCTGGTAACCAGCATTCTACTCTGCTTTTATGAGTTCAACTTTTTAAGATTCCACATGTTACTGATATCATACATTATTTGTCTTTCTCTGTCTGATTTATTTAATTTAGCATAATGCCTTTGAAGTCCATCCATGTTATAAATGGCAGAATCTCCTGTTTTTAATGGCTGAATAATATTGTAATACATTTCACATTTTTTTAATCTATTCGTCTGTTGATAGGTTGTTTCCGTATCTTGGTTGTTGTAAATAATGCTGCCATAAACATGGGACTGCAGATATCTCTGTAAGATGATGATTTCATCTCCTTTTCTTTCCTTGATTATCTCAATAGATACAGAAAAAGCATTTTACAAAATTCAATTTTCCTTAATGATAAACCCTAAACAAGTTGAGTATATAAGGAACATATCTCAGTATGGGCTTCCTGGGTGGCTCTAGTGTTAAAAGAAACTGCCTGCCAATGCAGGCGATGCCTGAGACAAGGGTTTGATCCCTGGGTCAGGAAGATCACCTGGAGGAGGTCATGGCAACCCTTTCCAGTATTCTTGCCTGAAGAATCCCATGGACAGAGGAACCTGGCAGAGTACAGTCCATAGGTTCACAAAAAGTCGGACATGACTGAAGCGACTTAGCACACATGCATGCATCTCAGTATAATAAAGCCAATATATGACAGGCCCAAAGCTAACATACTAATTGGTGAAAGACTGAAAGCTTTTTGTTCACATATGAAATGTCCACCATTTTACTCCCCTCTTTACATTTTGATGTCACAGTTTACCTCTTTTTAATATTGTGTATTCTTTAACAGACTCATTGGAAAGGACTGTGATGCTGGGAGGGATTGAGGGCAAGAGGAGAAGGGGAGGACAGAGGATGAGATGGCTGGATGGCATCACTGACTCGATGGACGTGAGTCTCAGTGAACTCCGGGAGTTGGTGATGGACAGGGAGGCCTGGCCTACTGCGATTCATGGGGTCGCAAGGAGTCGGACACGACTGAGTGACTGATCTGATCTGATCTGATCTGATTCTTTAAAAGATTATAGTGTTATAGTTATTAATACTATTTAATCTTTAAACTGTAGTTAAGTGGTTAACACACCATGCTATTACAGAATTAGTTTTCAAAAATCTGAAACTGTATTTACAGTATATTTACCTTTACCAGTGTGTTTTATACTTTAATATATTTTCATGTCACCAATGGCTTCCCTCGTGGCTCAGATGGTAAAGAATCCGCCTGCCATGTGGAAGATCTGGGTTTGATGCCTGGGTTGGGAAGATCCCGTGGAAGAGGGCATGGCAACCCACTCCAGTATTCTTGCCTGGAGAATCCTCTTGGACAGAGGAGCCTGGCAGGCTATAGTGCACGGGGTCACAAAGAGTCAGACACAACTGAGTGACTAAGCATAGCACAGCACATCACCAATTAGCATATTTTCTCCTTGATATCTGAAGGATAACTTTGCCAGATAAAATATTCTTGGCTGGCTTTCTTTCTTTCAACAATTTGAATATATCATTCTATGCTCTCCTGACCTATATAGCATTTCTGCCAATGAATCTTCTGATAGCCTAATGAGGGTTCGTTTGCAAGTTTACTATCTTTTTTCCTCTAGCTTTTTAAGGATTCTCTCTTTTTCTTTGATTTTTGACAATTTCATGATAATGAGTTCTTGGTAATCTTTTGCATTGAGATAGTAGGATGACTTATTAATTTCGTAAACTTGGATTATCTATGTCTCTCCTTAGGTTTGTGAAGTACTTAGCTAGTGTTTCTTTAAGTAAACTTAATGCCCCTCATTTCTCCTTTTGGAACTCCAATTATGCTAAATATTTGTACATTTGATTGAATCCCATAGATTACACACACTTTTCTTCCCACTTTTTCATTCTTTTTTCTCTGTTCGCCTCTGATTGGGTTATTTCAAAATCACTATCTTCTTGGTTGCTAGTCTTTGATCTACCCTGCTGCAGATTCTCTCTATTGCATTTTTATTTTAATCATCAAATTCTTCAGTTCTGGAATTTCTGTTTGGTTCTTTTTTATGGTTTTTAACTTTTTGCTGAATTTCTCATTTTGTGCATGCATTTTCCCCTTGGTTTCATTGAATTGTCTTCTGTGTTTCTTGTAGTCTATAGTTTCCTCAAAACAGCTATGTTTAATTCCTTATTGGATCAATTATAATTTTGTTTCTACTTTTGAGCTCGGTTATCGATGGATTATCTTTTGGTGATGTGTTTTCTTGATTCTTCCTTTCTTGTATCAGACACTTCCTCAAATCTTCGCTAGTTGCCTTCAGTTAGGGTATATACTGTTTGTTAATCCTGTTCTCTCTGGGGTTCTCTCTGACCTCGTATTTATACACCTGCTTTGCACTTCTTGCTCCCTCATGTGGCAGAATTCATAAACTTTTATGTCTTCTGTGGTTTTTACAACTCACGTGGCTAGCTGCTAGAAACCTCTCCTGTTTTTCCAGAAAGTAGAGCTATAGCTCAAGTTTGGTTTTCTCTTTTGCCAACAGATCCTGGTCTGTTTTTGTCATAGCACTCCTTTTACTGTACTTGCTCCTGCTACCAGTCTCTGCCCACAGAAGCCACCCTGGAGTGAGGGGAGGTATGGTTTTAGTTCTTGGGACATTGAGGGTGACCACCCGCTAGTGGGGAGATCCTTGGCTGAGCCTCCCAGGGGCTCTTAAGTGGACTTCCTGCTGAAGCTCTGAGCACAGACAGTAGGACCCATGACCTTTTGATGTTCTTATTTAGCCTTTCCTGATCTCTCCCCTGCTTCCCAGTAATGGAGGTCCCCGCTTCCAGTACTCTTACTGTTTCTGGAGAAAAGTGGATTTCTTGTGTGCAGCATCTAGTACAGCTGGGGTAGCCGTGCACTCACTACATCTCCTTTTCACCTGTGGAGAAGTCATCATGAGATAGTTCAGTCTCTTATTGTGTCAGCTTGTGGGGAGGGGCAGAGCTGATCAAGTTCCTTTTTCCCTCTCTGCTACATTCAGAGTCGTGTGTGTGTGTGTGTGTGTGTGTGTTCCCTCCAGTGGTGTGCTCTGATCACCTCCATAGGGCTGGATGTTTACAAATTCTCCCTCATCTGCAAGTATTTTCCTAAATCAGAAATCTCCAGGTTTTCCCCAGTTATGGCTGGGAGTTGTTGGGGCAGGTTT
>NW_011495046.1:5150413-5162864 GCF_000754665.1 Bison bison bison
TGGGGCAGGTTTGCTCACTCTGCTGATTCTGCAAACCAAACCAAGGATTTATCTGTTACCAGATGAACAGGTAGGCGAGATTTCTCCCCCGTCCTTTGGTTTATGTTGATAGATCACACTGTGCCCACAGAGGTGCTCTTGTTTGTGTTTATTTAAAAAGAAGGGACAAAAAGTAGACTCACACTACCATGATGTTGACGTCACTCCTTTTTCATTATATTACACTGTTGGCTACTCTTACGTTGATTCTTCATGTCTTCTATTTTCTTCTCTATTCTTTTCTTCATAAAAATACCTATAATTTGAATCTATTTTATATGTGTCACTGTCATTTCAGTGGGTATTTCAGAGAGAAGGAGGGATCATAAACACATGGGTTCAATATGCTGTGTTCAAACTAATAGAACCATTTTTAGGTAGAATTTGAAATGTATAAAACCTCAGAATGCCTAAGCCCTTTGATGCAAAGTTCTGTTTCTAAATTAATTAACCTGTAGAAATAATTCTACATGTACATAAAGAGATGTGTACAAGGACACAAAGATATGACTCTAGCATTGATTGTAACAATGAAAAACTGAAAACAGTTTATATGCTATCAACAAGCAAAAGGTTAAATAAACTTGGATGTCTATACTACAGAAAAATATGCAACAGTCAAAAAGAATGCTATTGGCATATGTTGAAACCTTTCTAATAAATATTTTTAAGTTTAAAAAGCAAATATAAATAATATATAATCCCACTTATATTCTTTAAAAACACACAAATACAGGGTTTTGAGCACATCATACAGGGATCATCACTGGACCCACCAATTATATTGCTCATCAGCAGAATGTTTATTTTTCTCTCTCACCAAGGAAGAGCTTAAATTACTTCCCCACAGATTAACCTGATGAGGTCATTCAAAAATGCCCACACTGGCTTTCAATCTATGATTGTATAAGTTATCTATTGTTGCATAGTAAATTACAGATCTTCCTTAACTTACCCACTGTAAGTTGAAAATATTATAAGTCAAGATGCATTTACTTAAAAAAAAATATTTTATATTGGACTATATTTACAATGTTGTGTTAGTTCCAGGTGTACAGCAAAATGATTCAGCTGAAAATATACATATATCTGTTCTTTTTGAAATTCCTTTCCCATTTAGGTTATTATAGAATATTGACCAGATTTCCCTATGCTATACAGTTGGTCCTTGTTGGTTATCTATTTAAAATATAGTATTTTGTGTATCTCAGTCCCACAGTCTAAGTTTATCCCTCTCCTCTACCTTTCCCCTTTGATAACCATAAGTTTTTTCCAATTCTGTGAGTCAGTTTCTGTTTGGTAAATTTTTAGGTAGGAAATTAGGCATGAGCAACTGAGGGGGGCCCAGCTGAAAAAGATTCAAGCTGATATCTAAACCCCACCCCAGTTGCTTTACAGACAAGCAAGAGATAAGAGAATTCAGAACCACTTAACCAGTTTTACAAATGTTAAAAGAACTTCTCTAGGCAGGAAACACAGAGAAGGAAAAGACCTACCTATAGAAAATAAACCCAAAGCAATTAAGAAAATAGGAATAGGATCATACATATTAATAATTACCTTAAATGTAAATGGATTAAATGCACCAACCAAAAGACATAGACTTGCTGAGGTGGATACAGAAACAAGACCCATATATATGTCATCCAGAAGAGCCCACCTCAGACCTAGGGACATCTACAGACTGAAAGTAAGGGGGTGGGAGAAGGTATTCCATGCAAATGGAATTCATAAGAAAGCTGAAGTAGCAATACCATATCACACAAAATAGACTTTAAGACAAAGACTATTGTAAGAGACAAAGAAGGACACTACGTAATGATCAAGGGTCTAATCCAAGAAGATATAACAATTATATATGCACCCAACATAGAAGTGCCTCAATATGTAAGGCAAATACTAATAAACATAAAGGGAGAAATTGACAGTAACACAATAATAGTGTGGACTTGAGTACCCTATTTTCATCAATGGACAGATCATCTGGACAGAAAATTAATAAGGAAACACAGACCTTAAATGACACTTTAAGGAGGTTGGACTTTATTGATGTTTATAGAGCATTCTACCCAAAAGCAGAAGACCACTCAGGTGCACACAGAACATTGTCCATGATTGACTACGTGCTGTGCTGCGAGGCAAGCCATCGTAAATTTAAGATAATCGAAGTTATATCAAGCATCTTTTCTGATCCCAACACTATGTGATTAGAAATAAATTGTGACTGGTGCACTGGGATGACCCAGACGGATGGTATGGGGAGGGAGGAGGGAGGAGGGAGGGGGGTTCAAGATGGGGAACACGTGTATACCTGTGGCAGATTCATGTTGATGTATGCCAAAACCAATACAATATTGTAAAGTAATTAACCTCCAATTAAAATAAATAAATTTATATTTAAAAAAAACCCCAACACGTGGCAGCTAAATAATTACTACTCAATAACCATTGGATCACTGAAGAAATCAAAGAAGAAATAAAAAATACTTGAGACAAATGAAAACACAATGGTCCAAAATTTATGGAATTCAGCAGAAAGCAGTTCTAAATGGGAAGTTTATAGCAATACAATTTTACCTCAAGAAACAAGAAATCTTGAATAAAAACTTGTCAGTCCATGTATGCCTAAATGAGTATGTAAAAGCCCTCTCTTGAAAGTACCTCCTCATTCTGGCACCAGTGCCTCTCTTGGCTTGGCCCACCTCTCCCTTGAGGTGTTCTTATAAGACCTCAGATTCTTCTTAGTGTTCTTAAGAAAAACTGAGGCCCCACAAGGGAGGGTCGTCTTCAATTGTCCCTGTATCTGCTAGTAAAAATAGGCTCATTTGTATCATTTTGGGAGGTTCTGTATATAAACAATATTGTATGATACTTGCCTGTCTCTGTATGACTTACTTCACTTAGTATGATAATCTCCAGGGGCATCCATGTTGTTGCAAATGACATTTCATTCTTTTTAATGACTGAATAATATTCCATTGTGTGTGTGTGTGTGTGTGTGTGTATCTATATGTATACCCATTCGTCTGTCAATGGAGATTAAGTTGCTTCTATGTTTTGGCTATTGTAAACAGTGCTGCAATGAACATTGGGTTGCATATATCCTTTCAAACCATGGTTTTCTTCGATATATGCTCAGGAGTGGGATAGCTAGTTCATATGGTAGCTCTCGGAGAAGGCAATGGCACCCCACTCCAGTACTCTTGCCTGGAAAATCCCATGGATGGAGGAGCCTGGTAGGCTGCAGTCCATGGGGTCGCTAAGAGTTGGACACAACTGAGCGACTTCGCTTTCACTTTTCACTTTCATGCACTGGAGAAGGAAATGGCAACCCACTCCAGTGTTCTTGCCTGGAGAATCCCAGGGACGGGGGAGCCTGGTGGCTGCCGTCTATGGGGTCGCACAGAGTCGGACAGGACTGAAGTGACTTAGCATAGCATAGCATAGCATATGGTAGCTCTGTTTTTAGTTTTTAAAAGAAGCTCTGTACTGTTCTCTATAGTAGCTGTCCAATTTACAGTCCCACCAACAGCATGAGAGGTTTCCCTTTTTTCCACACCCTTTCCACCAATTATTGTTTATAGACTTTACGATGGCCAGTAGTCAAAGCCACCTCTTTAGGTGGCTCAGAGGTTAAAGCATCTGCCTGCAATGTGGGAGACCTGGGTTTGATCCCTGGGTTGGGAAGATCCCCTGGAGAAGGAAATGGCAACCCACTCCAGTATTCTTGCCTGGAGAATCCCATGGATGGAGGAACCTGGTGGGCTATAGTCCATGGGGTCGCAGAGTCAGACACGACTGAGCGACTTCACTTCACTTCAGTCAAAGCTATAATTTTTCCAGTAGTCATGTATGGATGTGAGAATTGGACCATAAAGAAGGCTGTTGTTCAGTCGCTCAGTCTTGTCTGACTGTTTACAAACCCACGGACCTCACCATGACGCTAGGTTTCCCTGTCCTTCACCATCTCCTGGAACTTGCTCAGACTTATGTCCATTGAGTCATAATGGGTGCATTATGATGCAATCATAATGTCAATGATGCCATTCAACCATGTCATCCTCTGTCGCCTCCTTCTCCTACCCTCAATCTTTCCCAGGATCAGGGTCATTTCCAATGAGACAGCTCTTCATATCAGATGGCCAAAGTATGGGAGCTTTAGCTTCAGCTTCACCATCAGTCCTTCCAATGAATATTCGGGGTTGATATCCTTTAGGATTGACTGGTTTGATCACCTTGCTGTCCAAGGGACTCTCAAGAGTCTTCTCCAGCACTGCAATTTAAAACCACCAATTCTTCAGACTCGGTCATCTTTATGACGTACATGACTACTGTACATATCACATCTGTACATGACTACTGGAAAACCATAGCTTTGATTATTCGGACCTTTGTCGGCAAAGTGATGTCTATTTTTTAACACGCTGTCTAGATCTGTCAGAACTTTTCTTCCAAGGAGCAAGTGTCTTAATTTCATGGATGCAATCACCATCATCAGTGATTTTGGAGCCCTAGAAAATAAAGTCTCTTACTATTTCCATTATTTCCCCATCTATTTGCCATGAAGTGATGGGACCAGATGCCATGATCTTCATTTTTTGAATGTTGAATTTTAAGCCAGCTTTTTCACTCTCTTTGTTCACCTTCATTAAAAGGCTCTTGAGTTCTTTGCTTTCTGCCATTAGTGTGGTGTCATCTGCATATCTGAGGTTATGGATATTACTCCTGGCGATCTCAATTCCAGCCTGTGATTTATCAAGCCCAGCATGTCACATGATGTAGTCTGCACATAAGTTAAATAAGTAGGGTGATACACAGCCTTGACATACTCCTTTCCCAGTTTGGAACCAGTCCATTGTTCCATGTCCGGTTCTAACTGTTGCTTCTTGATCTGCATACAGATTTCTCAGGAGGCAGGTAAGGTGGTCTGGTATTCCCATCTCTTTCAGAATTTTCCACAGTGTGTTGTGATCCACACAGCCAAAGGCTTTAGCATAGTCAATGAAGCAAAAGTAGGTGTTTTCTGGAATTCTCTTGCTTTTTCTATGATGCAACAGATGTTGGCAATTTGATCTCTGGTTTCTCGGCCTTTTCTAAATCCAGCTTGTACATCTGGAAACTCTCAGTTCAAGTACTGTTGAAGCCTAGCAGGAAGGATTTTGAGGATTACCTTGCTAGCATGTGAAATGAACACAGTTGTGCCCTTTTTTGGGATTGGGATGAAAACTCACCTTTTCCAGTCCTGTGGTCACTGCTGAGTTTTCCAAATTTGCTGGCTTATTGAGTGCAGCACTTTCACAGCATCATCTTTTTGGATTTGAAAAAGCTCAGCTGGAATTCCATCACCTCCACTAGCTTTGTTCATAGTAATGCTTCCTAAGGTCCCCTTGACTTCACAGTCCAAGATGTCTGGCTCTAGGTGAGTGACCACACCATCATGGTTGTCTATGTTATTAAGATCTTTCTTGTACAGTTCTTCTATATATTCTTGCCACTTCTTAATTTCTTCTGCTAGGTCTTTACTGTTTCTGCCCTTATCGTGCCCATCTTTGCATGAAATGTTCCCTCGGTATCTCTAATTTTCTTGAAGAGATCTCTAGTCTTTCCCATTCTATTGTTTTCCTCTATTTTTTGTGCATTGTTTACTTAAGAAGGCTCTTATCTCTCCTTGCTATTATTTGTAACTTCTTTCAGATGGGTATATCTTTCCCTTTCTTTGCTTTTCACTTCTTTTCTTTTCTCAGACAAACATTTTGCCTTCTTGCATTTCTTTTTCTTTGGGATGATTTTGGTCACCGCCTCCTGTACAATGTTATGAACTTCTGTCCATAGTTCTTCAGGCCCTCTATCAGATCCAGTTCCTTTAATCTATTTGTCACTTTCACTGTATAATCATAGGGAGTTTGATTTAGGTCATACTTGGATGGCCTATTCGTTTTCCCTGCTGTCTTCAATTTAAGCCTGAATTTAGCAATAAGGAGTTTATGATCTGAGCCACAGTCAGCTCCTGATCTTGTTTTTGCTGGCTGTATAAAGCTTCTCCATCTTCTGCTGTAAGGAATATAATCAATGTGATTTTGGTATTGACCATCTAGTGATGTTCAGAGTGTTCAGATGTGCAGAGTCATCTCTTGTGTTATTGGAAGAGGGTGTCTGCTATGACCAGTACATTCTCTTGGCAAAATTCTGTTAGACTTTGCCTGGCTTCATTTTGTATACCAAGGCCAAACTTGTCTTGGAGTAACAACTCCAGGTATCTCTTGACTTCCTACTTTTGCATTCCAATCCCTTATGATGAAAAGCACATCTTATTTTGGTGTTAGTTCTAGAAAGTCTTGTAGGTCTTCATAGACCCATCCAACTTCAGCTTCTTCAGCATCAGTGGTTGGGGCATAACTTGAATTACTATGATGTAATTCAGGGACACTCTGTATCTCAAAACAAGTGTTTATTTTCTCAGTTTCTATAAGTCAGGAATCTGGGATTTGCTTAGCTGGGTTCTCTGTTGAAGGGGTTCCACAAGATTGCTGCAAGACCAGGGCTGTGGCCACCTCAAGGATCCACCAGGACATGATTCACTTTAAAATTTTATGTTCCAGTAAAATAACATTACTTATTACAAGTGTGACATTAATAAGTATAGAATACTTAAAAAATACAGCTAAGCAAAAGAAAATTTAGAAGACATATACACATATTGATACACCTCCAACCTCACATACGTGGCTATTGGTGCAGTCC
This sequence comes from Bison bison bison, assembly GCF_000754665.1. Classification (NCBI taxonomy): domain Eukaryota; kingdom Metazoa; phylum Chordata; class Mammalia; order Artiodactyla; family Bovidae; genus Bison; species Bison bison. Next base: position 5,157,194 of record NW_011495046.1, read on the forward strand.
AGTTCTTTGAAGGTTGTTAGTCAGAGGCCACCCTTAGTTCCTCACTATGTGGGCCTCTCTGTAGTACAGCTCACAGCATGGGAACTGACTGCTTCAGAGCAAATGGGTGAGAAAGAGAGAGCATGAGTGAGTTGGAAGTCAGTCTTAGGTTACCTAATCTCAAGTCATCCATCACTTCTGTTAGAAGTAAGTCACTAGGTCCAGCCCTGGAGGGGAAGGTCTTATGTAAGAGTATGATTACTGAGAGGTAAGGATCATGTCTGAAGTTGCCTACAACTACGGTTAAAAGATAATTCAAGGAGTGTCAGGAGAAAATTCAGAAGCAAAGATTTGTGTAATATAAGCAAATGGCATCTAAGCACAATTACTTGCTTATAGTAGATGCTAAATAATATTTTTTCATTTTTTAACTTTTCATTTTCAAATAATTTCAAAGTTAAAGTTGCAAGAATAGTGAAAGAAGCCCATACAGTCTTTATCCACACTATTTGTTGAAAACTGTATTTGAATACATTATGCAGTTTGTCACATGAGAAGGCATTGTTTGCAGCCATCAAAGCTTTGGGGCCTGGTGAGAGGGGTCCATCCTGTGCTGAAGTCATATTTGCTCTCTGAATATATAGTTGTCATCTTTCAAATGTTCTCTTCTTCCTCCTTCGCCAACAGAAAATCCCGAGGGAGCAGCTCTGTACTTTGTCTCTGGTGTGTGTATTGGACTGGTCCTCACCCTAGCTGCCTTGGTGATGAGGATCTCTTGCCACACAGACTGCTGTCAGCATTCCCAGAAGTTTCTGAAGGACCAAGAAAGCAGCAGCAACAGCAGCGACAGTGAGGATGGCAGCTTGGATGCAGCATCGGACATCTCAGTCAGGAGACATCGGCGCTTTGAAAGGACTTTGAACAAGAATGTCTTCACCTCAGTGGAGGAGCTGGAGCGAGCCCAGCGGCTGGAGGAACGGGAACGTATCATCAGGGAGATTTGGATGAATGGCCAGCCTGAGGTTCCCGGCACCAGGAGCCTGAACCGCTACTACTAGGGGCAGGAGCAGGAACCCACGCCCCACTGTTTAGCTGCCTGGGAGAGAACGGGCCCCGCAGAGACAGTGGGCACTAAGAGTGGAATGCAGTTCTGCTAATGTTACGGTGGCAGAGACAAGCAGGACACTGTCATTTTCAAGACTGTATGACAGATCTGTCCCTTTTGGCTACATGGAGAAGTAGAAAAACCAAGTCGTTTCATCAACCTTTCTAGATCTTGGAATGGTGCTGAAAACCCTCTCCAGCAATGTGGATGGAGATTAGAGGAATGGGACTTGTGGTTTCTCTTGATTTCTGAGGATCTCAGAAGTTTCTGCAGACTTCCTTGCTATGTTTTATTTCTATAGAAAAGGAAATATTATTATAGCAAGAGGGCTAGGAAGAGCAGGGTTACCTTAACTTAGTAAATGCAACTTAAATGACTGCCATGGAGGTGATTTTGATCCAGATAGCATGATCCATATTTAAGGCCTATTTTCAAATCTTGTATTGTAATCGCAACTTCTTCCATTTAAACTGGCACCTCAGGGATTAAAATCCTGTTTTTTATTACAGTTACCACTTCACTCATGAAAATGAATAATGTATTATAGATATGTCAGTGAACTATAAAGATGTCAATAACCTCAAAGGATGAAGGGTTGTATTTTAAATAGCTTCTAAGGAATATATTAATGTGCACTTAATGCTGTATGCATTTGAAAATGCAGCACCAGAACAAAAGCTGTTTCTCCCCCCTTTAGGAGAAAAGAAAATGGTATGACTCTAGATAATCATGACTTTAAACATTTTGTTAAAAAAATAAAAACCATGTTTGGATTTATAGTAAGAGAATGGGAATGGGAGGTGAGGAATAAAGCCAAAATTAGGTTGGAATAAAAAATATAAGTTACATAAAATCTTTTTTGTTTCATATTTTGTTTCTGTGTTTACACTTACTTTAAACAGCAGCCCTTTTATAGGTGGGTATGGTCTTTTGCCAGGTCCTTCAAATAACTGGAGAATTGTGAGAAACAGAGAAACCAGAGAATGGAGAAATGACACCCAGGGGCTTGTTATTTTATGTCTGTTTCTATTATGATTACAGTATAGTTGAGTGGTAAGTTGGTATAGGACTAGAAGACTTACCAAAGGCTAGAAATAATAGGGTGGCCTCGTATGGAGAGGGGAAGTTGGTAAGGAAGGGAGGCAAGGCTGAACCACCTTTAGAAATGGGTTACGGAGGAGGATGCAGCATCCTCCAACCTGAATCACAGGAATAATGTTAGTTCTGTGTGACTGTCAGATCCCTTTTCTTGCCATGCAGTAGACTCCTTAGTCTGTCTGGATACTCCAGAGCCTTCCTACTAGATTTCTCTTGTTCATTGGCTTTGTCATCATACCTGAGGGGCTGGTTGGGAGACGTTCTCTGCTGGACTCTCTATTAATGATACTTTAGCAACCCACTCTCTGTGATACGGGCTTGGAAGTCCGCCTTAAGAACTGAGAAGTTACAAATACATGTTTCCCAAGGGAGCAATAGTTTGCTTGAAACCCTCAGTGGCTGGCTTGAGGATATCTTTTTGAGTGACCTCACTGGCAACTGCCCAAAATCTTGTTAAACCAAGCATCTCTGAATCTGGTTTCAGTCCCTTGCCAACAAGTACAGGAATCATATCATTTCCCCCGAGCATTATATTAATATCATCTATATTGGTCTCTGCCTCTTTTTTCATTTTAAAATTTATTTTATAAATTAATTTTTATTGGAATATAGTTGCTTTACAATGTTGTGCTAGTATCTGGCTGTACTGAAACATGAATCAGTCATACATATGTCTACTCTTTTTCAATTTCCTTCCCATTTAGGTTACCACAGGAACACTGAGTAAGAGTTCCCTGTGCTATACAGTAAGTTCTAATTAGTAATGTATATATTTCAGTCCCAATCTCCCAATTTATCCCACCCCATCCCTTCCCCTCTTGATAACCATAAGTTTGTTCTCTACATTTGTGACTCTATTTCTACTTTGCAAATAAGTTCATCTCTACCATTTTCACATGTAAGTGATACTGTACAACATTTGTCTCTTTCTGATTTCACTCTGTATGACAGAGTTCATCAGGTTCATCCAGGTTCATCCACATCTCCACAAATGGTACTGTTTTGTTCGTTTTTATGGCTGAGTAATATTCCATTGTATATTTGTACTACATCTTCTTTCTCCATTCCTTTTTCAGTGGACTTTGAGGTTGCTTCCATGTCCTGGCTATTGTAAATCATTCTGCAGTGAACATAAGGATGCATGCATCCTTTTGAATTATGGTTTTCTTTGGATATATGCCTAGAAATGGGATTGCTAGGTCATATGGTAGCTCTATGTTTTATTTTTTGAGAAACCTCCATACTGTTCTCCACAGTGGCTGTGTCAATTTACATTTTTATCAATAGCTGTGGGACGGTTCCCTTTCCTCCATACCCTTTCCAGCATTTATTGTTTGTAGAATTTTTGATGATATGGCCATTCTAGCTGGTGTGAGGTGATACCTCATTGCAGTTTTGATTTGCATTATCCAATAATTTAGTGATGTTGAGTCTGTTTTCATGTGTTTGTTGACCATCTGTATTTTTTTCCTTTGGAGAAATATTTTGGTCTTGTCCATGTAGGTCCTGTGACCATTTTTTGGTTGGGTGGTTTGTTGTTTTGATATTGAGCTGAATGAGCTGTTTGTATATTTTGGAGATTAATCCCTAGAAGATGGCTGTGTCATTTGCAAATATTTTCTCCCATTCTGAGGGTTATTATCTTGTTTGTGATTTCCTTTGCTGTGAAAAAGCTTTTAAGTTTAATTAGGTCCCATTCACTTATCTTTCTTTTTATTTTATTTTCATTACAGTAGGTGGTGGATCGGAAAAGATCCCATTATCACTTATGTCAGAGAGAGTTCTGTCCATATATTCCTCTAAGAGCTTTGTAGTATCTGGTCTAACATTTAGGTCTTCAATTTGTTTTGAGTTTATTTTTGTGTGTGGTGTTAAAGAGTGTTCTAATTTCATTTTTTAACATGTATCTGCCCAGTTTTACCAGCATCATTTATTGATGAAACTGTCTTTCCTCTATTATATAGTCTTGACTCCTGTGTTATAGATTAATGGATCATGGGTGCATGGCTTCCTTTCTGGCCTTTCAATCCTGTTCCATTGAGTTATATTTCTATTTTTGTACAAGTATTATATTGCTTTGATGGACTGTAGCTTTGTCACATAGGCTAAATTCAGGAAGCCTGATTCTTCAAACTCCATTTATCTTTCTCAAGATTGCTTTGACTATTCAGAATCTTTTGTGTTTCCATACTATTTGTAAAAATTTTTGTTCTAATTCTGTGAATATTGCCATTGGTAATTTGATAAAAATTGCATGGAACCTGTAGATTACTTTGGGTAGTATAGTCATTTTGACAATATTGAGTCTTCCACTTCAAGAATATGGTACCTCTCTCCATCTGTTTGTGTCTTCTTTGATTTCTTTCATTAGTATCCTATAGTTTTCCGATCACAGGTCTTTTGCCTCCTGAGGTAGGTTTATTCTTAGGATTTTTATTCTTTTTGTTGCAATGGTAAATAAGATTGTTTCCTTAATCTCTCTTTCTGATCTTTCATTGTTAGTGTGTAGGAATGCAAGAGACTTCTGTATGTTAATTTTATAGCCTGCAACGTTACCAAATTTATTGAGGAGCCCTAGTAGTTTTCTGATAGCATCTTTAGGGTTTTCTATGTATAGTACTGGGCTTCCCTGGTGGATCAGTGGTAAAGAATTTGGACTCTGTGGGAGAAGGCGAGGGTGGGATGATTTGAGAGATTAGCATTGAAACATGTATATTACCATATGTAAAACAGATGACCATAGCATGTTCGATGCATGAGCAGGGCATTCAAAGCTGGTGATATGGGACAACCCAGAGGGATGGGGTGGGAAGGGATGTGGGAGGGGGGTTCATGATGGCAGACACATGTGTACCCAAGGCTGATTCATGTTGATTTATGGCAAAAATCATCAAAATATTATAAAGTAATTATTCTCCAATTAAAATAAATTAATTTAAAAATTAAATTAAATATAACTTAAAAGGCAAAAAAAGAAACTCACTGCCAAGCAGAAGTCACAGACTTGACTCCTGGGTCAGGGAGATCTCCTGGCAAAGGAAACAGCAAAATACTCCTGTATTCTTGCCTAGGAATTCCCATGGGCAGGGGAGCCTGGACAGTCCAAGAGGTCACAAAATAGCTGGACTTGACTTAGCAGCTAAACAACAACATGTATAGTATGTCATCTGCAAATAGTGGCAGTTTTAGTTCTTTGTTTCCAATTTGAATTCCTTAATTTTTTTCTTATCTGATTGCCATTCTAGGACTTTAAAGCTATGTTGAATAAAAGTGGCAAGAGTGAACATCCCTTGTCCTGTTTCTGATTTTAACGGGATTGTTTTTCAGCTTTTCACCTATGATATTAGCTGTAGGTTTGTCATATATGGCCTTTATTACATTGAAGTAGGTTTCCTCTAAGCTTACTTTCTGGAGAGTTTTTACATATGGGTGTTGAATTTGTCAAAAGATTTCTCTGCCTCTATTAAAATGGTCTTATGGTTTTTAATC
>NW_011495046.1:5162964-5169865 GCF_000754665.1 Bison bison bison
TAATCTTCAATTTTTTAATATGATATATCACATTGATTTGTATATATTGAAGAATCCTTGCATTTCTGGGATAAAGCCTATTTGGTCATTGTGTATGATCCTTTTAATGTGTTGTTGAATTCTGTAGGCTAGTATTTTGTTGAGGATTTCTGTGTCTATGTTCATCAGTGATATTGGTCTATAATTTTCTTCTTTTGTGATATCTTTGTCTGGTTTGGGTTTCAGGGTGATGGTGGCCTGGTAGAATGAGCTTGGGAATATTCCTTTCTCTGCAATTTTTTGAAGCGTTTGAGAAGGACAGGTATTAGGTGTTCTCTAAATGTTGGAAAGAATTTCACATATGAAGCCATTTGGCCCCTGGCTTTTGTTTGTTGGAAGATTTTTTTAATACGAGTTTCAATTTCACTACTTGTTATTGGTCTGTTCATATTTTCTATTTCTTCCTAGTTCAGTTTCTGTAGGCTATATTCTTCTAAAAATCTTTCCATTCCTTCTAGGTTGTCCATTTTATTGGCATATAGTTGCTTGTAGTAATCTCTTATGATCCTTTGTATTTCTGTGGTAGCCATCATAACTTCTCCATTTTCATTTCTAGTTATATTGATTTTTAAAAACTTTTTATTTGTACTGGGGTTTATAGCCAATTAACAAACAATGTTTAATTTAATTGATATATTTTTTAAAATATTTATGTATTTGGCTCCACCAAGTCTTAGTTCTGGCACACAGGATCTTAGATCTTCATTGCAGCATGTAGGATCTTTAGCTGCATCATGCGAGATCTAGTTCCCTGACCAAGGAGCAAACCTAGGCTCCCTGCAATGCGGCCATGGAGTCCTAGCCACTGGACCTCCAGGCAAGCCCCTAACTGTATTGATTTGAGTCTTCTTTCTTTTTTCTTGATGAGTCTGGCTAAATACATAAGAATTTTGTATATATTCCAAAAGAACCAGCTTATATTGTTTTTTATTTTTTGCTTTTTAAATCATGAAAACATGGTAACACATTTACAGGAGACTTGGAAAACATGGAAGGTTACATATATTTCTACTATATATTACAATTATTTTTTAAATATATAAATTAAGATTTTTAGTTGGAGTTTCAATATCAAACACTCAAAAATGAATGGAATGAATAGAGAAATAGAAAGATATAGTAGACCTAAAAAGCACTATGAGCAAATTCACCATAATTAAGATTTATGCAATTTTCACACAGCAGTAGGATACAAATTCTATTCAAGTTCCCATAGACTATGAACTAGGAGACACTAGAACGTATCCAGAGACATAAGACCAGGTTCAAAAATTTCATAGTCTAAAGCTATTAAAATTATAGAGTCTGTTCTCTTTCTTTTAATATAAATTTATTTATTTTAATTGGAGTTTAATTACTTTACAATATTGTATTGGTTTTGCCATACATCCACATGAATCTGCCACAGGTATACACGTGTTCCCCATCCTGAACCCCCCTCCCACCTCCCTCCCCATACCATCCCTCTGGGTCATCCCAGTGCACCAGCCCCAAGGATCCTGTATCCTGCATCGAACCTGGACTGGTGATTCGTTTCATATATGATATTATACAAGTTTCAATGCCATTCTCCCAAATCATCCCACCCTCTCCCTCTCCTGCAGAGTCCAAAAGACTGTTCTAAACATCTGTGTCTCTTTTGCTGTCTCGCATACGGGGTTATCACTGCCATCTTTCTAAATTCTATATATATATGTTAGTATACTGTATTGGTGTTTTTCTTTCTGGCTTACTTCACTCTGTATAATAGGCTCCAGTTTCATCCACCTCATTAGAATTGATTCAACTGTATTCTTTTTAATGGCTGCGTAATACTCCATTGTGTATATGTACCACAGCTTTCTTATCCATTCATCTGCTGATGGACATCTAGGTTGCTTCCATGTCCTGGCTATTATAAACAGTGCTGCAATGAACATTGGGGTACACATGTCTCTTTCAATTCTGGTTTCCTCATTGTGTATGCCCAGCAGTGGGATTGCTGGGTCGTATGGCAGTTCTGTTTCCAGTTTTTTAAGGAATCTCCACACTGTTCTCCATAGTGCCTGTACTAGTTTGCATTCCCACCAACAGTGAAAGAGGGTTCCCTTTTCTCCACACCCTCTCCAGCATTTATTGCTTGTAGACTTTTGGATCACAGCCATTCTGACTGGCATGAAATGATATCACTGTGGAATTATGTTAGAGATCAATATCAAAACCTTTTGAAAATAAACCCACATATTTTCAAGTACAATGTGACATTTACCAAGAGAGACCTTTGACTTACTCATTGAAAGCCTCAATAAAGTTAGTAGACTGAAAAACCACAGAGGGTGATTGCAGAGAAGAAAGCTTTTAAATGAGAAATTAATATCAAAGATACTAAAAAAAAACCCCATGTGTTTAGAAATTAAACATTCACTTTTAAATGATGGGCATATCTAAGAAGTCATAACAAGGAAATAGAAGCTGTTTGAGAACCAGCTTTGAGTTTCATCGATATTGACTGTTTTATCTCCATTTCATTTTTCTGCTCTGATCTTTATGATTTCTTTCCTTCTACTAACTTTGGGTTTTCACTTGTTGTTGTTGCTGTTGTTGTTCTCCTTTCTCTAGTTGCTTTAGGTTTAAGGATAGGGTGTTTATTTGAGATTTTTCTTGTTTCTTGAGGTAGGATTGTTTTGCTATAAAATTCCCTCTTAGAACTACATTTGCTACATCCCATACATTTTGGATTGTCATATTTTCATTGTCATTTGTCTCTAAGTATTTCTTCATTTTCTCTTTGATTTCTTCAATGATCCATTGGTTGTTTAACAAGATATTGTTTAACCTCCATATGTTTGTGGTTTTTACAGGGTTTTTTTTTTTCTGTAATTGATTTCTAATCTCATAGCATTGTGGTCAGAAAAGATGCTTGATATGATTTCAATTTTCTTAAACCTACTGAGGCTTGATCTGTGACCCAAAATGTGATCTATCCTGCAGGATGTTTTGTGTGCATTTGAGAAGGTGTATTCTGCTACTTTCAGATGAAATGTCCTATAAATATAAAATAAGTCTATCTGTTATGTACCATTTATGACTCATGTATCCTTATTAATTTTCTGGCAAGATGATTTGTCCATTAGTACAAGTGGAGCGTTAAAGTCCCCCACTATTGTGTTACTGTTGATCTCCCTTTTTTTTTCAATTAATGAATTACTGTGTTGTTCAGTTGCTCAGTCATGTCCGACTCTGTGTGACCCTTTGGACTGCAGGACGCCAAGTTTCCCTGTCCTTCACCGTCTCCTGGAGCTTGCTCAAACTCATGTCCATTGAATCAGTGATGCCATCCAACTACCTCATCCTTTGTCCTCCCCTTCTCTCCTGCCTTCAATCTTTCCTAGCATAGGGTCTTCTTCTAATTTATTTTAATTGGAGGATAATCACTTTACAATATTGTGATGGTATTTGCATATATCAACATGAATCAGCCACAGGTATACATGTGTCCACCCCATTCTGAACTCCCCTCCCTCCCCTCTCTATCCCTCTGGGTTGTCCTAGAGCACCAGTTTTGGGTGCCCTGCTTCATGAATTGAACTTGCACTGGTCATCTATTTTACATATGTGTAAAGTACATGTTTGAATGCTATTCTCTCAAATCATGCCACCCTCACCTTCCTCCACGGAGTCCAAAAGTCTGTTTTTTACAACTGTGTCTCCTTTGCTGCTCTGCATGTAGGATCATCAGTATCATCTTTCTAAATTCCATATATAAGAGTTAATATACATTATTTGTCTTTCTCTTTCTGACTTCCTTCATTCTGCTCTGCATGATAGGCTTCAGGTTCATCCACCTCAATAGAACTGACTCAAATGTGTTCCTTTTTATAGCTGGGTAATATTCCATTGTGTATATTTACCACAACTTCTTATCCATTTATCTGCCAATGGACATCTAAGTTGCTTCCAGGTCCTATCTATTGTAAACAGTGCTGCAGTGAACATTGGGATACATGTATCTCTTTCAATTCTGGTTTCCTGGTGGTGTATGCCCAGCAATGGGATTGCTGGGCCATATCACAGTTCTATTCCCAGTTTTTTAAGGAATCTCCACACTGTTCTTCATAGTGGCTGTACCAGTTTGCATTCCCACCAACAGTGTAAGAGGGTTCCCTTTTCTCCACACCCTCTCCAGCATTTATTGTTTGTGGACTTTTTGATTATGGCCATTCTGACTGGTGTAAGGTGATAACTCATTGTAATTTTGATTTACATTTCTCTAATAATGAATGAGCTCTTTAATTTAAGAGCTCCAGGCTGTGTGGTGCTAGAGCCATGAGCAGCTGAGAGGAGATACCCCATATCCAAGGTCAGGAGTGGTGGCTGCTCTTCACTGGACCGGCCATGTGGAGATACCCCACGTTCAAGGTCAGAGAAACTCTAGTAAGAGGGTAGGCACTGGAGCAGCTGTGAGGAGATATCCCACGTCCAAGGGCAAAGGAGAAGCCCCAGCAAGACTTTAGGAGGGGTGAATTCACGTGATCACAGAGAGAACTGTGTTTGAGCATCTCCTGTGAAGGTACAGGATGGCAGTGGTCTGCCGCAGGGAGAGGGAATCTGGGTGTGGGTATGGCATAAGTCCTCTTGGAGGAGGTCACCATAACCCCATCATAGAGCTGCCAGAACTTACACAAACTAGGAAATATACTCTTGGAGGGCACAACAGAACCTTGTGCACCAGGACCCAGGAGAAGGGAACAGTGACCCTACAGGAGACTGTCCTGGACTTGCCTGTGGGTGTCCGGGAATCTCCAGTGAAGGCATGGGTCAGGGGTGGCCTGCTGCAGGGTTGGGGCACAGACTGTAGCAGTACATGCATGGGATCTTTTCAGGGAGGTCAACATTATCTTCATTACCTCCACCATAGTTCGGGCCCAGGTAAATAGCAGGGACCGATGCTGTAAAGAGCAATATTGCATAGGAACCTGGAATGTTAGGTCCATGAATCAAGGCAAATTTGAAGTGGTCAAACAGGAGACGGAAAGAGTGAACATCAACATTTTAAGCATCAGTGAACTTAAACGGACTGGAATGGGTGAATTTAACTCAGATGACCATTATATCTACTACTGTGGGCAAGAATCTCTTAGAAGAAATAGAGTAGCCATCACAGTCAACAAAAGAGACTGAAATGCAGTACTTGGATGCAATCTCAAAAATGACAGAATGATCTCTATTCATTTCCAAGGCAAACCATCCAATATCATGATAACCCAAGTCTATGTCCCAACCAGTAATGCTGAAGAAGCTGAAGTTGAATGGTTCTATGAAGACCTACAAGACCTTCTAGAACTAACACCCAAAAAAGATGTCCTTTTCATTATAGGGGACTGGAATGCAAAAGTAGGAAGTCAAGAAACACCTGGAGTAACAGGCAAATTTGCCCTTGGAACAGAATGAGGCAGGGCAAAAGCTAATAGAGTTATGCCAAGAGAATGCACTGGTCATAGCAAACACCCTCTTCCAACAACACAAGAGAAGACTCTACACATGGACATCACCAGGTGGTCAACACCGAAATCAGATTGATTATATTCTTTGCAGCCAAAACGGAGAAGCTGCATACAGTCAGCAAAAACAAGACCGGGAGCTGACTGTATCTCAGATCGTGAACTCCTTATTGCCAAATTCTAACTTAAATTGAAGAAAGTAGGGAAAACCACTAGACCATTCAGGTATGAATAAATCAAATCCCTAACAATTACACAGTGGAAGTGAGAAATAGATTTAAGGGACTAGATCTGATAAACAAAGTGCCTGATGAACTATGGACAGAGGTTCATGACATTGTACAGGAGACAGGGAGCAAGACCATCCCCAAGGAAAAGAAATGCAAAAAAGCAAAATGGCTGTCTGAGGAGGCCTTACAAATAGCTGTGAAAAGAGCAGCAAATAGCAAAGGAGAAAAGGAAAGATATATCCATTTGAATGCAGAGTTCCAAAGAATAGCGAAGAGAGATAAGAAAGCCTTCCCCAGTGATCAGTGCAAAGAAATAGAGGAAAACAATAGAATGGGAAAGACTAGAGATCTCTTCAAGAAAATTAGAGATACCAAGGGAACATTTCATGCAAAGATGGGCTCAATAAGGGCCAGAAATGGTATGGACCTAACAGAAGCAGAAGATATTAAGAAGAGGTGGCAAGAATACACAGAACTGTACAAAAAAGATCTTCACTACCCAGGTAATCATGACGGTGTGATCACTCACCTAGAGCCAGACATCCTGGAATATGAAGTCAAGTGGGCCTTAGGAAGCATCACTATGAACAAAGCTAGTGGAGGTGATGGAATTCCAGTTGAGCTATTTCAAATCCTGAAAGATGATGCTGTGAAAGTGCTGCACTCAATATAAGCAAATTTGGAAAAATCATCAGTGGCCAAAGGACTGGAAAAGGTCAGTTTTCATTCCAATCCCAAAGAAAGGCAATGCCAAAGAATGTTCAAACTACCACACAATTGGATTCATCTCACATGCTAGTAAAGTAATGCTCAAAATTCTCCAAACCAGGCTACAACAATACGTGAACCATGAGCTTCCAGAAATTCAAGCTGGTTTTAGAAAAGGCAGAGGAACCAGAGATCAAATTGCCAACATCCGCTGGATCATTGAAAAAGCAAGAGAGTTCCAGAAGAACATCTATTTCTGCTTTATTGACTATGCCAAAGACTTTGACTGTGTGGATCAAAACAAACTGTGGAAAATTCTGAAAGAGATGGGAATACCAGACCACCTGACCTGCCTCTTGAGAAATCTGTACGCAGGTCAGGAAGCAACAGTTAGAACTGGACATGGAACAACAGACTGGTTCCAAATAGGAAAAGGAGTACATC
>NW_011495046.1:5169965-5189628 GCF_000754665.1 Bison bison bison
CAGGAAGCAACAGTTAGAACTGGACATGGAACAACAGACTGGTTCCAAATAGGAAAAGGAGTACATCAAGGCTGTATATTGTTACCCTGCTTATTTAACTTATATGCAGAGTACATCGTGAGAAACGCTGGGCTGGATGAAGCACAAGCTGGAATCAAGATTGCTGGGAGAAATATCAATAACCTCAGATATGCAGATGATACCACCTTTATGGCAGAAAGTGAAGAACTAAAGAGCTTCTTGATGAAAGTGAAAGAAGAGAGTGAAAAAGTTGTCTTAAAGCTTAACATTCAGAAAACTATGATCATGGCATCCATTCCAATCACTTCGTGGCAAATAGTTGGAGAAACAGTGGAAACAGTGGCAGACATTTTGGGGGGCCCTCCAAAATCACTGCAGATGGGGACTGCAGCCATGAAATAAAAAGATGCTTACTCCTTGGAAGAAAAGTTATGACTAACCTAGACAGCATGTTAAAAAGCAGAGACGTTACTCTGCCAACAAAGTCCGTCTAGTCAAGGCTTTGGTTTTTCCAGTAGTCATGTATGGATGTGAGAGTTGCACTATAAAGAAAGCTGAGTGCTAAAGAATTGATGCTTTTGAACTGTGATGTTGGAGAAGACTCTTAAGAGTCCCTTGGACTGCAAGGAGATACAACCAGTCCATCCCAAAGGATATCAGTCCTGAGTTGAAGCTGAAACTCCAATACTTTGGCTACCTGATGCGAAGAGCTGACTCATTTGGAAAGACCCTGATGCTGGGAAAGATTGAAGGTGAGAGGAGAAGGAGATGACAGGATGAGATGGCTGGATGGCATCACTGACTCAGTGGACACGAGTTAGGGTAGGCTCCGGGAGTTGGTGACGGACAGGGAGGCGTGGCGTGCTGCAGTCCATGGGGTTGCAAAGAGTCGGTCATGACTGAGCCACTGTACTGAACTGAACTGCTTGCCCTGGGAACTAGACGGGCATGAAATAATCCTGCCACCTTGTGGTTGCTGCTTATAACAACAATTTAAAAACGGGTGCTGATGGGCTCTTAACATTCATAAGCCCCGTGGGGTTTCTTCCCAGGTGGTACTATGGTACCACCTGCTAATGCAGGAGATGCAGATTTGATCCCTGGGTTAGGAAGATCCCCTAGAGTAGGAAATGGCAACTCATTCCAATATTCTTGCCTGGGAAATCCCATGGACAGAGGAACATGTCTACAGTCCATGCAGTTACAGTCGGACATGTCAGCACACACACTCTAAATGAAAACAAAACAAAACAAAACCAGAAAATCTCAGCAAAGAGATAGAAGTACATATTTTTTTTTTAAAAAAAAGAACCAAATGGAGGGAACTTCCCTGGTGGTCCAGTGGCTAAGACTCTGTGCTCCCAATGCAGGGGGCCTGGATCAATCCCTGGTCAGGGAACTAGATCCCGCAGGCCACAATGAAGATCGAAGATCCCACATGCTGCAACCAGGACCTGGCACAGCCAAATAAGTAAAATTAAAAAAAAAAAAAAACCAAATGGAAATTACAGAATTGAAAAAAAAATGTAATAGGTGAAATTCTAAAATTCACTGGCTGAACTCAGTAGCACAAGGGAGCTGAGAGGATAGAGTCACAGAAGCTGACTTTCAGAAGAATTTACAGGAACCTTTCAAGGTTGACATTCAGAAGAATTTATCTGATCTGAGTGACAGAGAGAAAACAGACCCCATGCAGGCAGGGCTCACTGTGATGACCATTTTGCAATATGTACAAATAGTGAGTCATTATGCTACATACCTGAAACTAACACAATGGCACATGTCCATTATGTATCAATGAGAAAGATATGAGGAACTTTGTAGACCATCACCAGTTAATTTGTAGAACTTCACCAGTTAATATTTTGTGTTATGAACTCAATAATAATGAGTTCCATGACTTTCTTATTGTCACTCAATTCAGAGGCTTCCACAGGCACTAGCAGGAACTGTAGGGGCACCTGTATGCAGCAAAGTGCCTGCTAAGGACACACTAAATAATACTTCTCACTCTTTTTCTTTTTAAATTATTATTTTGGTTGAACCAGGTCTTTGCTGCAGCACATGGGCTTTCTCTAGGGTCTGTGTGCATGCTTCTCTTGTTGCAGACCATTGGCTCTTGAGCGCTCGGACTTCAGTAGTTGCAACTCATGGGCACAGTTGCCCCCTGGCATGTGGAATCTTAGTTCCCAGACCAGGAATTGAATCTGAATCCCCTGCATTGGAAGGTGGATTCTTAACCACTGAACCACCAGGGCAGTTCTCTTACTCTGCTTTTTCTTTTCTTTCAGTAGCATCTTCATGCAAGGATCATAAAGCCATTTGTTGCTATAATAAATGAATCTTCATGCTGCTCCTTCAGAAGGAAGGATGGGGGAGGCTGTCTGTATCTGGGGGTGGGAGGGGGAGCAGTATTTAGACTGAGAGGAAGGATCTGGAGGGCGGAGGTCTCCTGAGCCGTCCTGTCTCTGCCTGTCTCTGTGGCAAACACAGAGTCTGAGGGTAAGACCCCTGGGTTTGGATTACAATTCTTCATTCGTCAAGTGACCATAATCACCTTCCCAGTCCTTCCTTCATGAGGAGGTTCAAGGAATCTAAGCAGTTTGAGTAAGCATGCTGTTTCCATGTGTCCACACAAGACTTGGTCTCAGAAGCTCATGAGATGCTCATGAAATGTTGGATCTCTTCCCTCCACCTACAGTCATCCCTTCCCCATTGTTCCTCTCCAATCATAATTCCTCACTGAAGTCTCAGGTTGGATGGGGGCTTTCTCTGCGTTCCTTTCTGCCTCTTGGAGACAGTCCTGATATCAACCTGAAAACCACTGTGAACTTTTTGAAGGAAAATAACAATTTGGGGTTTTGAATTATGATCCGAACACTCATTCAGAAAGTACATGTTTCTTGGTGGTGAGCACGCTAGACTGAAGGTCAAGGAGGAAGGGAAACACAGGAGCCAAGAGCAGGAGAAGGGGACGGGAGTGGGGTGGAAGGAAGGACCACACTGATGTGGGAGGAAAAGAGGGGGGCTCTCAGGCTGCCAAAGCTCCTCCCGACAGGGACTGCACACAGGATGGGACGATCCTCCCTGTTCTCCACAAAATGCTTTGCTGTCTTTTGGATTCAAATACCTGGGAAGAGCTGAGCCTGCAGAAGGGCCACCAGGAGAGCAAGGCCACAGCCAGGCTGGGGGAAATTCTCTATCTCTGCTCCTGGGCCTCATGATCACCAGCAATGGGCCAGGCACCCCAAGGACAGAGGCTGTCCTTGGTTTCTTTATCTGCTTCTGTGTTCCTGGAATTGACTAAGTGTGACTAATCGATTATCCTACTTTCTATCCAGAACAATCACACATCAGAAAGGAATGTCTGCAATGAAATTGTCAGATTTTCCCTCCGTGGCCTCAACCCGCTACAGCCATTCATTTTTCTCTGAAAGAAGTGAGCCTGGGGGCAGAACCACTCCTCTGCCTGTTTCCAGAGCCAGCGGCTGAGTCACAGCCCCAACTCCCCGCAGCCGCGGCGGCTGTAACATCAAGTGGGTTTTTCTGGTTGGCTCTTCACTCCAGACCATCACCCTCCTCCCTGGTCCCCCACTTCAACCTCTGAGGTTCAGACTCTGCAGATATCACCCAGTCCCAGAGAGGTTCGCTGTCGCCCCAGGTCATGTGTCTCTCGGAGGCCACACATGCTCTGGGTTTTCAGTGTATCTGAGGGTGAGTCCTCCCACACCTGGTCCTCTCATTTCCTACCAGTCCTCTCTTCCAGCGACCTACCAGAAACAACAGCCTGCCTTTTCCAAATTTCGTGGTCAGCTCCTCTCAGAAACATGTGACACGGGTGGTCACACCTGGCTTCTTGATGCACTTCCCTCCAGTGGTCTCCCGGGTCGCGCCCACCCCTGCCAGTCTCCTCAGGTCTTGTGGCCTGAAATACCACCCACCTGCTGGCCACTCCCAAGTGCGTCCAGCTCAGTTTTTCCTCCCAGCTCCAAACTCGTATATCTAGCAGCTTACTTGACCTCTCTGCTTGGAAAGCTGACACCCCCAAGCTGGCACCCCAGAGCTGAACTCCTACCAAACCCTCCACCAGAAACCGGCTTCATCTCAGGCAAGGCCAGCGCCGCCCTTCGTTTGCTCAGGGCAAAACTTGGAGTTGCCTGGACTTCCTTTTCCTTGCACATCTTACATCTGATTGGGCAGGCTCTGCAACCACCCGTATCTTGACAGTATTTCTCACCACCCCTACGGCCCCGCCCTGGCCCCAGTACCACTGAACTCAGCAGGACCACGCAGCCCTGGATCCCTTCTCAGCTGAGCAACCAGAGTGGCTGTCACATCCTCCTCTGCTCTGGACCACCCGGGGGAGGAGGGGTGGGGAGCGGGCATCACTCTTAGGAGAGCGGCCAAAGACCCCGTCTTTTCGGGGGATCCAGGATTCGTTTTAATCAGGCATGGTAAGACTCAGAGACACGGGAATGGCTGACACGAAGGAAGAGTCTAAATTGACATATCCCTAGAGACAGGAAGCACGCGCGCTTGGCCACGTGGGGGAGCCCAAGGGCCAGTCCGGAGGTTCACTCTGTGGGGAAATGCTGCCAAGAGCCTTTACTGTGGTTTCCACAGTGTAGGCACCGGGGGTTGAATAACTAAATAAACTGCCCCTGGCTTTCTGGTTCCTGGCCCCGGGGTGAGCAGAGCAGGGGAGCAGCAGCATGGACTGTGAGAGCCTCTGGAGAAAGGGCTGGGGTGAGCTATGGATTGGGTGATTTGCCTATTTGCTGCCCCTGGGGATTAGCTGATACGCTAAGAAAACACGCTTCATACCCTGGTGCCTCCGCAAGCTGTGGCCCCACCGCGCGCCTGGGCAGGACCACTCCTTCCCCGGTCCCTGCAGGGCTCTCTCCTGCCTCCTTGTGGTCTTTGCTCAGATGACACCTTCTCAGTGGGGTCTTCCCTGCTCACCCAGTAATTTAAAGTTGCACTCCGACTCTGTGCTCCCAACCGCCTACCCTGCTCTGCTTTTTTCTTTTCTTGCACTGACACTTAATACATCACATGATTTACTTTATCATTGTTCACTGTGTTTCTGTCCTCTTTGACGACAGTGGGTGCATCCCCAGGCCTAGAGCAGGGTGTGGCGCACAGAGGCCCCAAGCCAACAAGTCTCCTGAACTACAGACAGAACCCCTGTGCTACAACCCCTCAGGCAGCCCCTCTGCAGTTCCCGAGGAAACCAAGTTCTGACTTAGGGAAGAAGAAGAGGCAAAGAGCCAGCATAGACGGGGGACCCCCTCCACAGTTGTAGGTTTTTCTCCCCTGTGGCCAGTAGCCTCCAGCTGAGCCAAAAATGAGCCCCAAACTCAGGGATTCCCCATGAAAAGCGCAGCACAAGGCTCTAGGCTTCTCATGTTTATCTCTTAGTTCTGCTGTCACGTTTGTTTTTCTGTTGAGATGTATTTCACAAGTCGTTACACTCACCCTTCTAAACAGTGCAGTTCACAGCCCAGAGCTGTGCATCCACACCCCCCATCATCAATTTTAGGACATTTTTATTGCCCAGGAAGACATTGCACACCCCTTCACTGGAACCCCAGCCCTAGGCACCCACACTCTCTCCCCATCCCTATAAGTTTGCTGTTCTGAATGCTTGTGGAGAGGCAGCAATCCTCTGCCATTGTGCTGGCTTCTTTCTGTGGCCACTCTCCCTCGGTGGTGAGAGGCAGAAATTGAATACTGATCAGGAACTCTCCAGGATGCTTGAGGCTGCGATGGATTTCTAAGTAGGCAAGAGCTCCTGGGGTGCGAGGAGTCTGCAGTGAGGATTTACTTACTGGCATGGAGCACGGGAGTGGAGACGAGCCTCAGATCCCCTCCAGCTTGGTCTTTGAGTTGGGAGTGTTTTAAGGGAGAGGAACAAGGAGACGGATTAATCATAATCCTGTGACATTTCATCACCATGGCTTCAGGAGTCAGGATGTCTCTGGCAGCTCATGGTTCAGGGGTCTGTGAGCTCACCTTGTACTGGAGAAATGACCTGCGTGTGTGACCTTAACACTGGTAGCGGTTTTCATTAGTATGACTGTTGTGTGCAATCTTATCAATAACAGCAATCTTAGTCACCTGACCCTGGTTGATTAGTGTTCAGTGAGCACAGGATGGAGGTCAGAGGGGACAAGAAAGGGAATAAAGATATGGATAGAGAGGTTAATCATAGATGTAGTGAGGAAACTCGGTTTTAGGGGACTCAGTTTCAGAAGCAAGGCTGCATTCCCCAAGGCCCTCACAAAAGCTCCGTTTCAACGTACAGGCTTTCCGGCTGGCTGCTGTGGTCCCCACCTCCATCCTCCCCCAACCCCTCAGTGGCAGGGGGAGGGACAGGAGGAGCCAGAGCCTGGACCCAAGATAGAGATTGTTGAAAAAGCTCTGAGTCCCACCTCTGGGGCTGGCAGCAAAGCGTTTGCACAGAGTGCTGCACAAGGCCTGCTCCAGACCCGAACTGGCCGCTGCCTGAGGCCCTTGCCAAGTGTGAGGTCAACAGAGCCCTCCTGCTTTGGCCTAGCTCTGAGCAGACCTGGAAACCGGCCCCCGAAGGAGCACCTCAGCTGAGCTCTCTGCCCTCAGTAGATCACAGGACACACCCTGGAGTGGCTCTCCCCAGGTCCCCAGGTTTAGGCAGAAACCTCCATCGTTAGGTATTATATAAGGGAAGTTTCTCCCAGTCATCAACTGTGGCTGGTAAGTAGGTCTGTTTTTCTTCCAGCACATTTGCTGAGCTGCTGGCAGAGCTGCTGTAAACACTGCATTTCTGCTGGGACAGACTGCAGGCCTCAGCCAGTTACTGTTTGTAAAGAAGCTGCCTCACAGCAGGGACAGGTACGACTGCTCAGAACATGGTGACACCTGCAGAACCAGACACGGCCTGTCCTGGGGAGGAACCCGCTCCACCCAGGCAGTGCAGTTAGGCAGAAAAAGAAGCCGAGGCTGGGCTGGGGAAGAACTGTCACGAAGGCACTGTTCAGAGCCTGAGGTCACTGCGTGTGCAGGAAGAAGGAAGGTGTGTGAAAGGAGGAGAGCCAGGTGGGGCTTGCAAAGTCCCCCCAACCAGGCGGTGTCCCAGGGTGTGGTCACCGTGTGCTCTACTGATGGGGAGCAGCAGACCGACAGGAGGGGGCTGGGCCTTGGAGGGGCTCAATTTCCCACTCACTGTCGGACCCTGAGCTGTCATCAGCCTCAACTGACTCTGAGGTTCTGTCACCTGTGCTAGAAACTCCTTGGGTCCAGAAGACTTCCATCATAAGCACATTCCTTGTTGGATTAACTACTGGAGGCTGGGGACCAGATGGCCTTTATCTCTGTGCCCCAGTATGTACCTGCCACAGACCAGGAAATTTTATAAATTCTGGTTACAATGAATGAAATGATAGGTAAGGGAGAGAGGGTGCCGATACTAATTTTGGGAGTTTTTTCCTGGAAAAACATTTTTCTGTTGTCCAGAGATACTTGGCCGTAGAAGAACTCTTACAAAAGAGCAGTTTTATGAGAGAAGTGTAGACCGTCCAGCCCACATGGATCAAATTTCCCTGTAAGTCCAAGAACGTTCTTTTACAAACATAGCAGAGATGGGGGAGGGGAGAGGGCTTTCAGAAGGGAGGAATATTAGAGCTTACCCAACCCAGTGCAGGAGAGGGAAGAGGCGATGGTGTGTAGTCCAGAGTGGCTGGATTCTGTTCCTGTATGGAGAAGTGGGTGCTGCAACACACTGCAGCTAGTTAAAACTCTCTCCACGTGTGATTTTCTGCCGGCTTTGCCCCTCCCCCATGCCTGCTGACCCCAGCGCTAGCACTGCAAGATGAACAGCTTCAGTTCAAGTTCTACTGCTGTTTTGTCCTATGTGAAAGAAAAATATCTACTGCCGTATTAATAAACAAGAAACATCATAGCTATCAGTGACTTCTGGCTTCCAAATGTGAGTGAGGGCTCCCAAAACTGTCATCATACAGATGCTGCCACCCCCATGGTGACAGCGGAGGAGCTGGGGGCACACAGGTAGCAAGGTGGACAAGGATACAGGATCAGCCGCAGATTGCTGAGCTGCACGTGCAAAGAACGGATTCAGGGGGCCCAGAGGCTTGCAGCTTGCCATACGTAGAATGCTGAATTCCTTAATTTGATGCCTTCTGGAGTGTGAAGTCAAGTGGGCCTTAGGAAGCATCACTACGAACAAAGCTAGTGGAGGTGATGGAATTCCAGCTGAGCTATTTCAAATCCAAAATGGTGATGCTGTGAAAGTGCTGCACTCAATATGCCAGCAAATTTGGGAAACTCAGCAATGGCCACAGGACTGGAAAAGGTCAGTTTTCATTCCAGTCCCAAAGAAAGGCAATGCCAAAGAGCTACTGCACAACTGTACTCATTTCACACACTAGCAAAGTCATGCTCAAAATTCTCAAGCTAGGCTTCAACAGTTTGTGAACCGAGAACTTCCAGATGTTCAAGCTGGATTTAGAAAAGGCAGAGGAACCAGAGATCAAATTGCCAACATCCATTGGATCATAGAAAAAGCAAGAGAGTTCCAGAAAAACTTCCGCTTCATTGACTACACTAAAGCCTTTGACTGTGTGGATCATAACACATTGTGGAAAATTCTTAAAGAGATGGGAATACCAGACCACCTTACCTGCCTCTTGAGAATCTGTATGCAGGTCAAGAAGCAACAGTTAGAACCAGACATGGAACAACAGACTGGTTCCAAATTGGGAAAGGAGAATGTCAAGGCTGTATATTGTCACCCTGCTTGTTTAACTTACACGCAGAGTACATCATGGGAAATGCTGGGCTGGATGAAGCACAAGCTGGAATCAAGATTTCAGGAAGAAATATCAATAACTTCAGATATGCAGATGACACCACCCTTATGGCAGAAAGCGAAGAAGAACTAAAGCGTCTCTTTATGAAAGTGAAAGAGGAGAGTGAAAAAGCTGGCTTAAAACTCAACATTCAGAAAACTAAGACCATAACATCCAGTCCCATCATTTCATGGCAAATAGATGGGGAAACAAGGGAAACAGTGACATATTTTATTTTCTTGGGCTCCAAAATCACTCCAGACGGTGAGTGCAGCCATGAAATTAAAAGACGCTTGCTCCTTGGGAGAAAAGCTGTGACCAACCTAGAGAGCATGTTTAAAAGCAGAGACATTACTTTGACAACAAAGGTCCATTCAGTCAAAGCTATGGTTTTCCCAGTAGTCCTGTATGGAGGTGAGAGTTGGACCATAAAGGAGGCTGAGTGCCGAAGAATTGATGCTTTTGAACTGTGGTGTTGGAGAAGATTCTTAAAAGTCCCTTGGACCGCAAGGAAATCAAACCACTCAATCCTAAAGGAAATCAATCCTGAATATTCATTAGAAGGAATGATGCTGAAGCTAAAGTTCCCATACTTTGGCCACCTGATATGAAGAGCTTATTCATTGGAAAATTTATTGGAAAATCTTTCCCTGATGCTGGGAAAGATTGAAGGCAGGAGGAGAAGGGGACGACAGAGGATGAGATGGTTGGATGGCATCACCGACTCAATGGACTTGAGTTTGAGCAAGCTCTGGAAGTTGGTGAAGGACAGGGAAACCTGGTGTGCTGCAGTCCATGGGGTCGCAAGGAGTCAGACACGAGTGAGCAACAGAACAACAACTTTGATGTTCAGACTACCTGCTCCCTTTGTTGCAAACTTGTATATAACCTGACTCCCCCTCCCACCTCCTTGGAGAAGTTTTCTCAGAGTTCCTGAGATACTGTCTCCTGGCTCAGAGTCCTAAACATTCCCATCAAATAAAATAATTCTCTACTTCCAGGCTGTGACTATGTGTTTTAGTCAACACCTAAAAGAGTCTGAAAAGAAATATTAGTGACACAGGCACCATTCTCCAAGAAATGGAACCAGAGCTCCTTGGAGAAGGGACAGATTCCAGGATCGAGGGGAAGGAGTGACCAGAAGACCCTAAACAGCTTCTGGGGCCAAAAGGTAAGAAGCACTCAGAAGTCAGCTGGACTCATCGACCTGAAGGAATCCCTGCCAGGGCAGTGTGCACAGCAAAATAAACAATGACAATTCTGGATTGAAACCCCAATAAAATCAGCATTCTAGAGTCCACACCACTGCAAACAGGTGACTTCATTGCATGCACTGAGCCTCTTCAGAGTCGGGGCCGAGCTGCACCCAGGCTGCGTGTCCCTGGAGGAGCAGAGGCCATGGTTAAAGGCGGTCTGCTGTCAAACACTGGACGCCTATGAGCAATGTGACTTACAGGGCGGATTTCACATACAAGCCCTTTCCTGTTCACACCAACAGGCTCAGGATTAGCAATGAAGCAGAGCCGTCAGCCTCCTCCCCGCCATCATCCAGGGTCAGAGGGGAAGGGTCTGCACTTGCTCTAGCGAAAGCCCAGGCCCCCAAACCCTTCTTACAGGCTGCCCCCCTAACACTGCACAGGCCCCGACACAGACACCAGGTTACCACGGGACTGAGCATAGCTGGTAAAACATCTATACAAAGTACTGAGATGTGAAGGCCAGAGGCTGGGAGATACAGAAGTGCCAAAACTCTCAAAATTAACCATGAACCTCTCTAAAAAATTACTCTTCTGTGATATTTTTTCAGAAATTTTAAAACACAAAATCGTCCCTTATAGTTTAGGCTTTTCCTCCAAACTTGACCTGCTCTCCAGCGTCGCCGTGCTCCTCCCCTCCTCTCCCTCCTTCCTCCAGCACCGGCCCTTCCTGGCCCTGGAAGCCCTTCCCCCTGTTTTGTGACCCTGATGTGACCCTTCCCACAAACAGATGGCCGCTCCAAACACCCCAGAACCTAGCACCCAGGCCCCAGCCTAACAAGCCTCTGGGACCCGTCACATTGGCGGCCAATCTCCTTCTTGGGGGCTGTCCTCCTGCCACTGGCCAGCCCGTCACAGCTGCCCAGGGGCTTTCAGATGCCCCCACTCACAGCCTGAGCAGAGCACTATGCACACAATGAGGGCTTGGTGAGATTAAAAATCATGCTTGGTTCCTGAGGGTGTGGGAGACATACTGCATGTAAGTTGGTGTGACCTCGACAAAGGCAATTCAGCAGTAATTGCCAAAGTTTGAAATACACACATCCTAAGACCCAGGAGTTCTCATCAGTGGTTATCTTAGAGTTTTACTGCTGCAAGTA
The DNA here is from genome assembly GCF_000754665.1 of Bison bison bison. Lineage (NCBI taxonomy): Eukaryota > Metazoa > Chordata > Mammalia > Artiodactyla > Bovidae > Bison > Bison bison. The sequence goes on from NW_011495046.1 coordinate 5,181,189, forward strand.
CAACACTTTGCTTTAAAAACCTATTCATTGTAACATCATGTGCCCTTACAGGCTTATCATTGATTTGGGCGCTCGTTCATCCTCTATCGCTCAGTCGTGTCCAACTCCGTGACCCCATGGACTGCAGCCCACCAGGCTCCTCTGTCTATGGGGTTTCCCAGGCAAGAATACTGGAGTGGGTTGCAATTTCCTCCTCCAGGGGATCTTCCAGACCCAGAGATCAAACCCACATCTACTGCGTCTCCTGCACTGCAGATTCTTCACCGCTGAGTATATCAGTGGTTACCTGGTAGAATAAATCACATGCCCTCTGCATGTGGGATAATACTCAGATGTTAACAAGAAAGCGGCAGGGCTAGTACACTGGTACAGAAAAGGTTGCCGGACGTCTGGCAGGTGACAGTAGCTGTGAGCGCAGTGCAGTGCCACCTGTGTGAAAACGCACTTTCACAGAAGCCCGTAAACATAGACTGTTTCTCACAGGATTCCCATGAAGCCTGGCAGTGCTTGCCTGAGGTAATTAGATAGAAAGAAAGGCCAAAGACAGAGGAAAACTCGCTTTTCTCTTTCTTCACAGGATTTTAACTTTACAATTTTATTCGTATGTATAGTTACTTATTCCCAAAAAATAAAATAAAAATATGTATAGTTTTGTCTCTATAAACTTGGGGGACGTGAAAGAGTTACTGAATTTAACCCCCGTGGGCCTTGTACTTGTTCCCTAGGAGTCACAGAGGAGAACATGAGGCGGTCTCCTCTCAGAGGGAAACGGCCAGTGTGGCCCCCAGCTGGTCCTCCAGGGGTCAAGAAGTGGACAGGAGCCAGAGGGCCCTGGGGGTGGCCTGGCCACCTCAGGGGGACCCCAGCCCCTAGTTCTGCCCCAGAAGCCATGCGTTTATTGTTTAATCTGCCAGCATTTTTGGAGTATGGTCACTGACTGGAGGGCTCAAGGACACAGAGGTGAGCAGGCCCACGTTCCAGGAGCGATGTTGACTCTGCCAGGTCAGGCTGGGCCACTCCCAGTCATGACACAGCCGAGGGAGGGGCTGCCTGGGCGCCGGCCCGTGAATCACAGCCTGACCCTCCCTGTGGCCCTGGCTCTGGGCCGCCCCCACCCACAGTGCTGCCTGTGGCCCTGCAGGCTGTGTCTGCCCCTGTCTTCCCTCCACCCCTCCCCCGCCCAGGCCCACACCTGTCACCCACCCCTCGCCTGCCTCCTCAGCAAGGTGCCCTCCTGCCCAGCTCCCCCAGCCTAGGGCTTTGTTCTGAGGGTCACACAGCTTGACCTCTAACCACTCCTGCAATCTCCCCAAGTAAGTCCTCTTTCCATGGAGGGTGGGGACTACATTACTCCACGGCAGCGTCCTGTCCAGCATCTTCCAGACTCCCACTTAGGACCTTCCCAAGAACTGAATGACTTAATCACCTCCTTCCTGGTCCCCTGTCAGGCTTGGTCCTCCGCAAGCCCATTCCCTGGGCCACACTGACAGGGATATTTAAAGAGAAAGAGCTGTTTCCTTCTTACTGAACTAAGGAAATAGAGGAGAGGCTGGTCTGTCCTTGTCACCACCCTTAGAGGAGAGTCAGCCGAGGAAACGAGCTGGCCCAGGCTCTTCCGACGGGGACCAGCCCCTGACCTGCAGGTCAACATCCCAGGATGGTAACAACCATCCTCCGCCTGACGGTGACAGTCCCCCTCACGTCACATAGGCGTGGGTCCCCTGCCCAGAGCTGTGTTTCTGAGATGCTGACTTTTCCTGTCCCTGGGGTTCCTTTGTGTGTCACCCTCCCCACTGTGTCTGCAGGCATCACATCCCAATTTCAGCCTTCAGGGGCTCTCAGGTCTAGGAGCCAAGCTCACCCCTTTCCCAAGACGGGAGAGCTCAGTGTTCCCCCCACGTACAAACAACCCACACCGGCCACACGGGGTCAGGCTTGGTGAAGCTCACACCACGGTCAGGCCTTCAGTCCCCTCTGGTTTTTCTTCCTGAAAGTCTGTGTTTCCCCAGTTCCCAATAAAGTGCAAACACCATCTCCCCATCCCCCCATGCACACATGCACAATACACACACACATGCACATGTGTATCTCACACATGCACACGCAGAGCACATATACCAGCTCCTCTGATGAGATCATCTTATCCAGATCCTGGGTCCACAGCTGCCCCAGGCCGCTCCATGGCAGCACTCTGTGGACGGCCCCCACAGGGACATAAACTGGCTCTGCTCAGCCCTGACAGTAGCCCAGGACAAGAGACACAGTCCACCTTCTGTTTTCCCCATCTTTGCTCAGCTTTTGGCTTGAAAGGCTGTGAGGCGGCTCTGGATCCCCATTTATATCAGTTTCCTGACGTTAGCACAGTCTCTTAACCCCATCCCCGCATTCAAATTCCCTCCAGACCAATGAAATCAGGATCTCTGGATGTGGGACTCAGAAACCGTGGGATTTTGTTTTCTTCTGTTTTCTTCACAGCTACCAAGTGGGTGTAACTTTCAGCTGCTGTAACTGAGAACCACTGCCTGGTAGTAATTAGCTGTGTCAGGTTAGGACACTCGGGGCTTCGAGAAACAGGAAATCCCAGTTTAAACAGAAAGAAATGTCCTCTGTCCTCTAACAAGTCAAAGGTGAGGCGGTTCCACGGCTGCTATAACACCTTGATGTGTGGCATCACCCGCTCTGTGCTCACCTCGTCAGCCTGTCCCTGGCTCCTGGTAGCACATCCTCACATGGACATATTTACAGGGTGCGGCCTCCTCACCTCCCTTCTGGGAGTCAACTCTCTGGATTTGTCACACATTCTTGGGTCCTTTTCATGACTGAATCATATTGCATTGTCTGTGTGTGTGTACACAATATATATATACCACACCTTCTTTATTCATTCCTTTGTGATAGCTGTTTAGGTTGCTTCCATGTCCTGGCTGCAGTGAACCCTGGGGTGCACAGGTCCTTTCAAACCATATTTTTCTCCAGACACATGCCCAGGAGTGGGATTGTTGGCTCGTATGGTAGCTCTGTTTTTAGCTTTTTAAGGAAGCTCCATCCTGTTCTCCACAGTCACTGACTCACTTCAGTCACTTGTGTCCGACTCTACAACCCCATGGACTGTGCACACCAGGCCTCCCTGTCCACCACCAACTCCCAGAGCTTACTCAAACTCATGTCCATTGAGTCGATGATGCCATCCAACCATCTCAACCTCTGTTGTCCCCTTTTCCTCCCGCCTTCAATCTTTCCCAGCATTAGAGTCTTTTCCAGTGAGTCAGTTCTTCACATCAGGTGGCCAAAGTATTGGAGCTTCAGATTCAGCATCGGTCCTTCCAATGAATATTCAGGACTGATTTCCTCTAGAATGGACTGGTTGGATCTCCTTGATGTCCAAGGGACTCCACAGTTCTCCACAGTAGCTTTACCAATTTACATTCCCACCAAGAGCACAGGAGGGTTCCCTTCTCTCCACAGCCTGGATGTGTGTAGTTTAATTTTCATAAATCTTACCAAAATGCCCTCCAGAAATGTGTCCCACGTTACTCTCCCAGAGGCATATGAGAAACCCTGTCTCCCACACCTGCACCAACAGCAGCTCAGCATCCTCTGAGGTGCCTGTTGAGCTGACACATGAAAAACCATTTCACGGCTATGATTTGTGTTTCCTCCATCACGATCCCGATAAGAGTAATGTTTAAGTGTTGTGTAGATAATAAGCACAGCACCCTCCATTTGCTGCCTGGGTGGGGGCCGGGTAAAGAAGACCAGTTCCTATAAAGGCAGAGAGGCCCACTGCAGGCTGCCCACCGTGGTCTGACACTCCGGTGTCCTATAGATGGAGCTGGGAAGACCACCACCAGGACGATGCTTGGGTTGCCAGAAAAGGTGGGAAATCTACCCAGGGTGGGCAGTCTCCTGCTGGGCACCAGGTCCGCCTAGAGACACCCAGTTCCCCCTCCAGTCTCTGTCCTTAACTGATGCCCACTGTGAGGTCTTCAGTGGGTTCCAGGGACCCTCCTCAGTCCTCAGACTGCCAGGGGAGGAGGGCAGGTGGTGATGGGGCTGGCCGATGATTCATTCTTCCTGGACCAAGTACTACTCTAAGCACAAACGGTGAGACAGAAATCAACACAATGCAGTGGGAGCCCTGGGGAAGGCAGCCGGCCCCAGGAAAGCCGCCAAAGGTCTGAGAAAGATCCAGGCTGAGGGGAGTTTAGGGCTTACTCCAACCTCTGATGAGCTTCTAGAAACAGCCTCCTCTCCCCAGCACTATAAGCGCCACAAAGCAGTCCCTGGGCCACCCACCCCACAAGTCCTGGGCCAGCACACAGCAGGCACACACGGTGCTAGTACAGTACAAGAAAGGGCTGAGGGCAGGGCCCACCACAGTGAAGAGCCCCTTTCCCAGAATGCCGGCCTCTCCGTGGTGAGTGGTTGTGGCCAGGCGGGCAGCTGGTCCAAGGGCAGGGACCACACTGCCTGGGAGCAACCCTGTTTTTCTGGGTCCTCACTGTTGAGACTGGGGACAAGTTACAACTATCTGCCAGTTTCCCATCTGTGAAGGGGGATAAACCGGACATCCGAGGTCAGGGGAAGGGGCAATCCACTACATTACATGAAGCACTTGCAACACTGTGACCCTCGTAACAGTCCATCAATTTCCTGTCATCACATGAGCCGCCGACCCCACCGACCCACCTGTTCCCTCTGCCATCGACCCCAGGAAACCCCCTTGGGGTCCTCAACCCCCCCTGGAGGGCAGTCAGATCTGCCAAGTAACAGTACAGAGCAGACAGTCTAAGAGCATCTCAGGCATACCATACTAAAATACTGCTCACTGCTCATCTGAAACCCAGCTTTAACTGGGCAGCCTGTACTTTATGCAGCAACCTGACTGCTGGACACATTGTCAGAATCCCCCTTCTCCCCTACAGGAAACTGTAAAGTTATTACAGTACTTTGGAATATTTTCAAAACATCATCTCACTATACACAGTAATGTGTTTATTCTTTTCCAAAGAATGTTCTTTGTACCAGAACTGTTTGCAAAACTTGTCTGATTAAAAGATAAGCCTAGAATACTGGACTTCCCAGACCAACCAGTCAGCATCTCCAGGAGACAGCCTTGGGGGCGTGTTTTTGGCAAGCATCTCAGAGATCCTGAGACACAGGACAGGTAGGTCTGGGAAACACTGGGCTGAAGTGGATGGAAAGAGTGTGGAAGAGTAAGAGCTCGTGAACCTCTGATGGCAAAGCGAATGATGATGCCTCCCTAGTGAAGCAGACCACAGCTGTGCAAGCCTCCCCAAGGCCATGACTGAGCACATTGGGATCCCTGCGGCCACTCAGCTGCCCTGGCTGTGACTCTCCAGGTCAGCCTCTATGAACCCCAGAGTTGCAGCATTTCATCTTTCAAAATCATCACAGTCCTTGACTTCCTCCCCCTCTCTTAAAGATTTTTTTCTGGTGGGGACCACTTTTAAAGTCTTTATTGAATTTGTTACAACATTGCTTCTGTTTTATGCTTTTTGATTTTGTAGCCTGGAGGCAAGTGGGATTTTAGCTCCTCAACCAGGGATTGAACCCACCCACCCACCCCTCCCCACCTGCCGCATTGGAAGGCGAAGTCTTAACCACTGGACTACCAGAGAAGTCCTCCATTCCACTGTCAAGGGGCACCCAGGTTGTTCCTAATTCGTTATCACTGTGCCATCTTGTACCTGTCTTCTGGTGAATGTACTGCAGGGTGAAGACCTGATGCCCCACTAACACCACTTTGACATAATGACTCTTTGGAACTGAAGGCACTTGAGAAATAACAAGTGTGGGAAAGTCTCTCTGACCCCTTTTGAGATGAAAACAAGTCAAAAAATTTCCCATGAGAAGGACAACCTCCCTATACCAGGAAGAAATATCCTTATCACCAGCAACCGGGAGTCCACACTGAAACAGGCTATACAAAAGAGATTCCTAAATCACCCTTCACCCTAGTGGGTTCCCAGGTATTTCCTGATCCCTGTCTCACAACCCACCACTCCTAGAAGCTTAAATCTTTTCCTCTGTCTTTTTGCTTCACAAACTTACTGTTTTGTTAAGAGAGTATCAGTTTGGTTCAGTTCAGTCGCTCAGTTGTGTCTGACTCTTTGCGACCCCATAGAATGCAGCATGCCATGATTCCCTGTCCATCACCAACTTCCAGAGCTTGCTCAAATTCATGTCCATCGAACTGGTTATGCTATCCAACCATCTCATCCTCTGTCGTCCCCTTATTCTCCCACCTTCAATCTTTCCCAGCATCAGGGTCTTTTCTAATGAGTCAGTTCTTCATATAAGTGGCCAAAGTAATGGAGCTTCAGTCTCAGCATCAGTCTTTCCAATGAATACTCAGGACTGATTTCCTTTAGAATTGACTGGTTTGATCTCCTTACAGTCCAAGGGATTCTCAAGAGTCTCCAACACCACAGTTCAAAAGCAGTAATTCTTCAAGACTCAGCTTTCTTTATGGTCCAACTTTCACATCCTTACATGACTACTGGAAAAACCATAGCTTTGACTAGATAGACCTTTGTTGGCAAAGTAATATCTCTGCTTTTTAATATGCTGTCTAGGTTTGTCATAGCTTTTTTTCCAAGGAGTAAGCATCTTGTAATTTCATTTAAGAGAGTATAGAGGGATAAAAGATGGCTCAGTCCTACCTGCTTTTATGGCTCTTACTTTTCCTTTTTCCTTTTTTTTAAATTGTATTTATTTTTGGGCTTCGTTGGGTCTTCATTGTTCTCATTTTGGGTTCTCATTGTGGTGGCTTCTCTTGCTGCGGAGCACGGGCTCTTGGCTCATAGGTTTTAGTAGCTGTGGCGCATGGGCTTAGTTGCTCCAAGGCATGTGGGATCTTCCCGGACCAGGGATCAAACCTGGGTCAGCTGCACTGGCAGGCAAATTCTTAACTTTTGAACCATCAAGGAAATCCCTCTCACTTTTCTTATGAAGGCTTCCATGAACACATAAAAAAATTAAATAAAGCTGTAGGTTTTCGTCCTGTTAATATGACCATGTCAGTTTAATTCTCGGGCCCAGTCACAGAACCTAAGAGGGTAGAGTACCTTCCTTGCAGAACCTGTGCCTTTACCGGTGGGATGCTGGGTCCCCAGGGTACGGTGCTCAGCTCTGACAGACAGTGTCAGAGACAACATACAGGGTATGCTCCCAACAGCAAGGTTTGAAAGTCCCACTTTCTCCACATTTTTACCAAAGCTAGGTATTATCACTCTTTTTCATGGTGGTCCAGTGGCTAAGATTCCATGCTCCCATTGCAGCACACAGGGGTTCAATCCCTGGTCAGGGAACCAGATCCCGCATGCCCTAACTAACCTGGCACAGTCAAATAAGTAAAAATAAATATTTTAAAAAAAAAGAATAAAAGTAACCATTTTAAATGGAAACATACAGATTAGAACAAGGAAGGTTTGGGCAAGAGGTGAGAGTCAAGTGGCTAAAATGTGAGCATGAGTAGGGGGCGGGGCCTGACTGAAAGGGGTGTGGCCGAGTCTAGGTGGCCAGTTAGTAATGATGATGATGAGTGGTCACTGGGTGTTTCTACATGCTCCCTGTGTATTAATACATTGAGTTCTACAGAGAGAGAGAATCACTATTACTAGAGCCCTCACTGTATAGATAAGACACAGAGGTGCTGAAAACCTTCCCCAGGTCACCCAGCTTCAAAGAGAACTGCCACTGTCTACCTAGACTTGACCTACGACATTATTCTGTCCTGGAGCCAAATTCACACTGGGTCCATGTGCTCACAGCTGAGGGTTGGAGGAAGGGCTGTGGCTTGCTTCTTGCCCTGGGGTCAGAAGGTTATTTTCAACTATCTGAGAACCTTCAGGGTCATTGTCAAACCGTGAGCTTTGAAAACTGTGTAAAATGCACCTTTATATTCCTGGGCTCCTCTCAGATACCTGATCAGTTCAGTACAGTTCAGTTGCTCAGTCGTGTCCGATTCTTTGCGACCCCATGAATCGCAGCACGCCAGGCTTCCCTATCCATCACCAACTCCCGGAGTTCACTCAGACTCACGTCCATCGAGTCAGTGATGCCATCCAGCCATCTCATCCTCTGTCGTCCCCTTCTCTTCTTGCCCCCAATCCCTCCTAGCATCAGAGTCTTTTCCAATGAGTCAACTCTTCGCATGAGGTGGCCAAAGTACTGGAGTTTCAGCTTTAGCAGCATTCCTTCCAAAGAAATCCCAGGGCTGATCTCCTTCAGAATGGACTGGTTGGATCTCCTTGCAGTCCAAGGGACTCTCAAGAGTCTTCTCCAACACCACAGTTCAAAAGCATCAATTCTTCAGTGCTCAGCCTTCTTCACAGTCCAACTCTCACATCCATACATGACCATTGGAAAAACCATAGCCTTGACTAGATGGACCTTTGTTGGCAAAGTAATGTCT
>NW_011495046.1:5189728-5190615 GCF_000754665.1 Bison bison bison
AATAAGCAGGGTGACAATATACAGCCTTGACATACTCCTTTCCCTATTTGGAACCAATCTGTTGTTCCACATCCAGTTCTAACTGTTGCTTCCTGACCTGCATATAGGTTTCTCAAGAGGCCGGTCAGGTGGTCTGGTATTCCCATCTCTTTCAGAATTTTCCACAGTTTATTGTGATCCACACAGTCAAAGGCTTTGGCATAGTCAATAAAGCAGGAATAGATGTTTTTCTGGAACTCTTTTGCTTTTTCCATGATCCAGCAGATGTTGGCAATTTGATCTCTGGTTCTTCTGCCTTTTCTAAATCCAGCTTGAACATCTGGAAGTTCACGGTTCACATATTGCTAAAGCCTGGCTTGGAGAATTTTGAGCATTACTTTACTAGCATGTGAGATGAGTGCAATTGTGCAGTAGTTTGAGCATTCTTTGGCATTGCCTTTCTTTGGGATTGGAATGAAAACTGACCTTTTCCAGTCCTGTGGCCACTGCTGAGTTTTCCAAATGTGCTGGCATATTGAGTGCAGCACTTTCACAGCATCATCTTTCAGGATTTGAAATGACTCAACTGGAATTCCATCACCTCCACTAGCTTTGTTCATGGTGATGCTTTCTAAGGCTCACTTGACTTCACATTCCAGGATGTCTGGCTCTAGGTCAGTGATCACACTATCATGATTATCTGGGTCATGAAGATCTTTTTTGTACCGTTCTTCTGTGTATTCTTGCCACCTCTTCTTAATATCTTCTGCTTCTGTTAGGTCCATACCATTTCTGTCCTTTATCAAGCCCATCTTTGCATGAAATATTCCCTTGGTATCTCTAATTTTCTTGAAGAGATCTCTAGTCTTTCCCATTCTGTTGTTTTCCTCTATTTCTTTGCATTGATC
>NW_011495046.1:5190715-5191417 GCF_000754665.1 Bison bison bison
GATTAAAGATGTAAATGTAAGACCAGAAACTATAAAACTCCTAGAGGAAAACATAGGCAAAACACTCTCCGACATAAACCGCAGCAGGATCCTCAATGACCCACTTCCCAGAGTAATGGAAATAAAATAAAAAATAAACAAATGGGACCTAATTAAACTTAAAAGCTTTTGCACAATGAAGGAAACTGTAAGCAAGGTGAAAAGACAGCCTTCAGAATGGGAAAAAATAATAGCAAAAAAAGCAACTGACAAAGAATTAATCTCAAAAATATACAAGAAACTCCTGCAGCTCAATTCCAGAAAAATAAATGACCCAATCAAAAAATGGGCCAAAGGACTAAATAGACATTTCTCCAAAGAAGACATACAGATGGCTAACAAATACATGAAAAGAGGCTCAACATCACTTATTATCAGAGAAATGCAAATTAAAACCACAATGAGGTACCATCTCACGCCAGTCAGAATGGCTGCTATCCAAAAGTCTACAAACAATAAATGCTGGAGAGGGTGTGGAGAAAAGGGAACTCTATTACACTGTGGTAGGAATGCAAACTAGTACAGCCACTATGGAAAACAGTGTGGAGATTCCTTAAAAACCTGGAAATAGAACTGCCATATGACCCAGCAATCCCACTGCTGGGCATACACACTGAGGAAACCAGAATTGATAGAGACACGTGTACCCCAATGTTCATCACA
>NW_011495046.1:5191517-5191868 GCF_000754665.1 Bison bison bison
TCTCCTTGCTATTCTTTGGAACTCTGCATTCAGATGCTTATATTTTTCCTTTTCTCCTTTGCTTTTCACTTCTCTTCTTTTCACAACTATTTGTAAGGCCTCCCCAGACAGCTGTTTTTCTTTTTGCATTTCTTTTCCATGGGGATGGTCTTGATCCCTGTCTCCTGTACAATGTCATGAACCTCATTCCATAGTTCATCAGGCACTCTATCTATCAGATCTAGTCCCTTAAATCTATTTCTCACTTCCACTGTATAATCAACTCACAATGGATTAAAGATGTAAATGTAAGACCAGAAACTATAAAACTCCTAGAGGAAAACATAGGCAAAACACTCTCTGACATAAACC
>NW_011495046.1:5191968-5195658 GCF_000754665.1 Bison bison bison
TGGAGATTCCTTAAAAACCTGGAAATAGAACTGCCATATGACCCAGCAATCCCACTGCTGGGCATACACACTGAGGTAACCAGAATTGATAGAGACACGTGTACCCCAATGTTCATCACAGCACTGTTCATAACAGCCAGGACATGGAAGCAACCTAGATGTTCATCAGCAGATGAATGGATAAGAAAGCAGTGGTACATATACACAATGGAGTATTACTCAGCCATTAAACAGAATACATTTGAATCAGTTCTAATGAGGTAGATGAAACTGGAGCCTATTATACAGAGTGAAGTGAGCCAGAAAGAAAAACACCAATACAGTATACTAACGCATATATATGGAATTTAGAAAAAAGGTAACAATAATCCTACATGCAAGACAGCAAAAGAGACACAGATGTATAGGACAGTCTTTTGGACTCTGTGGGAGAAGGCGAGGGTGGGATGATTTGAGAGAATAGCATTGAAATATGTGTATTATCATATGTGAAACAGATCTCCAGTCCAGGTTCTATGCATGAAACAGGGTGCTCAGGGCTGGTGCACTGGGATGACCCTGAGGGATGGGATGGGGAGGGAGGTGGGAGGGGGTTTCAGGATGGGGAACACATGTACACCTATGGCTGATTCATGTCAATGTATGGCAAAAACCACCACAATATTGTAAAGTAATTAGCCTCCAATTAAAATAAATAAATTAAAAAAAAAGAATACTTGAGTGGGTTGTCATGCCCTCCTCCAGGGATCTTCCCAGTCCAGGAATCAAACCCAGGTCTTCCACACTGCAGATGGATTCTTTACTGTCTGAGCCACCAAGGAAGCCCTGGTCAGGCAGAGAGGCAGGATGATTTTAAGCAAGCCATTATGTATGATTATAATAACCAAAGCAACAAAAAGCAAGTTGAAGAAACAGTTTTCAACTAGGAGTCAGAATTGGCTTATTCTCCAAATCAGTAACTAATACACACAGAGTTCATCTCACTGAGATGGTGTGGGATGCTTAGATTTGGAAATTTCTCTCTGAAAAGTTTTAAACCAAGTAGCCAGAAGTTTGCTCCAGCCAACTGACAGAGGTCACCTTTAGAACCACATCTCCTCAACGCGGTGGAGGGGAGTACAGTGTCAGGTTTAGCGTTTAAAGACAGACCAATGTATGCATACAGTGTCTCAGGTACGCATGTATGTAGATGCACCTACACACATGTTGTGATAAATATGCTGCATATGTCTGTACATACATCAGTAATTCGTACATAGAGTCGATGCTATGATTTACAGATTCTGTATTTCTAAATTAGTTTGCAGCGCCAAATCATCACTCACTGACTGATGTGCACAGGTGTACACAGGCTCACGCGGAGAGAAACGTGTCACCCATCCATACATTCCCACTGAGCTCCAGCCAGCCAGGCTCTGCTTTCTGCTTCACGTCACCCCGTCAGCAATGTCCTCTCCATGGCCTATTTAGTTTTCGTGTGTTCTCCTCATTTCACGCTGTTGTAAATGGCCCCAGGAGTGACTTTGTCTGAGCTTCTATGGGCAGGAAGGCTGGAGTGTGCTGCAGGCAGGGTTGCACATATACACTGAGTCTCCTTCAGGCCTGAGTCACAAGAGTTCAGTGACAGTGAATCAGTAACTTGTATTCAATATCGTGTCTACACTGAAGCACACAGAACAAGGTGCCATGCTGATCCGCTGATGGAAGTGCTGAGTCACGGGACCTACCCTTGTATTTCCCTGGTGGCAGAATCTGGGTACAGAACAGACTGGCCGCGGAGGCAGCGAGACCAAGTGCGGAGGCACGTCTGCCTTTGCCTCTACTGGGTCAGCCCAGGACAGGCCCTTCACAGCTGTTGGCTGAGAGTGGAGCAGTGGAAGGCTCCAGGCTTGTTTCCTGATTATGCCCCTCCTGTGTGCTGGGTCCGCATGGAGGTTCTGCTCTCGAGCTATGGGGCAGCCAGCCTGCCCTGCACCCATGAGCCGGCGGAGCCCCTTTGGCTAGGCTCCACGGTCTGGTTCAGGCTCCTTGGGAGCCGGAAGGAAAGAGGAGAAGGCAGAGTTGAGTGTCCACTGTGCACTCCAACCCCAGGGAGTTTGGTCACTCCTCAGGACTACCTGCCTCCTGCACAAAGTTCTCGGTGCAAATTCTCTAGGAGCTCACGTTCGGAGGAAGGCTCTGGACGCTCTCTCCTGGACTGAGTGAGCATGTCTGGAGGCGCTTCTGTTGGGTCCAGGCCAGCAGCCGGGTCTGCCCCTCAGGGATCGGAAGGCTGGCTCTGGACAGCCTCCCCACTCACTCAAACATGGCTAACCCTCTGGTGACAGATTCTCAAGTGTGAATCTGATATCCTCAACATTTTCCACCCTGGGGGGTCCTTTAAAAATTTTGTAATTTGAGCTGAGACAAAAAGAAGGAACTTACCTAGTTTTAAGAGCAATCAAAGACGCAGTCTTGCCATAAGAAACTTTTGGTCTGTACCTTCTGAGTGACAGGAAGTAAGGAACTGTTGCTAAGCAACACTGTACATCCCCCAAGTCCCTCATCCCCAGCCCTCCTGCTCAGTAGGGTCCCAGGGCGCATCCCTGAGGGGCCTCTGCCCCTCCCTCTGGTCAGCCATCCTGTCTGTCTCTGCAGAGGGATTTGTTGGGTGCTTGCAAGTCCCCCTGCCTGGTACTGGGGGTGCCTGGGTTAAACCAGGAGAGTCCAGCCTGGTTTCAGAGGGAGACAGCCCCAACGAGTGATTATACGACAGTGTGGCAGTTGTTCTTGTAAGGAAATAAAAAACTGCTTTATCTAAACAGCTGACACCAGAGTTTTCCACTGGGAGGAAACCGACTTTATCCGAGAAAATGACTTGGTAAACTTCTGGGTCAGGACTTGGCACACGGGATAAGGAGGCTGCAAGCGCAGCCTGCGGGGTGGGAGGGAGTTACTGGAAAACAGGAGAAGGGGAGGGAGGATGGGGATCCCAGCTTCGAAAATCCTGGCTGAGGCCCAGCACAAGAGGGATGTAGAGTTAACTGCTTGGCTTTTAAAGCACTTCCTGTTACCCACAAACCTTCAGTAAGCATTCTGCTGGTCCTGGTAGAATTCAGTTCACCATCACCGGGAAAGGCTGCTCGGAGTGGACGGGCCTCAACTCTTAGGGTGTCAGGACAGCGGTGGAGGGTGAGCCACAGCACAAAAGGGAAAGCAGACCATGGGGTGGAGACTGGACACCGGTACAGGATCAACCTTGAGACCACAGACTTCCTGCCACCAAATTCGGAGAAGTCCTGGGCCAGGCAGGGGTACAGCCTGAAAGCCAGGTGGCGGGACGTGAGCACCCCATTCAGAAGGTGGGGTGGGGGGCCCCTGTGACACCAGGCCATCCTGTAGCACAGGTGGGGTGGGTGAGAGACTGTGCCCTGGGGTCCCTCCCTCAAGAATTCCTGAAGGAGGGGCACAGTGCTGAAAACAGAGTGAGCAAAAGTCGTCTGCAAATAGGGGTGTCTGCCTTGGAAGACAGGGAGTGTGACATAAAGTGACAAATTAGTGAGGAGCAGAGCGGAGGTGGGAAACCTCAGAGATGACACCCCAGCATCTGAGAGATGGCGATCTCTTCCTCTCAGACCAGGTCTCACAGAGAAGATGACGGAGAGACAGACGCCAAGAAATCGCCCACAGGGTCCAAGTCAAGTCAGCAGA
>NW_011495046.1:5196053-5198064 GCF_000754665.1 Bison bison bison
GTTCAGCTGGAATTTCCTGGGTCTGTCCTGTCACGTCAGCTCTCTGGCTTCTGCTCTGACAAAGGCAATTTCAGGTCTCAGATATTTCCTCCCGGCCACGCTGAAAAGGCAGAAACTGTGCCCAGTGAATCTAAGTGCCTGCACACGCCCGCCTGTAGCTCCCTTGCTTCTGAATGGGAACCACCGCCCACTTGTACTCGCAGTTACTCACTGAGTCGGGGCAGTGGGGAGAGCGCAGGTGCGGAGGTGATGCTGAGAGAGGTGTCCTTCAAAGGGCACTGCCAGTGCTGAGGGAAAGCCTGGTCCCACGTGCACCCGAGGACCCAGGCCATGCAGGTGGGAGGAGAAAGGCAGAGGGTGGGCTGGTGGAGGTGACCAGGGCGGGAAGGGTGACGGAGTGGATCTGGCCACCGTCCCTCCAGCCTGCCAGACCTCCTCCAGGGCACACGCAGCAGGACTGTGATGGCTGTTACACTGGAGGAACCCCCTCACTGGTAAATGTTTGTGGAAGAATAAGCAGATGCAGTCTTGCTCCTGTAGTCTCCCTGCCCCACCCAGATGCCTGTGTTCCCACGGGAACCAAACACTCCCAGGGATAGGAAGGGCACTGTTTGCAGGTGAGGGGAGCTCAGGGCCTCCACACACCCCGGAACAGTTTACTACACAGTCTTCAAACGGAGCCACCCTCGGTAGAGACAAGAAGGCAGGGTGGGGCTGGCACGGAAGGAGCCATGGGGTCCCAGGCTCAGGGAATTCCATGTCACTAGGCGCCAGCACTGCGTTCAAGAGCAGCTGTCGCAAGAGGCACATGGACAAAGGCTGTGCTACTGTGTCTGCCAAGAGGCACATGGGCAAGAGCTCAGCCACTGTGCCCTCCGAGTTGGCAGGTGGCAGACATTCTCTAGCATCAGAGGAAGTCAGCACCTGAGGGCGCTTAAAAACATCACTGGAAATGAAGTGCAGCCAAGCAAGAGGTGGATCAAAACGGAAAATTGAGGGAGGGAGGAGCCACGGTCAAAAGACTGGCAAAGAGAATGAATCTGTTCTACAGAGGAAACTGGTTTGAGAATAAAATGTAAAACTCAGCAGCATAGAGCTGGCAAACTCAGGAGGTTGGGAGAGAGAAGGAAGGAAATGTGAGAAGGTGATTTCCTTATTCAGATCAAGCATTACTAGATACTATCCAAAGTTAAAACACATTTTAAAATAATTGCTGGGACGTCCCTGGGGGTTCCAGTGGTAAAGATTCCGCATTTCCACTGCAATGGGTGTGAGTTCAATCCCTGGTTGGGGAACTAAGATCCCACATGCCACAGGGTGCAGTCAAAATAAACAAACAAAATTAACTGCTGCTCACTAATGCTTATCATAAATGCTTTTCTTAATTTCAGCAGCTTTAGCTTAGAAACTAGTATTTTTTTTTATGGTGAGGAAATATTTATCTGAAATTCTGCATTCTCTCCATCTTCAGTTTTTTTTGTTTTTTGTTTTTTTTTCTGTTAAATTCAAGTACAGTGACACTCAGTATTTATCATTTAAAACAGGATGTTTTCGGGGACTATCCCCAGCGGTCTGGTGGCTAAGACTCCATACTCCCAATGCAGGGGGCACAAGTTTGATCCCTGGTCAGGGGACTAGACTCCATATGCCACAACTAAGATCCAACACAGAAAAATAAATTAATTAATTTAAAAAATAGGATGTTTGTGCTTCGGATCAGATCAGATCAGATCAGTCGCTCAGTCGTGTCCGACTCTTTGCGACCCCATGAATCGCAGCACGCCAGGCCTCCCTGTCCATCACCAACTCCCAGAGTTCACTGAGACTCACGTCCATCGAGTCAGTGATGCCATCCAGCCATCTCATCCTCTGTCGTCCCCTTCTCCTCCTGCCCCCAATCCCTCCCAGCATCAGAGTCTTTTCCAATGAGTCAACTCTTCGCATGAGGTGGCCAAAGTACTGGAGCTTCAGCTTTAGCAACATTCCTTCCAAAGAAATCCCAGGGCTGATC
>NW_011495046.1:5198353-5199811 GCF_000754665.1 Bison bison bison
AAGGTGGTGTCATCTGCATATCTGAGGTTATTGATATTTCTCCCTGCAATCTTGATTCCGGCTTGTGCTTCTTCCAGCCCAGCGTTTCTCATGATGTACTCTGCATAGAAGTTAAATAAAGAGGGTGACAATATACAGCCTTGACGAACTCCTTTTCCTATTTGGAACCAGTCTGTTGTTCCATGTCCAGTTCTAACTGTTGCTTCCTGACCTGCATACAAATTTTTCAAGAGGCAGATCAGGTGGTCTGGTATTCCCATCTCTTTCAGAATTTTCCACAGTTTATTGTGATCCACACAGTCAAAGGCTTTGGCATAGTCAATAAAGCAGAAATAGATGTTTTTCTGGAACTCTCTTGCTTTTTCCATGATCCAGCAGATGTTGGCAATTTGATCTCTGGTTCCTCTGCCTTTTCTAAAACCAGCTTGTGCTTACTGAGATGTAAAGGCTGACACAATAAAAAGCTGTCATGGGCAGCCCTGAAAGAGTGAAAGGTGTTTCCCACAGGGTGCAAGGAGGTCTCTGCAACATAACCTGACACATTAATGAGAAACAGGAAGACAGCCCAGCAGGAAAACCAGGCAGAAGACCCAGTCAGGCACTTCACCAACAGACACCCTGGACAGGCAATGACCACATGGACAGGTGTTCACCTCCTTAGTCTCCAGCAAAACACAAATTAAAACCACGTGAGCTACAACTTTTCTCCCAGAATAGCAAAAATGCCTTATCATACTGTTGCTGGGGTTCTCTCGGCAAGAATACCGGTGCTGTGCTTAGTTAGCTGTCTGTCGTGTCTGACTCTTTGTGACCCCATGGACTGTAACCCATACGTTTCCTCTGTCCATGGGATTTTCCAGGCAAGAATACTGGAGTAGGTTGCCTTATCCTTCTCCAGGGGATCTTCCCAACCCTGGGATTCCCAACCCATGTCTCCTATGTCTCCTGCATTGCAGGTGGATTCTTTACCCACTGAGCCATCAGGGAAGTTCATCCCAATTCCAAAGAAGGGCAATGCCAGAGAATGGTCCAGCTACCATACAACTGCACTCATTTCACAAGCTAACAAGGTGATGCTCAAAATCCTTCAAGGCAGACTTCAGCAATACATGAACTGAGAACTTTCAGATGTACAAGCTGGATTTACAAAAGGCAGAGGAACCAGAGATCAAAGTACCAACATTCGTTGCATCATAGAGAAAGCAAGGGAATTCCAGGAAAACATCTACTTCTGCTTCACTGACTACACTAAAGCCTTTGACTGTGTGGATCACAGCAAAATGTGGAAAATTCTTAAAGAGAGGGGACTACCAGGCTACTTTACCTGCCTCCTGAGAAACCTGTATGCAGGTCAAGAAGCAACTGTTAAAACTGGACATGGAACAATGGTCTGTTTCCAAACTGGGAAAGGAGTATGACAAAGGCTGTATACTGTCACCCTGTATATTTCACTTAAAT
>NW_011495046.1:5199911-5222030 GCF_000754665.1 Bison bison bison
GTATATTTCACTTAAATGTAGAGTACATCATGAAAAATGCTGGGCTGGATGAAGCACAAGCTGGAATCAAGATTGCCAGGAGAAATATCAATAACCTCAGATATGCAGATGACACCACCCTTATGGCAGAAAGCTATAGAGGAACTAAAGAGCCTCTTGATGAAGGTGAAAGAGAAGAGTAAAAAAGCTGGCTTAAAACTCAACATTCAAAAATGAAGGCCGTGGCATCTGGTCCCATCACTTCATGGCACATAGAAGGGGGAAAAGTGGGAAGATTTTATTTTCTTAGGCTCCAAAATCACTGTGGACAGTGACTGTGGCCATGAAATTAAATAACACTTGCTCCCTGGTAGGAAAGCTATGACAAACCTAGACAGTACTAAAAAGCAAAGACATCACTGTGCCAACTCTTGAGAGTCCCTTGGACAGCAAAGAGACCAATCCAGTCAATCCTAAAGGAAACCAACCCTGAATATTCATTGGAAAGACTGATGCTGAAACTCCAATACTTTGGCTACCTGATGCAAAGAGCTGGCTCATTGGAAAAGACCCTGATGCTGGGAAAGACTGAGGGCAGGAGGAGCAGGGACAACAGAGAGTGAGATGATTGGATGGCATCACCAACTGAATGGACATGATTTTGAGCAAACTCTGGGAGATGGTGAAGGACATAGGGACCTGGCATGCTGCAGTCCATGGGGCCACAAAGAGCTGGACATGACTGAGTGACTGAACAACAACAAGAAAGCTAAAATGCAGAAAGACATTGGATCCTATTGAACAGACCAGGCCTGGGGTCCTGGGACCCTCGTGTACTGTCTGCAAAGGGAAACTAATGCCGCTGCCTTGGAAAACTGGCCTTTTCTGACCAAAGCAGAGTGCAGGTGCTACATGACTCGACAATTCTATTCCTGGGAATATCTAACAGACGTGTATACACGGGCTACAATGTGCACAGGAACACCTAGAGCAGCATTACTCACAGCAGTCCTGAACTGAAATATCCACGTGTCCACTGACTGTTCACAGAAGTCAACGGCACACTAGACAACAATGAAAACCAGCAACGGAGACGCAGAGCAACGGTGGTGAGACTCACAAACATCATTTTGAGCCAAAGAAGTCAGACACAAAGTAATACCGAATTCCTTTTCTTTTGGCCTGCACCCCGAGGCATATGGGATCGTAGATCCCAGACTAGGGGTCAAACCCACAAGCCCTCCCCTGTTAAGGGAAGAATCTTAACCACTGGCTCTCCAGAGACGTCCCGATGATTCCTTTTATAAAAAGTTTAAAAGGCAAAACTAAGTTATGGTGACAGAAGTCAGGACAGTGGTCCTCTGGGGGGAGGGAGGAAGAAAGGGTGATGAGGGGGCCTTCTACAGAGGAGCAGGGAGTGGGATTCTGGGCACTGATCTATTTCTTGACCTAAGTGGAGTTTACATAGATGTATTCTTATTGTTGCATTTACAGCTTTGAAATTTTCCCCTTTTCTGTATGTATGGCATACTTACAAAGTTTTAAAATGAAATTTAGAATTATAAGTAGGATTGTTGTGTCTCACTCGGGGATAATTAATTTTATCTACATTAAAGTATTCACTGAGAAATTTCTGTGAGACTATTCACTAAACATTCACAAAGGTGCTTTCTGGGAGGGAATTTAGGTGATTCTAAATTTTGCACTATTGCTTGAATTTCTAAATGCATGCATCATATCTGTAGAAATTGAATGATGGAATTGTGCGACAAGCAGAGACCTTGCCCAGCAGGAAGGATGATTCAGAAGAGGAACAGACTTAATGAGGCTTGCCCAGCAAGCACCAGGACGGGACAGCCTGCTCTCCAAGCAGAAAAGAACACAGGCTTGACTTGGAGACTTTTCCACCTCATGCTCCTCCCAGCTCTCAGCCAATGCATCTGGGTCCATGACTGCAAGCAGGCTGGCCACTGCCTGGTGACCCTGGGCAGGTACCTCAATGTCACAAGAGCCTTTTCCCCACCAGCAACTGGAAACGGTTCCTGGATGAGCCCAGTCTCTCTGCTGCCACGTGGACTCATCAACGTCATCACTGCTGCTCCCGCTACTCTGGGTGTTCTGTCAACCATCCTAACTCCTGTCTCAAGTGTTCTCAGCCTTTCCTTGTGGCTCGTTTCATGTTTGTTGATGTAGTTACGAAATTTCTGCAGACATTCTAAGCCATAATTCCATTTTTCTTTCACCCAAGGGAGACATGAGTTTCAGTGCTGCTGTTAGCAATGTATTTGGTTGGCAGGCTACTTTAAGTAACCTCTTAGCATTTAACAGCAAGGCACTTTGTATGTGTGCTCAACATTGGGTCTAAACTGGATCAGAGCTCCACCAGCAAAGGGACATCTGGGATGTCTTTATCGTGTTGATTTGTCCCCAACACCCAGGAAAAAAACTGGTGCATAGCAGATTCTGAGTGAATGAATGAAATACCACCTTTGCCTTCAATTTTTTGCACTAGTGGAGGAGATAATCATGCACCTAAGACATAAGGTTAGGGATCTGTGCAAATTGCTGTGAGATCCCAGAAAAGGGAAAAAACTAGGTCTTTGGGGACATCAAAGGGACCCCCAGACTGATTCTTTGCTGTCTTCACTCAGGCGTCCTGGGCCCTCTGTCCTCCCCACCTTGTCTGGAGCTCTGCTGACCCTTTTTCTAACTCTGAGTCCTGGGCATGCACTCTGTCTGCCACACCAAGTCACCCTGGCATACAGTGCCTGCTGCCGGGGCTGCACACACACCATCCCAGGCCACCTTCATCCCTCTCCCGGGCCCGCTCCATCCATCCAGCCATTGGTGAGCCTCTGAGCACACTCAAAGTTGCCCAAGGATAAATAAGAGCATCTCTATCAGAAGACAGTGCTCCAATCCTCGTCAACATTCACTTCTGAAAGGTAGCCAAGGCAACTGGGTTACTGTTACCTGAGCGTCTTTGATTTTATCTAGTTTCCTTCTTGGGATATCATGGGTGTCATGGGTTAGTCTTTGAATGGCTCTAATACGATACTTTCACTGTGACTCGATGTTGTTCTAAAAGAATCTCAGCACCAGATATCATGGTACCTATTTAAATAAGGAGAGGACATTGTGATTCTGATTCACATCTGTTAGATGTGAAATCATTTTATTCAGGAAACAAGTAACAATCAGTTTATGTAACATGAATTCCGATTTGTGCAAATTTCAAAGTCAGGAACTTGGTAAGACTTCCACGTCAAGTGACAGATGCCAAACAGCTAATCTAGCCTTTGGAGACCTCGGTCACCTTGGACTCCCTTCTGAGAGTGGATCCACCCTCGTCCTTAATAAAACATCATTCCTAGTTTCTAAGAGTAACACACACTAGACGTGAAGTTAAAACCAACTTAAACATTTACTTCAAGTTGGACGTCACTTTGCACACGTATATGATGTTCTTTCTATGGAAATGCTGAGAAAGGACATGGGTGTGAAAGAAAGAGAGTTCTGCCTAAACAAACAGGCATCTGACATGCAGGGGTGCCTGCCTGGCCCCACAGAACTGGTTGTTAACGTCACCAGGTGGATAAAGTCCAGCTCTGGGCTGTTGAAGCCCACAAGAAAGCGGAGGGTGTTTCTAATTTAGCTGAAATGACTTCATCTCTTAAATCATATCATGGATTTTCTTGGCTCCAATGTTGAAACAACTGGATAGAAGATCAACCTCAGGTTTGTGAATTTTTGCTGTCTGTCCTTTCCTTTCTCCATCATGGATCTTGGTTCCTCCTATGACTCTACTTTTCTACATTCGTTCCATTTTCTTGACAAAATCAGACTGCATTTTCTCTCTTTCCAGCCCCTTCAGGCCTTATTCTTCATTCACTAAAAACTGAGCTGAAGAAAACTCAGAAGACTCAGATGACATTAATTAATGCCAGAGGGCAAATTAACTGTACAATTGCTAACTAACTAATCACTTGAGATATACTTCAGAAAGGATTATGTACATCAGGTACCTGAACAAATGAAGCTGGGCTTCCTTTGGCATTTTAGTGTTAAGAAAAGGAGTTGAAAATTAAAGGAAAGAAAGTAGTCCTCACGGACAGTGGGCAAAAGGCAGGTGGAAGACATGTGTGGGGTTCTGCTCCATATCAGGCACTCAAGCCGATGTCATGGACTGGGTACTGTCTGGGCCACAAGCCACGTGGCAGTGCATGCACAGCAGGGCTCCATCATCACGTGACAATGACTTCCTTGGATGCAAGAGAGTCCCTTGGATGCAAGAGAGTCAGGTTTTGCAGGATATTGTGATGATAAGTAGAACATTCTTTACATCCAAGAATAGGGGCTAGGGGCTTCCCTGGTGGTCCAGTGGCTAAGACACACATACCTGTGCCCTGCTAGAATATCCAAAACCTAGATTGTTCCAGGAAGCTGTAGGATCACTTGCCCTAAGAAAGTGATACAGCTGTTCTGCAACAAATGGTTGCATCCTAGAACTGTCATGTCATCACACAAGTGTGACACTGTGAGGGCGGGGTCATGGCCCCTGTGGGCTGTCATGGCTCCCCAAGTTCATCTCCGCCCAAGTAGTTACTTCTCTTAAACACACAAGGCGGGGAGGAATATTAGTGAAAAAAATATGTGCTCTGGAATTCAGCTCCTAGAAAATGGAATATAAAAAAATTGGAATTTTGAATGAGATAAGGAGTTAATCAGATGTTTTACCAAAAAAAAATATTCTTTATTTTAGAAAGGTATAAAATTCACAATACTTTTAAATACTGAGCCCCTGTGACACATTTCAAGCACCATTTTCAGGATCATTAGAACTCTTCTGCTAATGAAAGGAGAAGGTTAAATTACTCAAGATTTCAAAGCCATCTCCAAGTTTTCTGTTCCTAGCTAAAAAGAAGCATCAGGACTTCCCTGGTGGTTCAGTGGCTAAGACTCCACACTCCTAATGCAAGGGGCCGACGTTCGATCCCACATCAGGGAACTAGATCCCACATGCTGCAACTAAGACCCAGTGACCTAGCACAGGCAGATAAATACATAAAAAGAAGCTTGTTGCCCCACCACCACCTTTATCCTGGACAAACAACATGGCTTGCAGATCTTAGTTCCCTGACCAGGGTCCAGTCTGGATCCAAGGCAGTGAAAGCACTGAACCCTAATCACTGGACCATCAGGAAATTCCCACCTACTCCCCTTTTTGGAATGTTTAGGTAGTCAGGTGTTTATTTTCTAGTTCTCAATAAAAACTGTCATATTTTCATTTTCGTAAGCACTGTCTTACCTTCTTGCTTTTTTGTTTAGTGTTTATTTGGCTGCACCGGCACTCCAAATCTTCGACCTTCATTGCCGCATGCGAACTCTTAATTGTGGCATGTGGGATCTAGTTTCCTCACAGGGATCGAACCTGGGACCCCTGCATTGGGAGCGCAGAGTCTTAGCCACTGGGCCACCCTTACCTTCCTGCTTATGGGGTGAAGGCAGCAGTTAACAAGCACGGTTCTAAGTGAAGCAGCAGAAGCCAATTTACTCTAAATAGTGTAGAGGTAGGTCCAGGCCAACGTGGCCTAGCCTGGTTACTCCCCTCTTAGGTCACCTGGCCACTGGTTAGGAGTTAGGGTGTCTACCCCACCACTCACCTGCTGAGTCGGAATCTGTATTCAACAAGGGTCCTAGTGGAGAAGCACTGCATTGTGGTTGGTGCAGGAGTTCCTACAAAAGCCACAAAACACAATGGCTGTGCTAAGTGCTCAGGCTAGAGGTTTGAATACGCTGGCTGTCCCAGCAGGTCCCGCAGGGACCCCCACACACCTGGGCTATTCCGAGCCTGGAGTCTCCTCTCTCCCCAAACGCTGCCAGCATAAGGAGCACCCATGACCTCAGAAATTTGAAATGACACCCGCTGTCCTAGTTGACTGAACAAATTTTTGTGAGAGATTTTTCTGATTCTCAGTTCAGTTCAGATCAGATCAATTGCTCAGGCATATCTGGTTCTTTGCAACCCCATGGACTTCAGCACTCCAGGCCTCCCCGTCCATCACCATCTCCAAGAGCTTGCTCAAACTCATGTCCATCGAGTTGGTGATGCCATCCAACCATCTCATCCTCTATCGTCCGCTTCTTCTCCTGCCTTCAATCTTTCCCAGCATCAGTCTTTTCCAATGAGTCAGTTCTTCCCATAAGGTGGCCAAAGTATTGGAGTTTCAGCTTCAGCATCAGTCCTTCCAATGAATATTCAGAACTGATCTCCTTTAGGATGGACTGGTTTGATCTCCTTGCAGTCCAAGGGACTCTCAAGAGTCTTTTCCAACACCACAGTTCAAAAGCATCAATTCTTTGGTGCTTAGCTGTATAGTCCAGCTCTCACATCCATACATGACTACTAGAAAAACCATAGCTTTGACTAAACAGACCTTTGTTGGCAAAATGTTTCTGCTTTTTGATATGCTGTCTAGTTTGTCATAGCTTTTCTTCTAAGGAGCAAGTGTCTCTTAATTTCATGCCTGTAGTCACCACTTGCAGTGATTTTGGAGCCCAAGAAAATAAAGTCTGTCGTGTCCATTGCTTCCCCATCTTATTTTCCATGAAGTGATGGGACTGGATGCCATGATCTTAGTTTTTTGAATGTTGAGTTTTAAGCCAGCTTTTTCACTCTCTTCTTTCACTTTCTTCAAGAGGGGCTTTAGTTCCTCTTTGCTTTCTGCCATACAGGTGATGTTGTCTGTATATCTGAAGTTATTGATATTTCTTTCTGCAATCTTGATTCCAGCTTGTGCTTCATCCAGCCCCTCATTTCACATGATGCACTTTGCATGTAAGTTAACTAAGCAGGGTACAATATACAGCCTTGATGTACTCCTCTCCCAATTTGGAACCAGTGTGCAGCCAGTGCGATTTGTTTCATGTGCAGTTCTAACTGTTGCTTCTTGACCTGCACACAGATTTCTCAGGAGGCAGGTCAGCTGCTCTGGTATTCCCATCTCTTTAAGAATTTTCCACAGTTTGTTGTGATCCACACAGTCAAAGGTTTTGGCATAGTCAATAAAGCAGAAGTAGATGCTTTTCTGGAACTCTCTTGCTTTTTTGATGATCCAACAGATGTTGGCAATTTGATCTCCGGTTCCTCTGCCTTTTCTAAAACCAGCTTGAACATTTGAAAGTTCTTGGTTCACATACTATTGAAGCCTATCTTGGAGAATTTTGAGCATGACTTTGCTTTTTTGATGATCCAACAGATGTTGGCAATTTGATCTCCGGTTCCTCTGCCTTTTCTAAAACCAGCTTAAACATCTGGAAGTTCTTGGTTCACGTACTAATTGTGCGATAGTTTCAGCATTCTTTGGCATTGCCTTTCTTTGGGATTGGAATGAAAATTGACCTTTTCCAGTCCTGTGGCCACTGCTGAGTTTTCCAAATTTGCTGGCATATTGAGTGCAGCACTTTCACAGCATCGTCTTTTAGGATTTGAAATAGCTCAACTGGAATTCCATCACCTCCACTAGCTTTGTTTGTAGTGATGCTTCCTAAGGCCCACTTGACTTTGCATTCCAGAATGTCTGGCTCTAGGTGAGTGATCAAACCATCATGGTTATCTGGGTCATGAAGATCATTTTTGTACATTTCTTCTGTGTATTCTTGCCATCTTTTATTAATATCTTCTGCTTCTGTTAGGTCCATACCATTTCTGTCCTTTATTGTGCCCATCTTTGCATGAAATGTTCCCTTGGTATCTCTAATTTTCTTGAAAAGATCTTTAGTCTTTCCCATTATATTGTTTTCCTCTATGTCTTTGCATCGATAATTTAGGAAAACTTTCTTATCTCTCCCTGCTATTCTTTGGAACTCTGCATTCAGATGGATATATCTTTCCTTATTTCCTTTGCCTTTCACTTCTCTTCCTTTCTAAGCTATTTGTAAGGCCTCCTCAGACAACTATTTTGCCTTTTTCCATTTCTTTTTCTTGGAGATTGTCTTGATCACTGCCTCCTGTACAATGTCAGGAACCTCTATCCATAGTTCTTCAGGAACTTTGTCTATCAGATCTAATCCCTTAAATTTGTCACTTCCACTGTATAATGGTAAGGGATTTGATTTAGATCATACCTTAATGGTCTAGTGGTTTTCCCTACTTTATTCAACTTAAGTCTGAATTTTGCATAAAGGAGTTCATGATCTGAGCCACAGTCAGCTCCCGGTCTTATTTTTGCTGACTGTATAGAGTTTCTCCATTATGGTTGCAAAGAATATCATCAATCTGATTTTGGTGTTGATCTTCTGGTGATGTCCATGTGTAGAGTCATCTCTTGTGTTGTTGAAAGAGGGTGTTTGCTATGACCAGTGTGTTCTCTTGGCAAAACTGTTAGCCTTTGCCCTGCTTCATTTTGTACTTCAAGGCCAAACTTGCCTGATATTCCACGTATCTCTTGACTTCTTACTTTTGCATCCAGTCCTCTATGATGAAAATTACATCTCTTTTTGGTGTTAGTTCTAGAAGGTCTTGTAGGTCAACAGAAATCTACTTACAGCAGTTGAAGGGGGAAAAAGGACTTAGTCGTAAGGACAGGCGTGTAGATCATGAAACCCAAGGCAGCCTCCTGAGGGAATTCCCAGGACCTGGAGAATGATTCCAAGTCCAGCCCCACGGCCACGTGGCCTCTGGTTGCTGTTTCCATCTGCATGTTGCATGCTTCTGTCTTTTCACACTGTTTACATGACCAGCCCAGAGGTCCCCTCCAGCCAGCAATACACCGCCACCATTCTCACCCAGAAGGTCTCCTC
This sequence comes from Bison bison bison, assembly GCF_000754665.1. NCBI lineage: Eukaryota > Metazoa > Chordata > Mammalia > Artiodactyla > Bovidae > Bison > Bison bison. The sequence goes on from NW_011495046.1 coordinate 5,208,693, forward strand.
TCAGATATAAACTTGGGGGGACCTGCATTTAATAAGGCACAGTCCCATTTACACAGAGAAAAACATCTCTGGTTGACAGGGTGATTTCAGGCATCACCCACAGACCTTGGCTGGGTGCCCACTCAGCCACCTCACAGACTACCTGCTGCTCTAGGAGAGGGTGTGGGGTAGACTGCACAGAACCTCACTGCTGGCAGTTGCACTGACATTTTGAGTCCCACGGGCTTGTGAATGCAGCATTGTCCTTCTAGGCCACACAGTCAGAAAGCAAACAAATGCTGCTCAGTCAGCCCTGCATTGCTCTCCCTGGGGGTGGGGACCAGCCACAGCGAAGAATCAGGGAAAAGTCGACAGTTTGATCAGAACGATTTCTGTTGACTTCCTCTTCTGTTTGTTTTAAGTGACAGGCTTGGGGTTTGGCAACACAAGTGTCCTGTGATCTGGAATCAAATATTGACAAGCAGCCGGGGAGCAGGCAGGAGCAAGGCGCAGGTCTGGATGACAGTGTCGCTTCTTTGGAAAGCAGAGCGCTAGCTGCAGGCCGACGTCCCCCGCAGGCCGCGTCCAGGCAGCATGGCCGCAATTTCCCAGCCACAGAGCTCTGGTGCCCATGGGATAGAGGATGCCAGCCAGTGCACAGCTCCCACAGTTTGAGTGTGGTTACTGCAAAAGCCTGATTTCTTTTTTTGCCTCAGATTTCTCAGTAGTCATCTTAGAGATTCTGGAAAATTCCACCTCTAACACAAACTACTTTTCTTTAACCACAGCCTTTCTCCTAGTGAACTTTTTCAATCCCCTAGTTTTAATGCCATCTATTGACTGATGGCTCCTAAATGTGCATCTCCTCTGAGCTCAGGGCCGACTTGAGCTCACAACCTAGAAGCTGAGAGTTATGCTTTATTTGGCAGAAATTTTTAGGACTGAAGTTTGGGAAGCAGCATCTCAAGTAACTCTGAGAGAACTGCTCCAAGGAGGCGAGGTGGAGAAGCCAGGTTATACAGAAGTTTGCAACAAAGGGCAGGTAGTCAAACATCAAAACTATTTTTGTGACTTAAAGAAAACCAGATATCTCAAGTTATTTAGCCCTTTTCTACATATGGGAAGATGTAAGAATCTGGACTCCCTGAAATCGTTCCTTTCATATGCATCTCAGTTATCTGGGGCCAGTACCCTGAGTTCCTCAAGGCTCACCGAAGGGAGTGGATGCAGTCTGAGTGCTGCCAGATGGAGCAGACATTCTTCTCCTTCCTGGGTGCCCTTAGAGCTCAGGAATTCACATGCAGAGGGCCAGAATCGCTGATAGTTGTCAGCCTTGTTTACTGATCCGGCAGAAAATATTCCATTTCTCAAAGTTCCGCCTGGGACCTAGATTTCTAATTCCATCTCAGGCTCAGTGTGGCCACAAGTGAACTTCAGAGCTCTGCCTGTCTCTTCCATCTCCCAGTTGTCTCTAATGAGTTCATGGCCTCCTTCCAGCCACCACAGGCAAAAATGGAAGAATCATAACCAGTTCCTCCTGTCGACTGAGAGAAATGCACAGCCGGAAAGTTGAGTTTGTTTGGCAGACTTTGGAGGACTTAAGCCCAGGATGCAGGCTCTCAAACAGCTCTGAGGGTGTGCTCTGTTACAGTCAAGAAGGAGAGCCAGAATATCCAGGAGTTTTTGCAACAAAAACCAGGCAGTCAGAACACTGAAAAATTACTGTTAATGAATCTAGTGCTCTGGTATGTCTGGGAAGATGCAAGAGTCTGGGTTCACTGAAATCATTCCTCTGATGGGCACCTCAGCTGTCTGGGGCTAACATCCTTCTCTTCTCCATCCTGAGTTCCCTTGGGCTGCAGTCAGGGCGGCCCCGTGGCTGCTGGCTTGACAGCCACAGCATCCCTTGTTTACTGCTGTGGGAGGCGGCATTCTTTGTCCTCACCCTCTTTGCTAATACCGCTGGAAAATAGCTCTCTACTCCCCACAAATATACCCCGAATTTATCAGTTCTCACCATCTTGCTGACAGAAACCAGAGTACTAGTCACCTTTGTCTCCACCTAGACTATATCATGAAAGCTTCCCTCCTCTCTCTCTCGCTTTTTAATTTTTGTTGTTTTTATGCTTCAAAAACTTTTTACTATAGAAAGTTTTAGACACTAAAGCAGAGAGATTAATATAATAAACCTCATTATATTTATCAACTAGCTTCAAGAAACCCCACATTTTGCACATTATTTTTTTCTCCCCCCCCCCACAAATTGGTACTTTGCTTTGTTTCAGAATATTTTAAAGCAATTCCATTATATCATGCTGTCTTTTTTTCCTGTAAATACTGTAGTATGCTTCTGTAACTGATAAGGAATTTTTAAGGAACACATCCATTATACTATTATCATATGTCAAAAATTAACAATTTCCTCACATTGTACATGTCGCCTTGGAAACCTGTTTTTATAATTGCTCTGGTGGAATCAGGATGCAAACAAACTTCATGCTGTATATTTGGTTAATCTGTCCCTTAAGTCTCTTTTGTAACCACCCTTCCCTTCCCTTTTTAGGCTCTAGAAGGAAACAGACTGGACTTCGAAGGTGTCATCTCCCAAGAGCACAGAAGAGCTTATGCACAACTGATCTAAAATCAAACTACATGCGATCTCCCTGTGGCCCAGTGGCTAAGACTCCATGCTCCCAATGCAGGAGGCCCAGGTTCCACCCTTGGTCGAGGATTTAGACCCCACATGCCTGAACTAAAGATTCCACATGCCACAGCTAAAACCTGGTGCAGCCAAATAAATATTTTAAAAAACAATAATAGTAAAATAAAATAAAACTACAGCCTATGACTTGCATTCCCTGTGCAGAGGGACAGCTGATTTGTGGAACATCTGGGTTCATATACTTTTCCCTTTTGTGACATTTTCCAAAATGAACCTTAACAACACAAAAACCACTCAGAGCCAACCATTTCCCACCAGCTGACGTCTTAGTTCTCGAGATCCACCATCTTTTGTCAACAGTTCCCATCTCCTAAAGGTATGGCAACCCACTCCAGTATTCTTGCCTGGAGAATCCCATGGACAGAGGGGCCTGGCGGACCACAGTCCATGGGGTCGCAAAGAGAGGGACACAACTGAGGCAACTTAGCATGCATCTTATCTTCTCCTTCTGGGTAGACAACAGTTTTTGCTTACTTTGTCTCCCAAATGGGACTCACCCTGCTATCCTGTTGCTGGGACCAGCTTTTATGTCACCCTCCAGGCACAGGATTCCTGCTCTATACACAGACTGGCTTGAGCACCAGTGCTGTCAGTTACCTTTCTGTGTGCCTAAGACTGTCCTCCTCACCTGGGTTCTAAGTCCCTGAGACCAAAAGTCTCATCTTATATTTACTGATACACAGAAGACTTGGCACTATGATCCACAGCACATGATTGACAAGTGTGGTTAAGTGGCTGTAATTCCTCAATTGGATGCTAAAGGTAGAGCTTTGAAAGAGAAAAGATGATAATTACCTGAGCACAGAGTTAGAAGAAGTAAGGCTAGAAGTGAGACAGTCTTCCCAGAAGAAAGGAAACCACCCGAGGCCAGCCTCTGGGACGCCCAGCATGGGAAGACGCGCCTTACCGTTACTGAGCCCAAGCATGCTCCGCTCGGTGCATGGCTGGCCAAAGACTCCAAGAGACGAGGTGTGGAGGCAAGGAAAATGACTCTATTTGGAAAGCCAGCTGACTGAGAAGACAGCAGGCTAGTGTCTCAAAATACCCGTTTTGTCAGGGTCTGGATGCCAAGCTTTTTTGTAGAGTCAGAGAGAGAGAAGCAATGAGGAGCTAAAGTCAAAAGGCAGATTAGAGAGGGAGAGGCAGTGGGGATGTAAAGTGAAAGGGTCTTCAGTCTCGCAAAAACATCTCCAAAGGAACAGCCAGCCTTTGGAAGGTTTGTGTTAATCTCTTCTAGCCACAGGTGGGCAGGGAAAAATCTCTCTCTCCATGAGCTGAACAAAGGCACTTTAGGTTACAGTTAAGCAGAGGGGCAGGGTCCTCTGAGGCAAGCCATTAAGTATAATAACAAAAGCAACCAAAAGCAAGTCAAAGTAACAGTTTCCAACATGGAGTCAGAATCAGCTTCCTCCCTGCAACATTATGACCTAACCAGTAACATTAGCAGATTGCCCCTGGAATCCAAGTGAGGTGTTATTCAATGCACATGCAAGGGGCTTTTATTTCTTGCTTCACCCCTGCCTGCCCCCAAATGTTCAGCTGCCAAGAAATAGCTGAAATACAGCCAGAAAATCTGGCTGAAATACCCTGAATCACTCATTAAGTGGCCACTGAAAAGAAGTGAAGGTGAAAGTCGCTCAGTTGTGTCCAGCTCTTTATGACACTGTGGGCTGTAGCCTACCAGGCTCCTCTGTCCATGGAATTCTTCAGGCAAGAATACTGGAGTGGGTAGCCGTTCCCATTTCCAGGGGATCTTCCCAGCCCAGGGATTGAACCCAGGTCTCCCACATTGCAGGCAGATTCTTTACCATCTGAGCCACCTTTTATTAATCCTAATTCCTTTTTTAAATGTATTTCAAATAGCCAAAGGAAAAGAAAGAAAGGTCATTTGAGAAACAGAAAGGCTGACTTTGTCATTTATATGACTGCTGCCCCTTTGTTCCCCCGTCCGTATTTTTTTAGTGTGGTAAATATATATAACACAGAATTTATCATTTTATCCATTCTTAGGTGAATGCTTCGGAGAAGGCAATGGCAACCCACTCCAGTACTCTTGCCTGGAAAATCCCATGCAGGGAGGGGCCTGATGGGCTGCAGTCCACGGGGTTGCAAAGAGTGGGACACAACTGAGTGATTTCACTTTCACTTTTCACTTTCATGCATTGGAGAAGGAAATGGCAACCCATTCCAGTGTTCTTGCCTGGAGAATCCCAGGGACAGAGGAGCCTGGTGGGCTGCTGTCTATGGGGTCGCACAGAGTCAGACACGACTGAAGCGACAGCAGCAGCAGCAGCAGGTGAACGCTTCAGCGGCATTAAGTATGTTTCACTGGTGAGCAACTATCACCAACAAAACTTTTCATCTTGCAAAAACTGAAAGTCTATCTCCATTAAACATTGGCTTCCCCTGCCCCTCCACCAGCCCCCGGCCCCCACCATCTACTTTCTGTCTCTGTGACTCAGAGGAGTAGAATCAAACAGTACTTGCCCTTCTGTGTCTGGCTCATTTCACTTAGCACAATGTCTTCAAGATAAATCCATGCTGTAGCCTGGGTCAGATTTTCATTCCCTTTTAGGCTGAATAATATTCTGCTGTATGTACAGACCACATCTTGTTTATCCATCATCCACTGATGTCACTTGGGTTGGTTCCATTTTTTGACTATTGTGAACAATGCTGCTCTCAACACGTGACCACAAATACTGAAAGCAAGTCCCTGCTTTCAATTCTCTTGGGTGTATACCCAGCCAAATCCAGGTTTGGAGCCATTTTTTCCAGTTCTACACCCCTTAGGCATTTAGAGCATTTCCTTTCTTCCACATCTTATTTTTAAGGTAATTCTACAAGATTTACAATTTCCAGCCTCTGGTAAACCCCATATAAACAAAAGTCCCAGGCTCTGGGCATCAGGAGATCATCAGGTCACTTTAGAGGCAGGAGCCAGGCAGGCGTGGACATTCACTCCACTGTCTGAGTCAGCCCTCCCGCCACACCTGGGACAGACTGAGGAAAACAGAGGCTCCAGTCTTCAGGCTGGAGAACTTGGAATGACTGTTCAGTAAACAGCAGCCACACGGGATGGAAACAGAGCCCAGCATCTGAAGCTCCCACCTAGAAAGGGCAGCGGGAGCTGGCACAGGAGCTGGGGTGGGGATGGACCTCGCAGGCGGGCCCTGCTGGGGCCACAGGAACAACCAGCTCCATGCTGGCTGGAGTTTACCTGCTTTTAGAAAAGCGACCCTGTAAGACATGCATACTGTTCAGAGCTATTGCGAGTGTTCAGAGCTGTTGTGAGGAGAGATTAAATATCAAAGGAGATTTGGGCTTTGAAAACACAAGGAATCATGCAATTCCTAAGTATTCTGTGATCCCTCCACAATGCTTAATGTTCTCTTTCAGAAGAAAAAAAAAAACAGAAGGCAGGAAAAATAGAAGATTCCCAGCCCTTTAAGAGCAGGAAGTTCCTTGTGTTCTGTTTCCCTCTTAATCTCACCCTGTTATTAATAGAAAACACCAACAACTTTCTGTAAAAGGCAGATGAGAACCTCTAGAATGCAATGGTTTTCTCACATGGCCCCGAGTCAGATCGCTGTTTCCCCAAGACCCTAGCAGAACATCTGTTTATTTTCTTAGTGTAGACCTGGCCTAATGTCTAAATCCATCACTGAGGACTAATACTCTTTCAGTTCAGAAGGTAGAGAACAAAGTCTTGAACTTGAAAATAGTCTGAATGGGGACTTCCCTGGTGGCCCAGTGGCTAAGACCCCTGAGCTCCCAAAGCAGGGGTCCTGGGTTTGAGCCGAGCACTGGTCAGGGAACTAGATCCCACATGCCTCAATTAAGAATTCTCACGCGGAAACTAAAGATTCCACGTGATATAAATAAGACTCGGTGCAGCCAAATAAAATAGTTATTTTTCAAAACTGCATGAATCTCTGCAAAGGAGGAGATGCTTCAGATGAAACCACACTGACATGAGAGGTCTCTACGACAACAAAAGCATCCTAAGCATTAGGCAACAAGCTCCTTCTTTCCAAGGATATTGGAGAGAAAACCCAGGGACACTCTCCTGGATCACTCCCTGTGTACTGGGAAGGGGTTTGGCCAGGACATCAGCTGCTGGCTACAGGCTCTGTTTGGGACATGGCCACAGCGCCAGGAAAACAGAAAAAGTCTCCAATCTCTATTTATTTCAAGAAACATCATCTCAGAGGGTTGGCAAAATAAACAGGGAATCTTACAAGAAAATCATCTCAACAGTACAACTTCCTAGGCATCTGAACTCATTCTCAACAGTTTTAGAAATTTTTAAAAGTTTAGTGTTTAGAACTGCTAGCTGCTGCTGCTGCTAAGTCGCTGCAGTTGTGTCCAACTCTGTGCAACCCCATAGACAGCAGCCCACCAGGCTCCTCTGTCCCTGGGATTCCCCAGGCAAGAATACTGGAGTGGGTTGCTATTTCCCTCTCCAACGCATGCATGCATGCTAAGTCGCTTCAGCTGTGTCCAACTCTATGCGACCCTATGGACAGCAGCCCACCAGGCTCTTCTGTCCACAGGATTCTCCAGGCAAAAATACCGGAATGGGTTGCCCTGCCCTCCTCCAGGGGATCTTCATGACTCAGAGATCAAACCACATCTCTTATGTCTCCTGGCCTGGAAGTCAGGTTCTTTAGCACTAGCACCACCTGGGAAGCCGTGCTAAGAACTTACTGATTCCTAAATTCACCTACTACTACTGAGAGCCATTCCATGGACTGCAGCAAGCAATGCTTTGGGAAAGGGATCCCATGACGCTACTACTAAGAAGGGAAGATAATCATGTGATGTGAGAGAGGTGCTAATTATTCCTACATGTATAAATGTATCAGAGTAACATGGTGTACACCTTAAGTTTATACAATGTTATATGTCAAATATATTTCAATTCAAAAGCCAACTTTAAAAAGATTTTCAAAAGAAACTAAAGGAGAAATAAAGGAAGACTTGTGGCTGAGATTCCATTAAAACATTTTTTTTTTTTTTAATTAGTGTGCAAACCTACTACACAGGGACTCGGGAACTGATTTGATTTAGCCCATTTGTGAAATCTGAGTCTAACTGAACCGACTTTTATTTTTTTATGGCCATGCATCTTGCAGCATGTGGGAGAACTAAGGTTCTCCAACTAGGGAGTGAACCCATGTCCCCTGCATGGGAAGGATGAAGTGTTAATCACTGGACCACCAGGGAAGTCCCTAACTGGACTGATTTTTAAACGAGTCAATGGAAGCAGTTGCACAGGAGCCTTAGTCCTGTCACGGTCACCGTGGCAGGCGGCTCAGCCCCACTCTGGAGGTGCCTTCAAAAGCAGCTTCAGAAAAAACAATGACACAGTCCAAACACACGACATGCACACCTGGGGAGGAATTTGGAATTTGAGTTTGTTTTTTTATTTAATATTTATTTACTTGGCTGTGTCAGGTCTTGGTCGCAGCATGCGGCATCTTCTCTGTGGTAGACGGCTTAGTCGCCCAGCAAAATGTGGGATCTTAGTTCCATGACCAGGGATTGAACCTACATTTCCTGCATTGGAAGGTGGATTCTTAACCATTGGACTGCCAGGGAAATCCCCTGAGTTTGCTTTTATAGGGCATAAAAAAAGAATGTTTCAGGAAAAATGAAATCTCATGTTTTCAGAGAGCAACCCAGTGTCTTCGCCTTTAAACAGACTTAACCTCCTTCTCGTGAGTGCTACCAACATTTGAAGTGCTTCGTTTTAATCCTTAATAACAGTTTTATTCTGCTACCTTTGTTTAAAACTTTAAGTTACAATAAGAACACAAAGAATTTCCATTTATCTTCTGTCCTCCTTCTTCAAATGTTAACATTTTGCCACATCTACCCTGACTTCCTCTGTCTCTTGCTCTTCTCTGAATCATTTGAGAGTAAGTTGCAAACGTGATGCTCTTGGGTCTGAATAGGACTTCCCAGAAGCAAGGTCAGTCCACTCCATAATCACGGAACAAAGATCAAACCCAGGAAATCAGCATCACACAACACCATCATAACCTACAGACCTTATTCAGGTTTGGCCATTTAGCTCAATATTGTCCTTTGTAGTAAAAGAAAAGCCTGGCTCACGTGCTGCATTTGCCAACTGTCGTATTTCTGAAGTCTCCTTTAATCTGGAACGGCTCTCAGTCTTTGTCTTTGATGATCTTGACAGTTCTGAAGACTATACATCAGTAAATCGCAGAAAGTCCCCTCACTTGGGTTTGTCAGATTCTTCCTAATTACTTCAATCGGGTCATGCACTTTCAGCAGAGATTTCATAGAAGTAATGTGTTTTTCTAGTGCATCAAATCAGGAGCCATACTATGTTGATGAACAATTGCTAATAGAAAGGTTATATCTTGGTATGCCTTTCTCTGTGAAATAAAAAACCATAAGACTTCTAAACTATCATTAAATTCATAATAACTGTAGTTATGATTCTGTGATTTACCTATCACTTTCTAATCACAGGAAAAGTGGAGAGTGCACGTTTACAACTTAGCACCAGTAAAGGGCATGACCTCTAGTTAGCACCCAGAACCACCTGTCTTTTTCTGCTCTGTTCCCCACCCTCCACCACTTCCATCTCTGTTTCTTGCTCAGCTTATACAGGGTCAGACAGTCCAGTCTAGACATGGCTCCCTCTCAACGTGCTGTGTGGCTCCACTGGTCCGCAGTGGGTGAAATGGCCTCAACCCATCTCTTGACAAGGTTAGATTGCTGAAAAATAAACGATTAAAATATGGTATGTCCCGTAGTTATCTCACTTCTGATGAACAATGAAGTTGCATAAAAAACTAGACCTCAAATATGCAAAAACTGTTCTTTTTGAAATTTATAGAAGATGTAAGGTTAAAGACCCACCAGTTTCAGGATTCTCCATAAAATGGTGATAACATTTAGGCTTCTTCCATAGCCTGTGTAGGGCTTCCCAGGTGGCTCAGTGGTAGAGAATCTGCCAGCTAAATAAGGAGATTCAGGTTCGATCCCTGGGTCAGGAAGATGCCCTGGAGAAGGAAATGGCAATCCACTCCAGTATTCTTGCCAAAAGAGGAGCCTGGTGGGTTACAGTCCACAGGGTCGCAAAGAGCTGGACACAACTGAGCGACTAAGCACACAAGCACACACATAGCCCATGTCTATGAGCAGTCGCTGGTAGATGACAGAGAAAGCAAACATATTTTGTTATTGTTCAGTTGCTCAGTTGTGTTCAACTCTTTGTGACCTCCTGGACTGCAGCACGGACTGCAGCATGGACCTCATGGACTGCAGACTCCTTATCCTTCACTATCTTCCAGAGTTTGCTCAAACTCACGTCCATTGAGTCAGTGATGCCATCCAACCATCTCATCCTCTGTTATCCCCTTCTCCTTCTGCCCTCAATTTTTCCCAGCATCAGGGTCTTTTCCGGTGAGCTGGTGCTTCACGGCAGGTAGCCAAAGTATTGGAGCTTCAGCTTCAGCATCAGTCCTTCCAATGAATATTCAGGGTTGATTTTCTTTAGAGTTAAGTGGTTTGATCTCCTTGCAATTCAAAGGACCCTCAAGAGTCTTCTCCAGCACCACAATTCAAAAGCATCAATTCTTTGGCATCTAACTCTCATATCCATACATTGTCTACTGGAAAAACTATAGCTTTGACTACTTGGACCTTGTCAGCAAAGTGATGTCTCTGCTTTTTAATATGCTGTCTAGGTTTGTCATGGCTTTCCTTCCAAGGAGCAAGCATCTTTTAAATTCATGGCTGCAGTCCCCATCTGCAGTGATTTTGAAGCCCAAGAAAATAAAATCTGTCACTATATTTCCACTTTTCCCCCATCTATTTGGCATGAAATGATGAGACCAGACACCATGATCTTAGATTTTTGAATGCTGAGTTTTAAGCCAGCTTTTTCACTGCATTTATACATCGCCAAACTTCCCCATGGGCAAATACCTGCTCAATCATAAACAGCAATCTTCTCCCCGAATAAACAAGACAACTCCTTGAAAGATAACATTCCTCCTTGAGTTTGTAAGCAGTCACATGACCCACCATGACTGCCCTTAGATCTGGATTATGTAAATAATATGAATTATGTAAACTGTCAATAATACATCATTTGAAGGGAATTCCCTGACTATCCAATGGTTAGGACTCTGTGCTTTTATTGTAGGGGCCCAGGTTCAATCCTTGGGTGGCAAAATAAAATATAAAATAAAGTAAAACAAAATACAACAATAAACAATGTCATATGATGCACCGTCCTGTCTCAGACACTTGACTTCTAAGTTCTCACAGCTTTCTGAGATATCCTTCCTGGGTTATAACACTCAAATTTGGCTCAACTAAAATTTTCCATTTCTTCCCTAGATTGACTGATTAATTTTATTTACATCAACATAATTTTTTATCTCTTCATGGATACTCATTTATGGTTGACTTTATACTGTGCTTAGTCACTCAGTCATGTCTGACTCTTTGTGATCCAATGGACTGCAGCCAGGTTCCTCGGTCCATGGGAATTCTCCAGGCGAGAATACTGGAATGGGTTGCCATGCCCTTCTCCAGGGGATCTTCCCAACACAGGGATCAAACCCATGTCTCCAGCATTGCAGGCGGATTCTTTACTATCTGAGCCACCAAGGAAGCCCACGACTTTATATTATTTGCAAATAACTGTGCCCTCCCCCACTCCCAACCTTTTGGTTCTCACTGCTGCTATCAAGAGATTAGCTCTCAGCCTGATCATCCATATTCTGCAGATAATCTGTCTTTTGTCTCTGGTTTGTTTTCGTGTCTTCTCTTTGTTTCATGTTTGTCAGTTTTTATCATGTCTCTAGGCCTGGGTTTTTGTGGTTTGCTGGACTTTCTGGTCAATGATTGGTGTTCTTCATCAGTTGGGGAAAATTCCCAGCCATTATCTCTTTAAATACTGCTGCTGCTTCTTTTCACCATATTTTCTGCTTCTAAAATCCTACATGCATGTATCTTTGATGTCATTCTGTCTTTTATGAGTCTTAACTTTTTTTTTTTACATTAATATAAAATCTCCACGAGCTATATTCTAGAAAAGTTACTTTAATTTGTCTTCCAGTTGATTTTTTCCCCCTTTTCTGAGATGTCTAATCTGGTGTAGGCTGTCCCTTAAGTTTATTTTTTTGTTGTTTTAAATTTCAATTATTATACATTTTATCTATGAAAATTTTATCTCAGTATTTTTCAAATAAGGTTATTGAACTTATAGTCTCTTGTTACCTGCTCACATTTTTGTGCTGACTATTCAGAGAGGAATGTGAGAAAATCCATACCCTGAAAAAGTTCACCGCATAGTAGGGAAAAGGGCAGGTAGAAAAACGAAATCACAATATCACAGGGGAAATGCAACAGGGAACATGCAACAGATAATGTAGCCAATTCTTCAAAAGCTTCCCAGAAGGGATGACAAACTGCAACCAAAACCAGCAGTTAATCCATATCTGTCTTATACAATGGTATTCACATGGTAGCAGCTGCTGCACAAACTGGATTTTAAAGATAATTAAATAGAACCAACTCTCAGGAGGAGCACATATCCACTGACTCTGAAACTGACCAGCCTGTGAGGGCTGTCTCTCAGGCTGTGACCCCCGCCCATTCTCTGTGCTATCAGAGATCATCCCTTTGCCCCCAGATTCATTCTCCAGTCAAGTTTCCTTTTTAACCTTGCCTCTGGCTCTCCCCACCCTGAGAATCACTGGAGGAGGGAGAGCAGGCTGGAGGGCAGTGATTATCCTTCCAAGGGGACAGCTCCTTCCACAGTCATGTATACTTCTAGGGGGACAGCTCCTTCCACAGTGATGTATCCTTCTAGGTGGATGGCTCCTTCCACAGTGATGGCATCCTTCTAGGTGGACAGCTTTTTCCACAGGCCCTGGGGTGAGGACAGCTTCCCTGGGCACCTCTTCCTTCCATGCTCATTCCCTCACTCCTGTCTATTCTTTTAAAAATTGTTCCTTCATTCAAAAGTCTTTCCAAAAAATTTAGCCAAAATGCCTTCTGTCTCCAGCCAGGACCTTGCCTGACATGATTCCGCTAAATGAACTTCTATCGAGCATGAGCACAATAAAAGGGAAAAACTAAGTTTATGGCAACTTATTAAGATTTTGGAGCCAAAAGAATTTGAAAGGAAAATTTCCAAAATGGTAACCATGTACTTCATCTGGGACATCAAGTATTAAAGAGAGAACATGGCATGCTTCCCCCGACCTGGCTGCTGGCCTGCTCCAGCACCAGTCATCAGGGTTCAAGTGGCCCCCCAGGAAAGATGAGGCCCTCCACAGGCTGCCCACTGCAGACAGGGTCCCCAGACTCCACACAGGTGGTGTTCTCATGACCCCCTTTGTTTGTCAATACACTAGAACAGCTAACAGCTCAGGAAAGCATGGGACTTGAGAGAGTGTCACACGCTAGTAAAGTAATGCTCAAAATTCTCCAAGCCAGGCTTCAGCAATATGTGAACTGTGAACTTCCTGATGTTCAAGCTGGTTTTAGAAAAGGCAGAGGAACCAGAGATCAAATTGCCAACATCCGCTGGATCATAGAAAAAGCAAGAGAGTCCAGAAAAACATCTATTTCTGCTTTAT
>NW_011495046.1:5222130-5222349 GCF_000754665.1 Bison bison bison
TAGGAAAAGGAGTACGTCAAAGGCTGTATACTGTCACCCTGTATATTTCACTTAAATGTAGAGTACATCATGAAAAATGCTGGGCTGGATGAAGCACAAGCTGGAATCAAGATTGCCAGGAGAAATATCAATAACCTCAGATATGCAGATGACACCACCCTTATGGCAGAAAGTGAAGAGGAACTCAAAAGCCTCTTGATGAAAGTGAAAGTGGAGAGT
>NW_011495046.1:5223077-5224042 GCF_000754665.1 Bison bison bison
TGGGAGTTGGTGATGGACAGGGAGGCCTGGCGTGCTGTGATTCATGGGGTCGCAAAGAGTCAGACATGACTGAGTGACTGATCTGATCTGATCTGATCTGAGAGACTGGGTTTATGTTAAAGGACACAGGTGGGCGAGATGGTGGGGGGGCAGGGTTCCTACATGCAGGGTTTGTGCCTTCTCCCCTTCCTGCTCACCAAACGGGAAGCCTAGGTGTCCATCCATAACTCTTACTGGGCTTTCATTACGTGGGCATGGTTGAGGAAACCACTGGTCACATGACTAAACCCAATCTCCAGCCCCAACCCCCTCCCCAATGGTCATGGATTTCAAGGTCCCAACCCCCTAATCACAGAGTTGTTCTTTCTGGTGACAAGCTCCCATCCTGAGCCTCTCCAGCGACCTACCACGGTCACTCCATTAGTATAACAAAGACATTCTGTCACTCAGGAAATTACAAGGGATTTTAGAAGCTAATGCCAGGAACTCAGGACAAAGACCAGAAAGAGTTTTTATTATGCAAAAGTGATCAGAAATGCCTTAATAAACTCGTAGCTTCTCTCCTGAGCACTTGATATTCAAACAAAAATCAACATATATAAGTGAGCTATATACTTAGCTCACTTTCTAAGAAGATTTGGGACTACACATGACTTTTTTTAAAAGTATTCCATTATAAGAAAGTGTAATTCAGGGACCTAATTAACCTTAAAAGCTTCTGCACATCAAAGGAAACTATTAGCAAGGTGAAAAGACAGCCTTCAGAATGGGAGAAAATAATAGCAAATGAAGCAACTGACAAACAACTAATCTCAAAAATATACAAGCAACTCCTACAGCTCAACTCCAGAAAAATAAATGACCCAATCAAAAAATGGGCCAAAGAACTAAATAGACATTTCTCCAAAGAAGACATACAGATGGCTAACAAACACATGAAAAGATGATCAACATCACTCATTATC
>NW_011495046.1:5224486-5226264 GCF_000754665.1 Bison bison bison
TCAGAGAACCAGCACTCTCAGGGTATTTTCAGTATGTGTATTTCAGGTGTTTAATTTCAGAAAATTTGTCTTTTTCTATCCTTAGCTGTCACTCCACCTGTCCTCCTTGGCCCTCCAGCTGGAAATGATCTCATCTTCTTGAGAAATAAAATCCTGCCACCAAATCATTGAACAAAGAATGTCACAGAGATTGCATTGGAGACTGCAGTCCCACCAAATGGGACTGAGGTTTTAAAATAAATTATTGCGACTTCCCTGGTAGTTTAGTGGCTAAGACACTACACTCCCAAGGTAAGGGACCAGGGTTCGATACTTGGTCAGAAAACAAGATACCATATGCTGCAACTAAAGATCCCATATACCTCAATTTTGATGAAATGCTTGAGATAGAAAAAGGTATAAAACAAGCAGACAGATTTTGCTGTACAGCAGAGATTGGCACAACATTGTGAATCAGGGGGACATCCCTGGTGGTCCAGGAGGTGGGATTCTGGGCTTCCAATGCAGGGGCACGGGTTCGATCCCGAGTCAGGGAATCAAGATCTCATATGCCTCTCAGGGCAGCCGAAACACTTCCTAATACCACACACAAAAATAAACTCAAAATGGATTAAAGATCTAAATGTAAGGCCAGAAAAACCCTTAGAGGAAAATGTAGGCAGAACACTCTCTGACATAAATCGCAGCACAATCCTTTTTGACTCAACTCCTACAGTAACAAAAATAAAAACAAAAATAAACAAATGGAACCGAATTAAATTTAAAAGCTCTTACACAGCAAAGGAGACCATAAACAAAATGAAAAGACAACCCTCAGAATGGGAGAAAATATTTGCAAATGAAGCAACTGACAAAGAATTAGTTTCCAAAATATATAAGCTGCTCAAGCAGCTCAATATCAAAGAAACAAACAACCCAATCAAAAAGTGGGCAGAAGACCTAAACAGACATTCCTCCAAAGAAGACATGCAGATGGCCAAGAAACACGGGAAAAGATGCTCAACATAGCTCATTATTAGAGACATGCAAGTCAAAACTACAGTGAGGTATCACCTCACAGCAGTCAGAATGGCCATCATCAAAAAATCTACAACAATAAATGCCAGAGAGGGTGTGGGAAAAGGGTAATCCTCCTACACTGTTGGTGGGAATGTACACTGATAGAGCCACTATGGAGAGCAGTGCGGAGGTTCCTTAAGAAGCTAAAAACAGAACTATCATATATATGACCTTGCATATGACCTTGGACTGCAAGGAGATCAAACCAGTCAATCCTAAAGGAAATAAATCCTGAATATTCATTGGAAGGACCAGTGCTGAAGCTGAAACTCTAAAACCTTGGCCACCTAATGAGAAGAACTGACTTATTGGAAAAGACACTGATGCTGGGAAAGATTGAAGGCAGAAGAAGGGGACAACAGAGGATGGATGAGATGGTTGGATGGCATCACTGACTTGATGGACATGAGTTTGAGCAAGCTCTGGGAGTTGGTGATGGACAGGGAAGCCTGGTGTGCTGCAGTCTATGGAGTCACAAAGAGTCAGACACTACTGAGCAACTGAACTGAACTGATGAGCTTACAATTCTACTCCTTGGCATATATCCTAAGAAAATCATAATTCAAAAAGACACATGCACCCCAGGGGTTGTTGTAGCACTTTTTACAATAGCTAGGACATGGAAGCAACCTAAACATCCATCAACAGATAAATAGAGAGAGATGTGGTACATATATACAATGGAACATTATTCAGCTATAAAAGGAATGAAATTGGGT
>NW_011495046.1:5226364-5227132 GCF_000754665.1 Bison bison bison
AGCAACTGACAAACAACTAATCTCAAAAATATACAAGCAACTCCTACAGCTCAACTCCAGAAAAATAAATGACCCAATCAAAAAATGGGCCAAAGAACTAAATAGACATTTCTCCAAAGAAGACATACAGATGGCTAACAAACACATGAAAAGATTATCAACATCACTCATTATCAGAGAAATGCAAATCAAAACCACTATGAGGTACCATTTCACACCAGTCAGAATGGCTGCAATTCAAAAGTCTACAAATAATAAATGCTGGAGAGGGTGTGGAGAAAAGGGAACCCTCTTACACTGTTGGTGGGAATGCAAATTAGTACAGCCACTATGGAGAACAGTGTGGAGATTCCTTAAAAAACTGGAAATAGAACGGCCTTATGATCCAGCAATCCCACTGCTGGGCATACACACTGAGGAAACCAGAAGGGAAAGAGACACGTGTACCCCAATGTTCATCGCAGCACTGTTTATAATAGCCAGGACATGGAAGCAACCTAGATGTCCATCAGCAGATGAATGGATAAGAAAGCGGTGGTACATATACACAATGGAGTATTACTCAGTCATTAAAAAGAATACATTTGAATCCATTCTAATGAGGTGGATGAAACTGGAGCCTATTATACAGAGTGAAGTAAGCCAGAAGGAAAAACATCAGTACATTATACTAACGCATATATATGGAATTTAGAAAGATGGTAACAATAACCCGGTGTACGAGACAGCAAAAGAGACATTGATGTATAGAACAGTCTTATGGACTCT
>NW_011495046.1:5228394-5231951 GCF_000754665.1 Bison bison bison
GAGAAGACTCTTGAGAGTCCCTTGGACTGCAAGGAGATCCAACCAGTCCATTCTGAAGGAGATCAGCCCTGGGATCTCTTTGGAAGGAATGATGTTAAAGCTGAAACCAGTACTTTGGCCACCTCATGCGAAGAGTTGACTCATCATTTGAAAAGACTCTGATGCTGGGAGGGACTGGGGGCAGGAGGAGAAGGGGATGACAGAGAATGAGATGGTTGGATGGCATCGACGACTCGATGGACGTGAGTCTGGGTGAACTCCGGGAGTTGGTGAGAGACAGGGAGGCCTGGCTTGCTGCGATTCATGGGGTTGCAAAGAGTCCGGACACGACTGAGCGACTGAACTGAACTGAATGCATATATGTGGAAATCTAGAAAACGGTACAGAGAACCTATTTGCAAGGCAGGGATAGAGACAGTGACATGGGGAAAGGACATGTGGACATAGTGGGGGAAGGGTAGGGTGGGGCGAACTGGGAGAGTAGCACTGACATACATACAATACCACGTGTAAAATAGTCACTGGGAAGCTGCTGTACGTGTACACCACAGGGGCTCAGCCTGGTGCTCGGTGATGACTTGGGGAGGGTTGGGGGAGGGCAGCCCATGAGGGAGGGGATACATGCATCCATAGAGCTGATTCACTTTGCTGTTTAGCAGGAACTAACAACATTGTGAAGCAATTACACTCCGATAAGGAAAATAATAAATAAAACTATATAAAAATTGTAAATCAACTATACGTCAATTAAAAAAAAAAAAAAGGAAAAAAAAGAAAAAACATTCCATGTAACTAACAACAACAAAATAATTAGCACATACAAAATAAAAGCAGACAGCTCTGGGGGAAAGAAGATGAGTTTAACAGAAAGTATGAGAATACGATTGCTTACATAAGTGAAGGAGGCTTACACGCGGAAACTGATGTGGCCAAATGGGGAAGACAGGAAATACCCATTTTTAATGGTTAGTGGTCAGTTGCCAGTGACAGAAATCAGGAGAGGGGGACCCCTGGCCGTTCCCAGGCCTTATGAGTATTAGGAGGCAGCTGCAGGCCAGGCTTTGAGGAAAGTCCCAGAAACCACTAACAAAGGATCCTGGAGCCACCCCATCTATCCACTGGGAAGGCAGGCCACACATCACAGAGATGCCAGGCAAGAACTCACAGCCCCAGGACCCATGAGGCCCCAAACAAAACTACTCACCAATGTCAATGGAGGAAAGAGAAATTGTGAGAATCACACAACCACACAGCAAGGAGAATAAACACAGACCTCATTGCAACAACATGGATGAATCTTCCAAGTGCTATAGAGCAAACAGTCAGACACAAGGAGTACAGAGCATATAATTCCCCTTAAAAAATGTACAACATTGTCAACACGAACCTAGGACATTATGAGTCAGGAGCGAGTCACCCTTGTGAGGAGGGCAGGGATGGAAGGTGGTGTGAGACAGTTTTCTAGGGCTGGTGTTGCTCTGTGTCTCATTCTGGGTGCCCCTTAAATAGCTGGGATGAGTTTGTTTAAAAGTCATCATTATATACATAGAATCGTGTGCTTTCTGCATGTATTTTCTATACTTCCACACAGAAGTTTGGGTTTTTAAAGTTCCTGCCGCAGCAGTGGACCCAGGCCCCCACTGCTGCAGCCCCATCCATGCCAGGATGGAGGCCTGCACTCAGCTCTAGCATCCTAAGGCTGAGGACCACACTGGGGATCTGCTCCCGGGAAACTGCAGGGCCAGCCTGACTGTGGATGACAGAGCAGTGCAGCCTGCACCTCACTCTGATCTTCCCAACCTGCTATCGGCAGTGTAGAAGCCGGTCTACATCAAGTTCCCAGATTTGCCGGTCTGAGAGGTGTGGCTGTGAGTAGCAGAGATGTGAGGTTCCGACAGGGTGGGAATGGAGATGTGGGACCTGCCACACACCAGCCCACTCCCCATCCGCCTGCTGGTGCTCCTGCTGGGGGCCTCTTCCGTGCAAGGACATGTTTTATCACTTAGATGCTTATCGTGAATGAGTTCAAAGAGTGAGAAGGGAAGTACCATGATACAGAAGACCAAAGAACGCCTTTCTTCCTTGTTCCTTTTTTGTTCTTTCTTGTTCTTGCTTCTTTCTTGTCTTTCTTGTTCTTTTCTCCCTTGGACAACATTCCAAACATGCAGAGAAGTATAGCAAATGTCCAGTCATCACTCGGTTTTATCATATTTTAAATCTTGCTGTGTTTGACTTTGAAAATAAACTTAAGGTTGCTGAAGGGAAGGGATAGTTAGGGAGTTTGGGAAGGTCATCTACACTCAGCTATATTAAAAATAGATAACCAACAAGGACCTACTGGACAGCACAGGGAACTCTGCTCAGTGTTATGTGCCAGCCTGGATGGGGGGATAGGAGTGTGGGGGAGAATGAATACATGTATATGTATGGCTGAGTCCTTTTGCTGTTCACCTGAAACTATCACAGCATTGTTAACTGGTTATACCTTAATACAAAATAAAAAGTTTAAAGTTTGAAAAAAAAATCTTGCTGTGTTTGATTCAGATTTTTTTTAAAGAAACAAAACTCCACAGACACAGTTAAGTTTGCCCACTTCATTTTCCTTTTCTCTACCAGTAATGCAAGGAGATCCAACCAGTCCATCCCCAAAGGAGATCAGTTTTGGGTGTTCATTGAAAGGACTGATGTTGAAGCTGTAACTCCAATATTTTGGCCACCTGGTGCGAAGAGCTGACTCATTTGAAAAGACCCTGATGCTGGGAAAGATTGAGGGCAGAAGGAGAAGGGGGTGACAGAGGATGAGATGGCTGGATGGCATCACCCACTCAATGGACATGGGTTTGGGTGGACTCCGGGAGTTGGTGATGGACAGGGAGGCCTGGCATGCTGCAGTTCATGGGGTCGCAAAGGGTTGGAAATGACTGAGCGACTGAAATGAACTGAATGATCAGATTACGTTTGATATACATCACCCTATGCTTTTACCCATGAACAGTATGAAAAGGCAAAATGATAGGATACCAAAAGAGGAACTCACCAGGTCGGTAAGTGCCCAATATACTACTGGAGATCAGTGGAGAAATAACTCCAGAAAGAATGAAAGGATGGAGCCAAAGCAAAAACAATACCCAGTTGTTGATGTGACTGGTGATAGAAGCAAGATTCGATGCTATAAAGAGCAATATTGCATAGGAACCTGGAATGTTAGGTGCATGAATAAAGGCAAATTGGAAGTGGTCAAACAGGAGATAGCAAGAGTAAACGTCAACATTCTAGGAATCAGCGAACTAAAATGGACTGGAATGGGGGAATTTAACTCAGATGACCATTATATGCACTACTGTGGGCAGGAATCCCTTAGAAGAAATGGAGTAGCCATCATGGTCAAAAAAGAGCCCAAAATGCAGTACTTGGATGCAATCCCAAAAATGACAGAATGATCTCTGTTCATTTCCAAGGCAAACCATTCAATATCACAGTAATCCAAGCCTACGCCCCAACCAGTAACGCTGAAGAAGCTGAAGTTGAACGGTTCTATGAAGACCTACAAGACCTTT
>NW_011495046.1:5234034-5234301 GCF_000754665.1 Bison bison bison
CAAGGCTATGGTTTTTCCAGTGGTCATGTATGGATGTGAGAGTTGGACTGTGAAGAAGGCTGAGCGCCGAAGAATTGATGCTTTTGAACTGTGGTGTTGGAGAAGACGCTTGAGAGTCCCTTGGACTGCAAGGAAAACCAACCAGTCCATTCTGAAGGAGATTACCCCTGGGATTTCTTTGGAGGGAATGATGCTAAAGCTGAAACTCCAGTACTTTGTCCACGTCATGCTAAGAGTTGACTCATTGGAAAAGACTCTGATGCTGGG
>NW_011495046.1:5234401-5250807 GCF_000754665.1 Bison bison bison
GGATGGCATCACTAACTCGATGGACGTGAGTCTGAGTGAACTCCGGGAGTTGGTGATGGACAGGGAGGCCTGGCGTGCTGTGATTCATGGGGTCGCGAAGAGTTGGACACGACTGAGTGACTGAACTGAACAGAACTAAAGGAGAAAATAACGTGTTTCGCATGAGTCAATTATATCTAAGTATTTTAAAATACTAAAACCAATACTAATTGCAGGTGAGATCAACATGAATGGATGAAAATTCTGAATTCTAAGATGTTGCATGTGCGATTGATGTCTATTTCGCAAACTCAAATTAGGCTGACAAACGTCTGTTTCAGCACAGGTCCTGGGGTTAGTGAACACAGACAGTGACCTGCAGCTAGGTTGCAGAGCATGACAGGAAGCATAGATGGCACAGAATTTTCTGATTAAAATGACCTCAAGGTTTAGGAGTTGGGAATCTCTCTTCAACATCCTGCACTAGGGGCAGAATTAGCCTCGAATGAAAGGCACATGGTGGTGGTTTAACATTCACCCCTCACCCCATAGCAGCTCGTCTCTTAAATACTCCTCTGTTTTGTTCACCTGCTTCATAATTAGCCAAAGGCTTAATTTCAACACTGCCCACACCTGAAGAGCCCTGGGTACAAGCAAGAGGCAGCACGGGGTGTGGGAAGCCAGTGCATGCAGAGGGTCACGTGGTCCAGAGTCAATTATCCTCACTGCGGGGGTGGGGATGGGTAGCAGGAGCCCACCTCCAGGAACACCCCTGATGGTTTGCAGTGGCTTCAGTATGCAGTGGGCAAGAGGGCTGAACACATATATCATAGCCCAGAATGCTGTTAGACTAAGGAAAGCAACTGATTCTGCTAGATACCTCTCCTGAAGACATAAATGCATCCTGTTACCGTCCTGCTCAAGACACTCTCCAGGATCTGTGGGTGACCCCCTCGACTCCCAATCAGAGCAAGATGTCCCAAGCTGCTGCTACATGCTTCTCTCTCACTAACTCTCCATGTAGCATCCCCAGGGAGGCTTACCACAAAACAATTGTGTATGATAGGCTGAACCATGGCAGTGTTTTCCTCTTAGCCTCAGACCCCTTCCATGCTCCCACAGTCTCCTTTGAACACTTTGACTCTCCCTTCCAGAGCCGGAAGACTAATAGAGGACACCAAGCCCTACCGTGCACAGAGGGCAACCATCATATTTCTGTAGAATTAAATGAGCCCCATGACAACACAGGAGATCATGGTCTGGTCCCTCCCTGGGGCCCTGGTGAGCACCCTATGCTGTCCATACCCCACCTCAGGTTCTCTGGGTCCTCCCTCCCTTGTCCTTTTCTCTCCCCACCCCTAACTTACTAAAGAAGGAATTTTTAGGAGACTGATTTTGTTTCAAAGGTCGTTTTCCAGTTTTTTCCAGGAACCACAACAGATTTCCTGGCCTGGGGATCCAGCAAAGAGACTGAGAACTCCCAGGGAATTTGATTTTGGGGGCTGGTGGGATTTGATTATAGAACTTCCACAGGACTGGGGAAACAGACTCTTGTAGGGCACAAACAAAACCTTGTGTACACCAGGAGACAGGAGAAAAGAGCAGTGTCCTCACAAGAGACTGAGTTAGACTTGCCTGTGACTGTCAAGGAGTCTCCAGTGGAGATGTGGTTCAACAGTTTGGCCTCAGGCCAACAACAGGAAGGGAACACAGCCATACCCATCAAGAGAAAATTGGATTAAAGATTTACTGAGCATGGCCCCGCCCATCAGAACACGATCTGGTTTCCCCCATAGTCAGTCTCTCCCATCAGGAAGCTTCCATAAGCCTCTTATTCTTATTCATCAGAGGGTAGACAGAATGAAAACCATAATCACAGAAAACTAACCAAACTGATCACATGGACCACAGACTCGTCTAACTCAATGAAACTATGAGCCATGCCATGTAGGGCCACCCAAGACGAACAGGTCATGGTGGAGAGTTTTGACAAAAAGTGGTCCACTGGAGAAAGGAATGGAAAACCATTTCAGTATTCTTGCCTTGAGAACCCCATGAACAATATGAAAAAGGCAAAAAGATAGGACACTGAAAGATGATCTCTCCAGGCTGGTAGGTGTCCATTATGCTACTGCAGAAGAGTGGAGAAATAAATCCAGAGAGAATGAAGAGATGGAGCCAAAGCAAAAACAACACCCAGTTGTGGATGTGATTGGTGATGAAAGTAAAGTCCAATGCTGTAAAGAACAATATGGCATAGGAACCTGGAATGTTAGGTCCATGAATCAAGGAAATTGAAGTGGTTAAACAGGAGATGGCAAGAGTAAACATAGACATTTTAGGAATCAGTGAACTAAAATGGACTGGAATGGGGGAATTTAACTCAGATGACCATTATATCTACTACTGTGGGCAAGATTCCCTTAGAAGAAATGGAGTAGCCCTCATAATCAACAAAAGAATCCTAAATGCAGTACTTGGGTGCAATCTTAAAGATGACAGAATGATCTCTGTTCATTTCCTAGGCAAACCATTCAGTATCACAATAATCCAAGTCTATGCCCCAACCAGTAATGCTGAAGAAGCTAAAGTTGAATGGTTCTATGAGGACCTACAAGACCTTCTAGAATTAACACCAAAAAAGATGTACTTTTCATCACAGGAGACTGGAATGCAAAAGTCGGAAGTAAAGAGATACCTGGAGTAACAGGCAAGTTTGGTCTTGAAGTACAAAATGAAGCAGGGCAAAGGCTAACAGAGTTTTGCCAAAAGAACGCACTGGTCATAGCAAACATCCTCTTCCAACAACACAAGAGACGACTCTATACGTGGACATCACCAGATGGTCAATACTGAAATCAGATTGATTATATTACCATCAGCAAAAACAAGACTGGGAGCTGACTGTGGCTCAGATCACGAACTCCTTTATGCAAAATTCAGACTTAAATTGAAGAAAGTAGGGAAAACCACTAGACCATTCAGGTATGAGCTATATCAAATCCCTTACCATTATACAGTGGAAGTGACAAATAGATTCAAGGGATTAGATCTGACAGACAGAGTGCCTGAAGAACTATGGACAGAGGTTCCTGACATTGTACAGGAGGCAGTGATCAAGACCATCCCTAAGAAAACGAAATGCAAAAAGGCAAAAAAGTTGTCTGAGGAGGCCTTACAAATAGCTGAGGGAAGAAGAGAAGCTAAAGGCAAAGGAGAAAAGGAAAAATACCCATCTGAATGCAGAGTTCCAAAGAATAGCAAGAAGAGATTAGAAAGCTTTCCTCAGTGATCAATGCAAAGAAATAGAGGGAAAGAACAGAATGGGGAAGACTAGAGATCTTTTCAAGAAAATTAGAGATACCAAGGGAACATTTCATGCAAAGATAGGCAAAATAAAGGACAAAAATGGTATGGACATAACAGAAGATGTTAAGAAGAGTTGGCAAGAATAAATAGGAGAATGATACAAAAAAGATCTTCATGACCCAGATAACCACAATGGTGTGATCCCTCACCTAGAGCCAGACATCCTGGAATGCAACGTCAAGTGGGCCTTAGGAAGCATCACTACGAACAAAGCTGGTGGAGGTGATGTAATTCCAGTTGAGCTATTTCAAATCCTAAAAGATGATGCTGTGAAAGTGCTGCACTCAATATGTCAGTAAATTTTGAAAACTCAGCAGCGGCCACAGGACTGGAAAAGGTCAGTTTTCATTCCAATCCCAAAGAAAGGCAATGCCAAAGAATGTTCAAACTACTGCACAATTGCACTCATCTCACATGCTAGTAAAGTCATGGTCAAAATTCTCCAAGCCAGGCTTCAACAATATGTGAACCATGAATTTCCAGATGTTCAAGCTGGATTTAGAAAAGGCAGAGGAACCAGAGATCAAATTGCCAACATCTGCTGGATCATCAAAAAAGCAAGAGAGTTCCAGAAAAGCATCTACTTCTGCTTTATTGACTACAACAAAGCCTTTGACTGTGTAGATCACAACGAACTATGGAAAATTCTGAAAGAGATAGGAATACCAGACCACCAGACTTGCCTCCTGAGAAATCTGTATGCAGGTCAAGAAGCAACAGTTAGAACCGCACATGAAACAACAGATTGGTTCCAAATTGGGAAAGGAATACGTCAAGGCTGTATATTGTCATCCTGCTTATTTAACTTAAATGCAGAGTACATCATGAGAAATGCTGGGCTGGATGAAGCACAAACTGGAATTAAGCTTGCTGGGAGTAGTATCAGTAACCTCAGATATGCAGATGACACCATCCTTATGGCAGAAAGAGTAGAACTAAAGAGCCTCTTGATGAAAGTGAAAGAGGAGAATGAAAAAGCTAACTAAAAACTCAACATTCAAAAAACTAAGATCATGGTATCCAGTCCCATCACTTCATGGCAAATAGATGGGGAAACAATGGGAACAGGGAGAGACTTTATTTTGGGGGGCTCCAAAATCACTGCAGATGGTGACTGCAGTCTTGAAATTAAAAGATGCTTGCTCCTTGGAAGAAAAGCTATGAAGAAAAGACAGAATATTAAAAAGCAGAGACATTGCTGACAAAGGTCTGTATAGCCAAAGCTATGATTTTTCCAGTGGTCATGTATGGGTGTGAGACTTGGACTGTAAAAAAGCTAAGAACTGAAGAATTAATGCTTTTGAACTGTGGTGTTGAAGACTCTTGAGAATCCCTTGGACTGCAAGGAGATCCAACCAGTCATTCTAAAGGAAATCAGTCCTGAATATTCATTGGAAGGACTGATGCTGAAGCTGACACTCCAATACTTGGCCACCTTATGGGGAAAACTAACACATTGGAAAAGACACTGATTCTAGGAAAGATTGAAGGCAGAAGGGGACGACAGAGGATGAGATGGTTGGATGGCATCACTGACTCAATGGACATGAGTTTGAGCAAGGTCTGGGAGTTGGTGATGGACAGGGAAGCCTGGCTTGCTGCAGTCCATGGGGTTGCAAAGTCAGACATGACCAAGCGACTGAACTGAACTGAACTCCCAGGTTTTTCATAGAGGAATGCAGTGTTTTCTAGTGGTCATTATGGTTTCACATGTTCCCTCTCCTGGAAGGAACATTTCAAGGAACAGGCATTGGGTAAAACCTTGGGGAAGATAATCAAGGGGGTGGCTTTTTGGAACTACATCACTGCAGGCACACACGAGGCTCATCACCTAGCAGCTCTCCTGCAGCACTGCTCAGCATAGGTCTGAGAAAAGAAGAGATCAAGTTGTATCCTCTTCTTAGGGATCCAAAATTTGTGTGCAAAGTAAAGATGGTGGGGGACCAGGTGTCCAGAAGAGCCCTTTGTTCCTCAGTCTTCACGTTCAGGATGAATGGGCAAGATGAAGGCATGCGCTTGAGAACAGATAGATGGCCAGAAACCCGCAGCTCCAAGAGCTAGGGGCACACAAGGCCCAGGCAAGCAGCAGAAAACTGTCAGACTTGTCAGGGTTGGGGACAGAGGCAGGGACGAGGCAGCGACCGGAAAGTGACACCACTGCCTGCATAGCTCAGAGAAGAGTGCCAGGCTTGGAAGGAGCCTAGCGCTGGCGACTAGTGGCCCAAGGTGAGGGCGGAGAGCAGTGGGCCGTGGTCAGGAGGCTGTGGAAACCCTGGAGGCCGGCACGCACAGGGGCTCGCAGGCTGGAAGCCCAACACCAGCTTTCCTTTGCTTCTTCAGTATCTGCATTAGGTATAATCCAGTAAAATGTGGATAAAGCGTTTTAAGTCAAGGAGAGAGGCCAGCCTGAATTAAGGAAAAGTCAAATACCCAAAAGTATAGAAGGAAGCGTTAGCTGGAATTCTGATGGGGATGCAAATGGAGGAGAAATTAGTAGTTTTTACTTTTCACCCTATCTGCTTCAAGCTACCCATGAGCATACATTTTTTTAAAATACAAAAATCGTAAATAAAACTAGGCATTTTTGTTCATTTGAAGTTCATGCATAATTAATTGGGTATCAAAATTGTAGCAAGTGACTCGTTGGTTTTTTAAGAGAAATTGCAAACAATGGAGCAAATATCTTTTGAAATTCTGTTCTTAACTCACCCATCACCCTTTGTAGTGGAGCAAAGGTAAGCTTCTGCATATTCTGAAATGAGATTCCAAAATTCATAATTCAGTTCAGTTCAGTCACTCAGTCGTTTCCGACTCTGCGACCCCATGAATACCAGCACGCCAGGCCTCCCTGTCCATCACCAACTCCTGGAGTTCACTCAAACTCATGTCCATCGAGTCAGTGATGCCATCCAGCCATCTCATCCTCTGTCGTCCCCTTCTCCTCCTGTCCCCCAATCCCTCCCAGCATCAGGGTCTTTTCCAATGAGTCAACTCTTCGCATGAGGTGGCCAAAGTATTGGAGTTTCAGCTTTAGCATCAGTCGTGAGTTATAATTTTACTGTAAGGAAAGTGAATGCCGAGCTGCTGGTTTTCCTCCAGGTCCACCTGGAATCCCAGGACTACAAAGGACGGGAACCTTCAAGTAAAGCTCAAGTGCTCAGACAACTGGGTGGAGGTTGTGGCCGGAGGAGAAATATGACCACACCCTACACAGTGGAGCAACCCCAGCATCTGAGCTAAGGAGATGCCCTTTTCCAGCCCAGATGAATCCTATCCTAGGTGAGATGAAGAAAACCAAGCATCTAAAAGTCCAGTTCTATTCTTATTCCTGTGCAGGAATGGTATTAGGTGTACAATCAAGTCTGTCTCACCCACTAGTACTTATTGGTGATCTGTCGGGTCTCTTCCTCCACAGGGACTGTACACACTCTGCACCACTGGGTGTAGTCCTGCCTCTGTGCTCCCAGAGAAGTGGCACAGCTAGTGGTTGCTGCGTGGCCTGGGGGCCCAGCTGCTGGAGTTCAAGGCCAGGTTCTGCTGCCAACTTGCTTCGTGAACTTGGGCGAGTAGCCAGTTTCTGCCACTGACTGCTCATCAACAAATCAGAGATGCCAGAGTTGAGTGCGGGAGGGAGGTGGGAGAATTAAACAGCTTACTTTTTATAATGTGCTTAAAACCTTGCCTGGTTTACACAGTCATCCTCCTAGCAGAATGAATGGCTTTTACGCAAAGAATACCCTCAGCCAGGAGTCTGGAGAAGGCAGTGGCACCCCACTCCAGTACTCTTGCCTGGAAAATCCCATGGATGGAGGAGCCTGGTGGGCTGCAGTCCATGGGGTCGCTAAGAGTTGGACACGACTGAGTGACTTCACTTTCACTTTTCACTTTTCACTTTCATGCATTGGAGAAGGAAATAGCAACCTACTCCAGTGCTCTTGCCTGGAGAGTCCCAGGGACGGGGGAACCTGGTGGGCTGCCGTCTATGGGGTCGCACAGAGTCGGACAAAACTGAAGTGGCTTAGCAGCAGCCAGGAGTCACTCCCCTCTGTGCAAGTTAAGCTGCTAACTGCAACCAAGTGAGCCTTGTGAACATAAGCTCATCACAGACTGAATGTTTGTGTCCCCCAGAATTCATGCTGAAAGCCAAACTCCAAGGTGACACTGTGAGGAGGTGGGATCTTTTGGAAGGCTTCATCTCATGATGGGATTAGTGCCCTTGCCAGAGACCCTGTGCCAAGGCACCAGAGGGACACGCGGAGCACACGGCTGCCAGTAACCAGGAAGCAGGCCCTCACTGGACACCAAGATGCCGAGGTCTTGATCTTGCACTGCCAGCCTCCATAACCGTGAGAAACGAGCTTCTGTTGTTTAAAAGCCACCTAATCTATGGGATGCTCTTTCATCAGCCCAAACAGACTAAGACAAACATGATCCCATTCATCAATGTTGGAGGGACTTCCCCGGTGGTCCAGTGGTTGGGAATCCACTTTCCAAGGTGGAGGACGCAGATTTGATCCCTGGTCAGGAAACTAAGATTACACATGCTTTGGGGCAACTAAGCCAAAGCATCACAACTAGAGACCCTGAGCATTGCAAACTAAGACCCAGTGCAGCCAAAAATGAGTAAATGTTAAAAAAAAAAAAAAACAAAAAAACAAACCACTAGACACTTCTGGACAAATCTCAAGGATTCTCAATTATATTTCTAGAATATTTAGCTCAACATTTCTTAGCGACCCAGAATATTCTAACAGGCACTTCCAGGTTTTTTGATAGAACAGCATATAACATTTGTTTTAAAAAACACAAAACATATATGTAACTTCATTCTAACCCAGCCAAATTTGGGCTGAAGCTTTGGTCAGTGAGTGGTCTAGAGCAATGTTTCTCAACACAGCATCAATCACAGGGGTGCTTTAAAATGATGTTTCACCTTTTCTGGTCCTCATGTAGCCCCTGACCAGTTATTTGCAAAGGCTGAGTGTTCTACCTCATGGGACAGATTCAGTTCAGTTTAGTCACTCAGTTGTGTCCAACTCTTTGCTTAAAATGATTATTAGAAAGCTCTCTAAGCTGAACTAAACTTCATCTCCCTGTTCTCTTGCTTTTGTGGCTTCACAGGACAAGTAGTCATTTGTATGCATGATAATACTTAGACTATTTAAAGCCATTTAAAGCAGATTCTCCTAGGGATTAGGTAGTTGAATAAACTTGTAAGTAAAACTTCTTATAATCAAATTTACTGTTGAAAATCTCTTAAATTGCTTACAAAGTAAAATCCTAATAAAGCCGATTCCACCTCCAGGATCGAAATAGGTTGTTCTTTGGGCTGGGCTACAGATGGAGTGCTTGGCTGGCAGTGCAGTCACACTGCAGGAAAAATTCTTACCTTTATTCAATTGGAATGAAAGCATATTATTGAAATTATCCATGTAACGCAACATTATGAAAAATTTCCTTAGCGTTTCAACATGCCAGGCCTCGTGCCAGGGGGGGCACTTGTCACACATTCCCCAATAAATATGAAAAAGGGGTTAGTTGCTCAGTCGTGTCCGACTCTTTGCGATCCCATGGACGTAGTTCACCAGGTTCCTCTGTCCATGGAATTCTCCAGGCAAGAATACTGGAATGAGTTGCCATTTCCTCCTCCAGGGGATCTTCCTGACCCAGAGATCAAACCCAGGTCTCCTGCATTGCAGGCAGATTTTTCATCCTCTGAGCCATCACGGGAAGCATAAATATGGAAAACTGGACACTTCATTAACTGAATGCGGAAGCCCCTTCCTGGGACAAAACTGACATTTAAAGAGAAGATTAAGGAAAAAAAAGTTTGGTAACATGAGAACAATATTCTTCACTGGAAAAAAAATCAATAATGATGCAAACAACTGCTGCCATATCTTGAAACACAGATATGGTTTTTCAAGAACCCTTGGTTCACAAAGGGTCACTTTCTAGCCCTCAAATTGTAACTATGTGACTCATCACTTAAGGAACAATGGATTCCAGCAAATTCCCAGAGTACTTTCAGGATTAACTTAAAAGAAACTAAATATTAATAATACCGTGTATTTAGCAAAATAAAAAATATCTTTCACTAGGAAAAATTACAGATATGTTCACATGAACTCATCAATGAGCCCTTTTAAGATACACACTTCTAAGGAAAGAAGTTATTCTAGAAACAGAAACCTTGTTTTATGCATTGTCACAAAACATCAGCAACAACACTAAGTCCCAGCAGCAACAGTAGCAGGATCTTCCTACAGGGAGGGATGAGGAAGTTGACAGCAAGGATTCACATGACACTTTGTATCTGCTGAACGTCATCAAAACAAAGATCAAGGGCAACCTTGATGAGGAAATTAATTAATTAATGTCCAATGTTTGATGGATATTGAAGAGAATGGAAAAAGGCATTCCCTTCTTTCTTAAGCTTCTGACTGGGCATGAAGGGTTTATGGTAGCTGGTTTGTGCAAGAGTCATAGTTTTTTTTTTAATTAATTTTTGAGTATAATTGATTTACAATGTTGTGTTAGTTTCAGGTGTACCCCAAAGTGATTCAGTTATACATACACATGTATCCCGTTTTTTAGATTCTTTCCCCATATGGGCCATTGCAGAGCACTGAGTAGAGTTCCCTGTGTTATAGAGTAGGTTCTTATTATCTGTTTTATATATAGTAGTGTGTTTATGTCAATCCCAATCTCCCAATTTATTCTTCCCCTTTTCCCCTTTGGTAACCATAAATTTGTTTTCTACATCTGTCTCTGTTTTGTAAATAGGCCCATCTGTACCACTTTAAAGATTCCACATACAAGTGATAGCATATATGTATCTTTCTCTGAATTACTTCATTCAGTATGATAATCTCCAGGTCCGACCATGTTGCTGTAAATGGCATTATTTCACTCTTTCAATGGCTGAGTAATATCCCATTGCATATATGTACCATATCTTCTTCATCCATTCCTCTGTCAATGGACATTTATGTTGCTTCCATGTCCTGGCTATTGTAAACAGTGCTGCTATGAACATTGGAGTGCATTATCCTTTCAAACCATGTTCTTCTCTGGATATGTGCCCAGTGGTGGGATTGTAGGATCATATGGTAGCTCTATTTTTAAATTTTTTATGGAACCTCAATCCTGGCTGTATCAAGTTACATTGCCACCAGCAGTGTAGGAGGGCTTCCTTTTCTCCACACGCTTTCCAGTATTTGCTTGTGGATTTTTTGATGATGGCCATTCTGACTGGTATGAGGTGATACCTCATTGTGGGTTTGATTTACATTTCTCTAATAATTAGTGACAGTGAGCATCTTTTCATCTGCTTTTTGGCCATCTGTATGTCTTCTTTGGAGAAATGCCTCTTTAGATCTTCCACCCATTTTTTATTGTTTTATATATATGTGTTATATATATATTGAGCTGGCATGAGCCATATGTATGTTTTAGAAACTAATCCCTGTTGGTCCCTTTGTTCGCATTTTTTAAGGTAAAGGTATGACCCTCTCCTCTAGCTGAATCCTCCACCACTCATGCCCAACCTGAGCACTTTGGCCAAAACTTAGCAATTCAAAGTGCAGAAAAGATAATGCTGTGGAAGAGCGCTGAGTCTTGAGGTCCTCTTGCCATTGCTTTGTGCTGAACAGCACCAACTTTCATCCCCCCACATGTAATTAGGGATATATGGCCAGTGACTTAAGGGATAGATAAAGGACAGATGGAAACTTAAACAAGCACTGTATGAAATGTAAAACCCCATAAAATTATAAAAGGTAAAAGACTACAGCGATTTAGACAATTCAGAGGGAAAATCTAATGTGAATCTTTTATTCTGACAAAACAAACTTCATAGATTTTACTTTCTGAACTCCCAAGTTTCACTTATTTGAAAAATAAGAGACAAGGCCTTCTGGATGCCAAGATTTCAGACATGAATAAAATAGCACCATATGTTCAGGTTGTATAAGCTAGCTGCACTTCATATACCATAACAGTGAAGGGAGCTGTGACAGACTCACCAGTCTCCACTGCACCTGGAAGAAACACATGGACATGCCTGGATTTTCTAACCAGTTTTATATCGACAACCTCTGAGTAACTGACACACATATTTCCATTAATGGCAGGCATAACTCCACAGATACCAAACTACATAAATCACTTGCTTTTCATAAGCTGGAAAATTCCAAAAAAAAAAATTGGAAATTAAAAAAAAAAAAAGAGGAACAGAGTTAAGTAGCTGAAAATGCTGTACTTACTGCACGCAAGTACCTCATGACAAGGAATGCTAGAAATTGTTCCCCGAGGAATGATTTTTGAAACTTTAAAGTACATTTTATCAGAAAAGCAAATTAGGAATTGATTCAGTTTCTAAAGATCTAGCAAATTATAGATTTTATGCAATTAAGTACTAACAACAACCCTGGAAAATTGCATGGACAGAGGAGCCTGGCAGGCAACAGTCCATGGGGTTGTAAGAGTCAGACATGCCTGAGTGACTAAACCAACCATACACATTTAAGAGATTAACACTGTTCAGGAGAACGTAGAGGTGGTTCTGCAGTGTTTTTATGTCTCACTTCAGCTTCACATGTCTGTAAGCCTAAGACTTGGTGACAAATTACAATTTATCCTGTACTAGATAGGAACCTATTTTTAATTTATACAAAATTAGATTGTTTTTCACCTAAATGTATGGATAAAAGTGCTTCTCAAATGTACATAGCCCACTTCTGTAATCCTAAAACAAAACTAAAAGCACAGGAATGGACAATACTTTGTTTTATATGAATACTTTTCATTAGCCTTTAAACAAATTCAACTACTATCTAGGGAGGTGTGACCAATTTGTTACAAATTTCTATAATTTGGGAAATTAAAGATTTAAGAACTCTCTAAACACTGCAGTTGTGTGCAATTCGTGTATTGGTTCATTCACTCTGCAAGCTGTGAACTCACTCTGTCATCTCCGTAGGCTGCAAAATGCATGTTTCAGGAACTGTCTTTTTCTTCTTACAAGGAAAAGACCAAGGGAGAAGAAGTTTTTGGAATTAGATCTCTCTCAAATTGCTTTGAATCCTGTTACAAGTGAATTTAATATGTTTCTGAATTAAATTTAACAATAATTGTAAAGACATTCACCCTAGTATATTTGAATGACATGTAATTAAGTACACTTGAGTCTTTAATTGCAATGACTGATATTTTTCACTTATATACAAAAGGATTCAATAGCCAGCAGCATTTAAATATAGAAAATGTCCCATCTATTATCTTTCCCTTTTTTATAAAGTGCTATTTTTAACTGGCTAGATTTACTAGCCAGCTTCCCAATACCTTCACTCTATGTCTCTAATAGATTCAAAGAAACATGAAAACTAAAAGGATTTAGTATTTTAAACATTTGCAAAACACTGCTACAAAGTATTGAGATTATGAATGTATTTCATTAGAAAATAAAAAGTGTACCTTATGTGAGAATCATTAAGTTGATTTAATAATTACTTCATAGAAGCATCAGCTAACATTTACATCAATTTTTGCTCATCACCTAAACCAGAAACAGCTTCCGTAGGCAATTCAACTCTAAGCACAAAGAGGATCACATCAAGTAGAACCAACGGTTGTATAAGCCCTGGAACAAAAACTCCTAAAATTCAGACTTTTACAAGAGCAAAACAAGTTTGTGAGAATAAGAACCAGAGGCAATTATTTTCCTAGAAGTACCATAGGTTGTTACAAGTGTTTTCTTAAATAAAAACTTGTGTAGTCATTAAAGTGAAAGTTGCTCAATCGAGTCTGACTCTTTGAGACCCCATGGATTATACAGTCCATGGAATTCTCCAGGCCAGAATACTGGAGTGGGGTAGCCTTTCCCTTCTCCAGGGGATCTTTCCAACCCAGGGATCAAACCCAGGTCTCTGGCATTGCAGGTGGATTCTTCAATAGTTGTGCCACAAGGGAAGCCCAAGAATACTGGAGGGGGTAATCTATCCCTTCTCCAGTGGATCTTCCCCACCCAGGAACCGAACTGGGGTCTCTTCATTGCAGGTGGATTCTTTACCAACTGAGCTATCAGGGAAGCCCTGTAGTTATTAATAATGTACCTTAATACTGAGTGCAGGGGTATTAGAGATAGTTAAGAGGAAACCACCCAACAGATTAACTCAAAAGTGAATGTTGCCCATATCTTCAGTTCAGTAGTTAAAGCTGAAACAGCTTTTGAAGAGTTGAACACAACTTACAAGTAGGGTACCAACAGAATTCCCAATTGTATTCATATTATTCCCTAATTAGTATTTGTGCATGTAAACTCTGACCTGGCCATCAGTAGTATCTTAAAGCAAATGCAATTAGTAAAAACAGACGGCGGTGTGTAGTTTTGTTTACACTTACAAATACTACCAGTTCATTACTACTTGCATGTCTTGTTGCTCTTGAAAGAGTGCAAAGTGAAAGTGAGAGTCGCTCATACGTGTCCGACTCTTCGGGACCCCATGGACTATACGGTCCACAGAATTCTCCAGGCCATAATACTGGAGTGGGTAGCCTTTCCCTTCTCCAGGGGGATCTGCCCAACCCAGGGATCGAACCCTGGTCTCCTGAATTGCAGTTGGATCTTGACCAGCTGAGCCACAAAGGGAAGCTCTTGGAAGAGTAACCACTTTTAAAAAGATACTGCAAAGTGCAATATTCCTTACTTTGCATGGCATCCGGCAATGTTTAAATTAAAGGAACCTGCAATCATCAACTCTGCACCGGATTTAGATACATTACTAGTTCTCCAAAACAGCAACTCCAGGGCAGAGAGGCTGCAGGGGGCAGGGAACCGAGGTCAAGGTTGGAGGAATCACTTGGAAAGCCACGGCAGCCACATTGCTGGGGAGACCCCTCGGATTAAGAATGCAGCCTTCAGCGTCTTTTCTGGTCTCACTTTCTTGTCTACATCTAATATCCTATTCCTGACGGCAAACAAGTCTCAGAACTTTCTAAAAGAAATGATTTTTACCCAAATACATTGGACTTGGGTCTCAATTTGAAAGAGGACGAGTGGCCTTTAAGAGATCGGTCCTCTTCCTCGTCCTCCCCCTCCTCCAGAGGCTGCTCTGGGTCTCTGAAAGAGGGTGTGGTGTGGATGATCTGGGTTCGGAAGCGGATTTTGTTGAGTCTGGGTTTCATCCGCCCACTAGAGCTGCCCGAGGCTTTGCGATTCGGCTCCTTTGCTTTGCCCGCAGTCAATCCCTCGGCCAGGTGGGGGGGATGGTCCCCGCCGTCCTCCAGAGCATGGGAGAGCCTGCCGGAGATGAGGTGCGAGGGTAGCACCCTCGAGAGCCTCCAGCGCCCTCCCCCGCTGCCCGCCGCGCTCTCGCCTTCGTCCTCGTCCAGGGCGCCCACCAGCGTCCGGATCTCCTCGGCGGTGCTCGGGCTCAGGTACTGCGAGGCCTTCCTGCCGCTGTAATCGCGAACGTCCACATCCGCGTCGTAGGCCCCCACCAGCAGCTTCACCACCTCCACGTGCCCATGCATGGCCGCCAGATGTAGCGCAGTGTAGCCGCAGCTCGTGCGCGCGTTGATGTTCACCGGCAGCCGGTGCTGGCCCGCGAAGCGTACCAGCAGGGCCAGCAGCTCCTGCTGGCCGTGCTTGGCTGCCCAATGCAGGCAGGTAAAGCCGGTGATGAAGTCGCGCTTGGCCAGCAGTCCAGGCTCACAGGCCAGCAGCCCCTCCAGGCTGTCCCAGCGGCCGTCGGCGGCCGACAGCATCCACGCGTGCTCCAGCGGATCCAGCGTCAGAGAGCCCGCGCCCTCCTCCTCGGCCGCCGCGCCGTCCGCGCCCCCGGGGCCGCGCCGCAGCTGAGGAGAGCCGCCTGCAGCCGGGTCCCGGGGCGCAGTGCGGCCCGGCCGCGGCTGGGGGGCGCATCGCCTAGCGGTTCGGGCCGCGCACCTTCCCCCACCAGGCCACCGCGGGGTCGCCTTCCGAGCGGTGCGCTCGGGGTGCCTTCCACCGGGTCGAAGGGGTCCGCGCGGTCTCCCGCCGCGTCCTCTGGCTCCTTGGGGCGGGGGCGGACGCTGGCGCGCTGTTCGGGCGATCCACCCAGGGCGCCCCCAACCGGCTGCTCCACCTCGGCCTGCCGATCCCGAGCCCTGTATTCGGCGGGTCCCTCCATCTCGATAGTGTACCTGGTTGGCTCCGGACCTACGCGGCGGCCGCTCCACAAGTTCCTAGCGCGCCGCAGCCGCGGGACTAACAGCCACCGCCCCCCTGCCTCGCCCGCGGACACGCCCCCGTCGGGGGCCCCACCCACTTCCGGCCTCCCCGGAGGCGGCCTTACTGTTCCCGCGGGCCCCGCCCCACTCCACCCCACCTCTTTTGGGTCCTCGAACCAGCTGCATTCAGCGCCTTCCCTTGGACACGTCTGGCTCCGCCCACTTCCGGCCCCTACTCTGGCAGCAATGGCTGCTCCCTCCAGAGGACACGCCCTGACACGCCCACTTCCGGCCCCATAGAGCCGCAATCAGTGCTTCAGCCCCGCCCAAAGGTCTGAAGAGCCATGGCTGCTCTTCCCCGCCTCTTTTTCTAACTTAGCAATTGTGCTCCATCCTCTCCCAGGCACTGACTGGTCATTCCCTAAAATAGGGATCCCCAACTTCTGGGATCTAGTGCTTGATGATCTTAAGTGGAGCTGATATTATAATAATAATAGAAAGTGTACAATAAACATGTGTGTATATTTGTGTGTATAATTGTGTATAGATCATTCCGAAACCATCTTCCCCCTCCCCCCATCTGTGAAAATATCTTCCATGAAACGGTCCCTGATGCCAAAAAGTTTCGAGACTGCTGCTCTAAAACATCTAGGCACTCCTGTGACAGACCCAATTCGAGGAGGTGTCTGGGAGCCCTGACTCGCAGCCCGCCCAGGGGCCCCCAGCTCAACGGAGGCTGCTGGACCCCTCCTCTCATCTCCCTTCCCCTTCCTTCTGGACTCCCGCTCCCCGTGCCATCCCGCTCAGCCCCACGTCACTGAGGCCACAGGACTCCTCCCCTCAGT
>NW_011495046.1:5250999-5260692 GCF_000754665.1 Bison bison bison
CCCCTCGCCCGCCCAGTCGCCCGGACCATGGCCTCCGAGGTGGCGCGGCACCTGGTGAGTCCGCCAGCCCTACGCCCTCGGCCAGGGACCCCCGCCCTCCCGGCTGGGCCCGCGATTCCCGCCCGCTCCCTCGGGCGGCGCCTCTCGGCTTCCCGTCTCCCCAGAGTGGAGTGTGAAGCGGGCGGTTTGCGTAACGGTCCCAAACGCGCGGGCGCGGGACTGGTGGCGGGCGCCCCACTGGACTCGGCCTCCCAGGCCTTCACAAGCCTCCCACCTTACCCAGCGTTGACATCTTTGGGATTATAGCCTTTTTTCCCTGCCTTGGAGCCCTTGTCCGTTAAAAGAACGGATGCGACTGATGTATTCTGTTTTCTGTCCCTCCTCTACACTGGTCTCATTTCAGAGTAAGCCATGGGAGGGCCACAGAGGTGTTCTCGGCCACACCAATCTGTTGCTTGCCCTTTTCACTCATTCTCTTGTGTCCCTGTTGCTTTCCCGACGCTACGCCGTGTGGAAGGACCACTTGTGTTTTTGAAAAATTTAACTTCTGATACTATTCATACCAGCGATCGTAATCCACGTAAACAAAAGCTCTTCTGGGACCTGAGACCAAAAAGTGAGACGTGCTGGTAGCAGTCTCTAGAAATTAAGCTGGTAGGAACCTGGGAGGGTAGATGGGTCCACAATCACACAGCCAGTTTCTCTGACAGAGCCTGGAGGAGGGTCTTTCTCCTGATTCAGCCAGGTCTCTTTCTTCTCTGTCTCATTTTTAGAGAAATCTCGGCTTTCCTCTCTGACCTGCCTTGTTACATTTGCTGTGTTTGTGTACACGTCTTTGTTTCAGAGTGAAGTTTAATCTTCAGAATTAAACATGGGATTTCTTGTCTGTTGCTGTGCTTATTTTGCAGTAATGTTACCTTTAATTAAACTTTTTATTTTGAGTTAACTAAATTCGTGTGCAATTGTGATAAAGAAACAGAATTCCCCAGTAACTTTGCCCAATTTTCATTAATAGTTGTTGTTCAGTCGCTAAGTCGTGTCCAATTCTTTGTGACTCCATGGACTGCAGCGCGCCAGGCTTCCCTGTCCTTCACCATCTTCTGGAGTTTGCTCAAATTCATGTCCATTGAATTTGATGCTATCTTACCATCTCATCCTCTGCTGCCCACTTCGTTTGCCTCTAGTCTTTCCCAGCATCAGGGTCTTTTCCAATGAGTCCGCACTCTTCTTTAATAGTAAAATGTTACAAAATCATAGGAAAGGCCACTACCAGCACATGGACACTGGTTCTGTGGAGACAGAACTTGCCCCCACCACAGGACCCTTCCCGTGCCCTTTTGTAGCCACACCCACTTCATTTCCACTCCACCTCCTCTTTAACCCCTAACTACTATAATTTGTTATTTCTGTAGTTTTTCAAGTCTGTTACATAATGAAATCACCTAGAATATAACCTTTTGGGATTGGATGTTTTTCCTTCAGTAGCATTCTCTGAAGGTTCATTCAGGTTGTTCCAAGTATTTGTTTGCTCCTTTTTAATTGAGTAATATTACATGGTATGGATGTAACACACTTTGAAGGACACACCTGCCTTGTTTCCATTGTTGAGCTATTATAAATAAAGCTGCTATAAACTGTATGTTTATACATACAGTTATGTTAACTGTATGTTAACACGTAACATAAGGAAAATGTTGTCTTCAGTTCTCTGGAATTCACATGGCAGTTACTAGTTTCATTAAGAAACTGCCAAACTGTTTCCCAGTTTCTGCATTTTCCATTCCCACCACCAGTGTATGTGAGATTAGTTTCTCCACATCTCACCAGCATTTGGAGTTCCTGGTGTTTTTTTTTAAGACGTTCTGATAGGTATGTAATTATATATTGTGGTTTTAACTTGCATTTTTCTAATGGCTAGTGATGTTAAACATCTTTTCATGTGCTTGTTTGCCATCTGTATATTTTCTTCATTGAATTTCATTTTTTAATGCCCATTTTCTAACTGGATTTTCTTTTTTTACTGCTGATTTTAGACGTTTTTAAAATATGTATTCTAGATACCAATCCTTGATATGTGGTTTGCAAATGTTTTTTCTCTTTTTCATTCTCTTAATATTTTGCAAAGCAAACATATTTAGTTTTGATAAAATCCATTTTATCACCTTTTCCTCTTATGGACTGTACTTTTTTGTCAAGTCTAAGAATCCTTTGCCTAACTCAGAATACCAAAGGTTTTCTCTTATTTTTTTTCCTAAGAGTCTTGTAGTTCATTTTACATTTAAACCCATGACCCATTTTGTTAGTTTTTGTATAAGACTTAGGTCAAGGGTCATTTTTGACTAATGGATGCTCCAACATTCGTTGAAAATTCTATCATATTCTATGGAATTGCTTTTGCACTTTTGTCAGTAACTAGTTGAGCATGTTGTGCGGATCTTTTTCTGGGGTCTCTGTTAACATGCAGTCTTGATTCCTATAACTATATAAATAAATCTTGAAATAAAGTAGACTAATTACTCTCACTTTATTCTTAAATTTCAAAAATTTTTGGCTATTCTAGTTTCCATATCTTTCATTATAAATTTTAGAATAGTCTTGTCTATGTACAAAGAATTTTTCTGGGATTTTGATAGATATTACATTAAGTCTCAATTTAAAGAAAATTGTTATTTCTACCTATGTTGAGTCTTCCAGCTAATGAACATGATGTTTCTGTTCATTTCTTTATATTTTCTCAGATTTCCTTTATCAGATTTATATAGTTTTCAGTACACAAGTCCTGCATTTGTTTTGTTAGATTTACATTTCTTTCATTTTTTATCAGTTACAAATGATACCATATTTTTATTTTCATTGTCCTCATATCATTTTAACACAGAAATACAATTGAGATGTGTATGTTTCTCTTGAGTCCTTTGACCTTGCTGAATTAATTTATTCTAGGAGTAAATTCCTTGGAGTAAATTCTTGTGTGCATAAAAATTATGTCATCTCAACACAGAGACAGTTTTCTTTCTTTCTTTCCAATCTGTATACCTTTTCTCTTCTGCCATATTTGAATAAGCGTGGTGACAGCAGACATTCTTGCCTTACTGTGATGTTGGCGGGAAAGAATTTAGTCCATCATCAGAGCAGCAGGCTGCTGCTGTTCTTTTGTAGATACTCTTTATCAAGTTCAAGAGGGATATTTGTCTGCAGGTTTTTTTGTACTGTCTTTGGTTTTATGTCAGAGTAATATTAGTTTCAGAAAAGAAACTGGGAAGTGTCCCCATCTCTTCTGTTTTCTGGAAGAGACTATGTAAAATTGGTATTCTTTTTTAAATGTTTGGTAGGATTCTTCTGTGAAACCATCTGGGCCTGGAGATGACTTTTTGGAGAGTTTTAAACTTACAGATTTAAATTCCTTAATAGTTACCTGTGTGTTCATGTTATTTCACACTGGGTGAGTTGTGATGGTATGTGGTTTTGCAATCCATTCCTTCCAGATTGTCAAATTTATGTGTATAGACATGTTCATAATATTCTCTTAATCTCCTTTTGCTTTCTTTAGGGTCTATAGTGATAATCCCTGTTTCATTCCTGATACTGGTAAAATTTTCATCTTCTGCCTATCTTTTTTAGTCTTGCTAGAAGTCTGTTAACTTCACTGACCTTTTCAAAAAACTATTTCTGTTTCACCGTTTTTTTTCTGTTATTTTTCTATTTGCAAAAAACTGATCTTTTTATTTCCTTTGCTTGCTTTTGGTTTAGTTTGCTCTTCTTTTT
Organism: Bison bison bison; assembly: GCF_000754665.1. NCBI lineage: Eukaryota > Metazoa > Chordata > Mammalia > Artiodactyla > Bovidae > Bison > Bison bison. The sequence goes on from NW_011495046.1 coordinate 5,254,765, forward strand.
CTAAGTTCTTGAGAGACCTTAGATCACTGACTTGAGACTTTTCCTCCTTTCTAATATACACATAAGGTATTAATGAATTTCCCTTTCAGCAGGGCTTTAGCTGGGTCCCACAGATTTTGGTATGTTTTATTTTCATTTTCATTCCACCTTTATTTTTTAAAAGAGTTCTGTTTTAAAACTCACTTGAAACTCTTCAGGTTTTCAGACTTTTTTTTTTTTTTTCATAGATGAGAACGTTAAGACTCAAAGATATATTGTACAACACAGGGAATATAGCCAATATTTTGTAATAACTGTAAATGGAAAGTAACTTTTTAAAACTGCATTAAGATTCAGGGAGGTTTAGTGGATACTCAAGGGGTCACAGCTAATGATGATGAGATATGCTTTGGCCAGATTGTGTCTGGCATGATCTCCAGCATGTCCTCTATTAGTCAGTTCAGTCGCACAGTCCTGTTCGACTCTTTGTGACCCCATGGACTGCAGCACGGCAGGCTTTCCTGTCCATCACCAACTCCCAGACCTTGCTCAAACTCATGTCCATAAAGTCAATGATGCCATCCAGCTATCTTATCCTCTGTTGTCCCCTTTTCCTCCCAACTTCAGTCTTTCCCAGCATCAGGGTCTTTTCCAACGAGTCAGTTCTTCTCATCAGGTAACCAAAGTACTGGAGTCTCAGCTTCAGCATCAGTCCTTCCAATGAACATTCAGGATTGATTTCCTTTAGGATGGACTGGTTGGTTCTCCTTGCAGTCCAAGGGACTCTCAAGAGTCTTTTCCAATACCACAGTTCAAAAGCATCTATGCTTCGGTGCTCGGCTTTCTTTATAGTTCAACGCTTACATCCATACAGGACTACTGGAAAAACCATAGCTTTGACTGGACAGACCTTTGTCGGCAAAGTAATATCTCTGCTTTTTAATATGCTGTCTAGGTTGGTCATAGCTTTTCTTCCAAGGAGCAAGTGTCTTTAAATTTCATGGCTGCAGTCACCATCTGCAGTGATTTTGGAGCCCCCCAAAATAAAATCTCTCACTGTTTCCGTTGTTTCCCCATCTATTTCCCATGAAGTGATGGGACCAGATGCCATGATCTTAGTTTTTTGAATGTTGAGTTTTAAGCCAGCTTTTTCACTCTTCTCTTTCACTTTCATCAAGAGCCTCTTTAGTTCTTTGCTTTCTGCCGTAAGGGTGGTGTCATCTGCATATCTGAGGTTATTGACATTTCTCCCGGAAATCTTGATTCCAGCTTGTGCTTCATCCAGCCCTGCATTTCGCATGATGTACTCTGCATGTAAGTTAAATAAGCAGGGTGACAATATACAGCCTTGACATATTCCTTTCCCTATCTGGAAACAGTCCATTGTTCCATGTGCTGTTCTGTTGCTTCTTGACCTGCATACAGATTTCTCAGGAGGCAGGTCAGGTGGTCTGGTATTCCCATCTCTTGAATTTTCCACAGTTTGTTGTGATCCACACAGTCAAAGCCTTTGGCATCATAGTCAGTAAAGCAGAAGTAGATGTTTCTCTGGAAATCTCTTGCTTTTTTGATGATCTAACGGATGTTGGGAACTTGATCTCTGGTTCCTCTGCCTTTTCTAAATCCAGCTTGAACATCTGGAAGTTCAAGGTTCACGTATTGTTGAAGCCTGGCTTGGAGAATTTTGAGCATTACTTTACTAACATGTAAGATGAGTGCAACTGTGTGGTAGTTTGAACATTCTTTGGCATTGCCTTTCTTAGGGACTGGAATGAAAACTGACCTTTTCCAGTCCTGTGGCCACTGCTGAGTTTTCCAAATTTGCTGGCATATTGAGTGCAGCACTTTCACAGCATCATCTTTTAGGATTTGAAATAGCTCAACTAGAATTCCATCACCTCCACTAGCTTTGTTTGCAGTGATGCTTTTTAAGGCCCACTTGACTTCCCAGACTTCACATTTCAGGATGTCTGGCTCTAGGTCAGTGATCACACCATCGTGGTTATCTTGGTCATGAAGATCTTTTTTATATAGGTCTTCTGTGTATTCTTGTAATATCTTCTGCTTCTGTTAGGTCTACACCATTTCTGTCCTTTATTGTGCCCATCTTTGCATGAAATGTTTCCTTGGTATCTCTGATTTTCTTGAAGAGATCTCTAATCTCTCCCATTCTGTTGTTTTTCTCTATTTCATTGCATTGATCACTGAAGAAGGCTTTCTTATCTCTCCTTGCTATTCTTTGGAACTCTGCATTCTCCTTTTCTCCTTTGCCTTTAGCGTCTCCTTTTCTCAGCTATTTATAAGGCCTTCTCAGACAACCATTTTGCCTTTTTGCATTTCTTTTTCTTGGGGATGGTCTTGATCCCTGTCTCCTGTACAATGTCATGAAGCTCCGTCCATAGTTCTCCAGGCACTCTATCAGATCTAATCCCTTGAATGTATTTGTCACTTCCACTGTATAATCCTAAGGGTTTTGATTTAGGTCTTGCCTGAATGGTCTAGTGGTTTTCCCTACTTTCTTCAATTGAAGTCTGAATTTTGCAGTATTAGTAATTGCTTACGTTTTATGATTCAGGAGAGCTTGACTGTATAGTTATGTACTGCTGATTGTGATAGTGGATCTTGTAATGACACTATCTTTTCCTGTTTCCAGAGAAACACACTCATAATTTTCTGCATCTTCAGACTGCCCTTTTAAATGATATCCAGATCTTTCCATTTCTTGCCTGTTTCATTTCCTGTTTCAGATGCAATACTTCTGAATTCTTGTTTTTTTCAGTTATCATTCAGTGATGACATTTTTTATATCTCAGAAGTTTCCCGCATTTGTTTTACTTTCTCTCTTGAAGTTGTGACTTTTAATTCTCTTTTATGTCCTGGAGTTAATTACTACCTCAGTACCTTGTGTTTCTGATCTGGAGTGACATCCCTTCACTGGCCCAGGTCCTATAGTCATAATGAGACCAAGTTTCCGTCCCATCTCCTCTGAAGCTTTTAACCCATGGCATTCTGTCATTCCGCTTGTTTGCCACTAGTCATGTCTTCCTTGCAATACCTAACTTATGTTCTGTATTGTTACTTTTTCCATTAAATTTTAGTGAGTTGCATTGCCCCTTACCCCTTCAGTTAAATGATCTTTCCCTGGTGGCTCAGAGGTTAAAGCGTCTGCTTGCAATGCAGGAGACCTGGGTTCGATCCCTGGGTTGGGAAGATCCCCTGCAGAAGGAAATGGCAACCCACTCCAGTGTTCTTGCCTGGAGAATCCCAGGGATGGAGGGGCCTGGTGGGCTACAGTTCACTGGGTCGCAAAGAGTCTGACACGATTGAGCGACTTTACTTACTTAGGAAACACAGCTTGTAATATTCTTTGTATCCTCCATAACCATGATCATTTTTGAGTCATTTTATTCTTGTTGATTGTTATACATATTAGTTATAAATTCTTACAGGCAGAGCTGTTAGTCTACATTTATGTTTTAACAAGGCTCCTCCTTCTTCCAAGCCTTTGAGCTTTTCCCAGGCTGACTTTGCTCCTGACATTGTTCCAAACTGTTAACTGTTTTATTTACCTATTTATTTTGGTGTGTGGGAAAGGAGGAAGAAGGTGTTTTAAATTTTCATATTTTACTGCAGAATATATTTCTTCTTCTCAAGAATACTTACTGGCCTTTTATTTTTAACCATACTAAATTCAATTTTCTCTGCTGAAGATTTTGAGTATTCTTAATATAAAATACCTGATTCTCAAAGCTTTTCACTGAGAACTTTAATTTTTACACTTTCTTTTGATCATATCTGGGAGGAAGTTTTATTTAGATGATGCTTTAAAATTTTAACACCCTTTATGTTTTGAAGATCACAGAAAATAAGAAGCTCATAGGCTCAAACATAACCACGAGATTGAAAGCTATGATTTTAAATACCTTTAAGACCAATTATGATTTAGCATCCTTACAATTTTTATTACTTTTAGTAAATAAGCATATTTTGCTTGAGCATTTTTCCTGTTTTTGAATTTTTTTATTTGGCAATTCCATTTATTTGAAATTAACTACTTTGTCTAAACAAGGCTGGTGATTTCTTCACTGAGGATTTAGCTGAAGCAGTTTAGATACAATAGAACCCAACGTTCATTACATTATGTGATTCCTTCTAGAACTTGTCATTGTAAAAGTGAACATGTGCCTACATGTTAAAGTTGTCCAAAATTGCTTTAAGTGGCCTCTTTTTCCTTGTTTATTGTTTTGGTTAAATGGTGTCACCTAGGCTCCAGTACTCTTGGCTGGCAAATCCCATGGACGGAGGAGCCTGGTGGGCTGCAGTCCATGGGGTCACACAGAGTCGGACACGACTGAAGCGACTTAGCAGCAGCAGCAGCAGCAGCAGCAGCAGGCTCCCCCTTGGCTTTCTGCAGACCTTTCCTGTCAGAGACAAATGAAGACGTGTGGCTATAGGGTTTTACCAGCTTAGAGAAGCTCTGAGAAGTCCTGGGCTCTCTTGATCAGTGCCAGGTATCTTCCCAGGTACAGAATACTTTCAGACCATGTGTTTGGAACATCTATTTTGAGAAACATTGTGACCATATTCTCTCAAGAGCCATGAGTGAGGCTATATTAGGAATTCTAGAATTTTCAGATTTCAGTCTGCTTTTTATGACACTAGAAAAATTTAGATTATGGAATAAATTGTTGGGGAAATTTTTTAAGATGAACCAGGTAGTGAGACTAAAAAAGGAAGGCAGACTCAAACAGAGCATATGAGGGATTTTTGAAATGCAGCCTTTGGGAGAAATGAAGCAAAGGAAGATGAACCCAGGTGTCAAAATTTCACCCCAGTTTTGTGTCACAAGGGAAGATGCCTGGACAAAGTGGCAGCAGTGCCACATGGACATGGAGGGTTGAGGCCCTGGAACCTCTGTTAGGGGAGAGGGAAAAAGATACACCCTCTTGGCCGTGTTCCATTTTAGGGCCATCCTGAATCTTCTTCTGTTTGAACAATCCTCAATACTCTGAGGCCTGAGACAGCTGACAGATGGAAACGTAAGCATATGGCAGTTTAGTAGAGGTTGCATGGTAATCATTTAATTCACAAACCAGAAGTAGAAATCATATAGAAGGAATAGGTTTTTTTCTGGGATGTCAGACCTGAGTAATACAACTTAAGGGGGAATTAAAATTATGCCATATGTTGAAAAAATAAAATATGCCTCATGAGGAATCGGGGTTAAGGCTGGGGGAAAGTAGAAGAGGCAACTGCTGTTTGTGATGTAGGTGAGGCAGAGAGCCAGGAAGATGGGCTGGCCCTGCAGGTTTCCTGCCAGGTGGGATGGGTTCCCCAGCCCCTCAAGTTAGTTTTAGGCAGCTCTGTTGTTTCACAACTACAGGGCTCACCAGATATGAGGTGGGAGAGCTGTGGAACAACTTCTCTGGTCTCCTCTCATGCTGCTCTGAAAAGCCAGACCAAGGTCATCTTGCCTCTCTTTGGAGGCAGTGAAGGAGGCCTTTTGTTCTAATTAGCCAGTGTGATGTGTGTAGAAAGAGTTCATAAATAATGGAATGCTAGGTCAAGAACATGTTGATAGATACCATAAATGTTCTGTGAGTGGTCTGTTCTCCAGTTTTTTCATGGACAAAAATAAGTAGAACACAGTGATATTTTCACTTAGTCAAGTGTATACTTTTTAACTGGAATATTACTTTGAGTTATTAATAAACCAGGACTGCCTAGTTGTTATTCAGTCGCTCAGTTATGTGTGACTCTTTGTGACCCCATCCACGGACTGCAGCATGCCAGGCTTCCCTGTCCTTCACCATCTCCCGGAGCTTGCTCAAACTCATGTTCATTGAGTCAGTGATGCCATCCAGCCATCTCATCCTCTGTTGTCCCCTTCTCCTCCTGCTTTCATCTTTCCCAGCATCAGAGTCTTTTCAAATGAGTCAGTTCTTCTCA
>NW_011495046.1:5260792-5261396 GCF_000754665.1 Bison bison bison
CAGGTGGCCAAAGTATTGGAGTTTCAGCTTCAGCATCAGTCCTTCCAATGAATATTCAGGATTGATTTCTTTTAGTATTGACTGGTTTGATCTCCTTGCAGTCCATGGGACTCTCAAGAGTCTTCTCCAGCACCAAAATTTGAAAGCCTCAATTCTTTGGCGCTCAGCCTTCTTTATGGTCCAACTCTAACATCCATTCAAGATTACTGGAAAAACCATAGCTTTGACTATATGGACCTTGGTTGATAAAGTCTCTGCATTTTAATAAATCCATCAGCAGAAAATTGGACTAAAGATTCACTGAGCATGGCCCTGCCCACCATAAAAAGACCCAGTTTTCCCCCACAGCCAGTCCCTCCCATCAGGAAGCTTGCACAAGCCTCTTATCCTCATCTATCAGAGGACAGACAGAATGAAAACCACAACCACAGAAAGCTAACCAAAATGATCACATGGACCACAGAATTTGGTTGAGTGAAGACAGGTGGGCAATTGATTTAGGACTGAACTGGGTGAAGAAACTGGAGTGCGGGACAGTGTGGAGAGAGCTGCAGAGGAAGATGGAAAATGCCGCATGCAGACGTGGCCTGTTTCAGGGTTTATC
>NW_011495046.1:5261496-5312293 GCF_000754665.1 Bison bison bison
AGCAGTAGTTCTCTACCATTTTTCATTACTGACCTTTCAGGACAAAAATGAAATTTAAATTAAATTCAGTTAATTAATAACATTTACCTAGTCTTATGAATTGATCCAGTTAATCAAGTTCTCCCTCATGAGAGGAATTCAGTACTAGAATTCCTCTAGGAGAAATGAGAGGGAGTTGGTACCAGAGAAGAAAGGAGAGGGGAGTTGGTACTAAAGAAGAAACTAGAAAAGTTGTTTTCAGGTAAGGTTGACTGAGATTTGGAAGGCCACAAACCACTGAATTTTTTGGTACCCCCCAGAACCAATTTCTACCACATTTATGGTGGGGATACCCCCCATTAAGAATGCATGATCTGGAGTAGTCTTTTTAGGAATAGGGCAATAAATGTGCTTTGTCTGCTGCTGGATTTGAAAAAAATTAGTCTAAGATTATAAATAGTATGTTATGGGTTAAATAAGGTATTTGTCAACCTACCAGGACTTTAAATGTAATGTTGTTTCTGTAAATCCAAGCAGCTTATTAAAATGAACTTTTGGAGAAAACAACCTATATGTGACATGGTGATTTGTACTAGCTTTAAATATAAAGAATGAAGCCTTTTTGGCAAAGCACAGCATTGAGGTGAGTATTAAAGGAAGAGACAGCCATGGATGAGCACAGAGGTAATATTTTAAGCATGAAAAAGATTCATCATCTCATACTCAGCCTGTATTCTCAATCTTAGAATATCACAAGATGCCTTTCAATTGTATTTGCCAATCATGAAAAAAATAGCTGTAAAATTTAATGTATATTTTTTGAAAACTAAAGGAAACTAACCATTATTTTCAACTTCTTTAGATGTATCTTTACTTTCTTAGGGATCTAGGAATATCTAAAGACTTTGCAAACGTTATGTATCGGAGATATATTTTTTTGGGACACCACTGGGATAACGGAAGTCTCCTGGTGCTGACTGCATCCACTGGGGTGGGTTTTGGCCTTGCATTATCACATTTCTCCTACCGGCCCCTTGAGCTGAGGACTGTTATCTCCATTCTTGGGGGTGAGGGTAAACGGTCTCAAAATTTGTGGAACAGTGTCTTGTTTTGCTTCTGCTGTGCTGGTACATCTTTGCCCAGGCCCTGGTGCATGGCTCTGGCAGTTACTCAGCACTCCAGACCTCTGTTTCTTGCTGCCATGCGCAGTTAACTCCAGCAGCCTTCTTACACCATACATTTATACTGTCGTCATGTTAACCGTTCTCTCCTGTGACACAGGTCATTGAGACAATTTCTAGGGGCTCTCTGTTTTAGGAAAAGATAGGCTGCTTGTCACATAGTAACAGATTCTGTTGTGTGGAAAAGAATTATAACTTACAGTTTCCACATGACTCTGAGAGCCAAAAGAAACCAATAATGAATTGTAATTTGAAGTTGGAGAAAATAATCTCATTTTGTATTTGCATATTTTGCTGTATATTTTCTTTATTGGTTCTCACAAATAATCATACATGTATCATCTTAAATCATTGTCTTCAGATAATCTATTTTTGTTAGCTGCTGCTTTTCCATGTATTAATTACTGTTAGAAAATTCTGTTATATCTTTAAGAATTAACTTTATATTGAGCTATAATTATGCACAGTAACATTTACTTTTTTTGTGTGTGTGAAATCCCTTACTTTAATGATGTCTTTCAAAGGTATTTTTTTTTTATTTTATTTTATTTTTAAACTTTACATAATTGTATTAGTTTTGCCAAATATCAAAATGAATCCACCACAGGTATACATGTGTTCCCCATCCTGAACCCTCCTCCCTCCTCCCTCCCCATACCATCCCTCTGGGTCGTCCCAGTGCACTAGCCCCAAGCATCCAGTATTGTGCATCGAACCTGGACTGGCATCTCGTTTCATACATGATATTTTACATGTTTCAATGCTATTCTCCCAAATCTTCCCACCCTCTCCCTCTCCCTCAGAGTCCATAAGACTGTTCTATACATCAGTGTCTCTTTTGCTGTCTCGTACACAGGGTTATTGTTACCATCTTTCTACATTCCATATATATGCGTTAGTATACTGTATTGGTGTTTTTCCTTCTGGCTTACTTCACTCTGTATAATAGGCTCCAGTTAGTATAAAGTTTCACGAGTTCTGATGAATGTATACCGTTGTATAACTACAAACACAATGAAAACTACAGAATTTCTGCCTCATCCTCCAGCCCACATCCCCTGGTGCTACTCTGTTGTCTGCCTCCTCATCCCCTTCTGCCCCTGTGGCTTCGCCTGCACCATACATGTGGATTCCTGCGGCCTCTGAGCTGGTTTCTTCAGTGCAGAGCAGACCCATCCACCACGTTGCTCACGTTCCCTTACTGCTGAGTGGTGGCACATTGTGCACGTGAGCCACAGTGTAATCTGTTCATCCATTTGCCACTGGAAGACCATTTAGGCTGTTTCCAGTTTTTAACAGTTTTTAATAAAGTTACTGTATACGTACATTCACATACAGGTTTTTATTCGAGTATTACTTTTCATTTTCCTTGGGCTGATGATCTAGGAGTGGGATTGCTGAGTATGTTGTGTGTTTTAACTTCAGAAACTGCCAAACTGTTTTCCAAAATGTTTGTGCCAGGGTTTGCATTCCTGCTAACAACTGCTCTGCATCCTTGCCAGATAATTTTTTAGGTCATTCTGGTAGGCATGCAGTGACACCTTGTGTTTTCATTTGCATTTGTTCAATGACTAATGATGTTGATTCTCTTGCCGTGTGCTTATCTGCCATCCCTATATCCTTGGTGAAGCGTCTGTTCCAGTGTTTCCCTATTTTTAAAAAACTGAGTTATTCTGTTTCTAGTTGTCCAAGTTTTTGAAAATATATAGATATTTCTTACGTAAGTCCTTTATGAGATAAATGACTTACAAATCTTTTAGCCAAGTATGTGTCTTGTTTTTTCATTCTCTTAACTGTACTTTGAAGAGCAGAGGTTTTTTTGGTTTATTAGGTTCAGTTTATCATTTTTTGTCTTGTGGATCACGCTTCTTGTATCTAAGAAATCTTTGCCTAAGCCTAAGGCCACAAAAACTTTATACTTTTTCTTCTAGAGTTTTTAGGCCTATGATCTGTTTTGAGGTAATTGGATGTGGCACGCTTTTTTTTGTTGTTGTTTTTTGTTTTTTGCCTGCAGGAGTCCAGTTCTCTTGGCACAAGCCTGTCCTCTGTCTGCTGAGCTGATCTGCACCTTGCTGAAACTCTGCCCCCACTGCTGCCCTGACTGCTCTGGGTCGTGTCCCTGTCTGGCATTTACCACACTTTGCCACCTGACATCAAGGAGGAACCTCTGTGGGGGACAGAGGGCTGTGTGTGGAAGGGATGTCAGGCCCTGGAGGAGAAAGGGGAAGAAACAGAATCCACAGAGGCTCACAAGCCATGCAGACCTGGCAGAGTCTGGGCCAGCCCAGTACCTGCCAGGTCAGTCTTCACAGGGCAGAATGGCCCAGGTCCTGACCCACTGCCCCACTACTCTGCTCAGGCCTGGGCTAGGATTGCCTAGGAAGGAGTGGTCTGGGGTCCGGTCCTGCAGGTGCTTACTGGAGGGACAATCTGAGGGGCATACCTTCTGGCTGCCACAGAAGGATGTTCACTGTACTGTTACTACAGTAACACAATTATTACAAAGGGTATTTTTTTCTATAATACACAAACTATTCCTTTTCTACTTAAGGGAGGAAAGTAATTTCAAAATAAAATTTCATTTATATTTTAACCCTTAAATACACATTACTGTAAAGGTTTTTTTTGAGTTTAAAATCTCTTCATTATGAATTACTATCAAGAATTTTTCTGTCTTGATGATATTTTGAGGCTGCATATCAGACTTTGTAGTTACCTTCTTTTATGTGTATTGGAGATGATGGTAAAATTGAAGTGATATTTTGATGGAACCTGGCCTACCCCAAGCTGTCCTTGACCAAGTCTGTCCTCTGGGGGACAGGAGGCCAACACACTGCTTCTCCTGTGTCAAGTCTTACTGATTCAGTTGGATTCTCTCTTTTTTCCCTGGTTGTAATTACTATGTACTTCAAGAATCATCTTCCACATAATCTGAATAAGGTAATTTTACTATTTGTTTTTAGGAAAATTTTAGATCAGCATATTAACATTTAAGCTGAAGATTTAATAAAATTATTTTAAATAATGTATCTGTGGAAACTTTCAAAGTACTATCTTAAGCCAAAGAACCCTGACCTATTGAAACCCATAAAATAGACCCAGTTTAACTATTTTGGCCTCTCTGCTCTTTTTTTTTTTTTGAACTAAACTCTTAATACCAGAGGACAGTTAGAAAATTTTGGTTCTGTTCCTTGGATTGGCTTTACAAAGATAAACAGTGGGAACATGAAGGTAAAATGAAGCAATTGTAACCCAAGTCATAATTCTGTTCACCCAAAGCTCATTGTTATGCCTAAAGAGAGGCTATCAGGCAGTCACAGGACTGTTTGCTGGAGGGTCAGAAGAGCTTGGGTCCTGTCCTGAATCACCAAATGCCTTCCTGTAACTGACCCATAGGAAGAAGATCCCTACCACCTATGTTCAGAGGACCCCAGAACAGATTGCATGCCACATCTGTTGTGTTGCCCACACTCCCCAAGCTGATACTTTGAAGAAGGTGGAGAACCTGATCTAACCCCAAATGTTCTGGCATTTTTTTGTGTGTGTGATTCGTTATATACTAAAACTTTTAAAAAATGTGTTAGACTTTGCTAAGAGTTAAAAGTACTGTATACATTCTTCCTTTCTAGGATGTGGATGTATAGATTTAAATACATGTGTTTGTGTATCTATGATGCATGTATTTAACACAAAAACTACCAACTGTCATCAGGTGTAGATAGGGACTGTTGGTCTCTCTTTTGCCTTGAAATGAGAGCGGACTGTCAATCATTTGCCTGTGTTTCTGCGAGATTAGCTCTTAAGATCAAGGGCCATGTCTTCCTCCTGATACCCCGTTCCCAGCACAGGGCTTGTAAGAAAGTAGACGGTAAGAAGGTAAGTCAGTGGTAGAGCAGATTGGAATCCCACTTCCAAGTTTTTAATTTAGGATTTACCACTAGAGGTGCACTGGGTCAATTCTTGTCCCCTTGTTATTTTATCTTCAATAATGTCTTTGTTAATTTATTAAAAACTGTTTTCATTCTAAAATCTGTTTTGGAAATCTGACTAGCCAGGTATACCAGTGGAAATATTAAGAACAACTATTTATAATAGTTTTATGTGACTCATTTGTACTTCCTCATCAAACCATTTATCCACAGAGATTTTAAGTAGGCTTTCTGGCAGGTGTTCAGAAACACAGGAAATGAACGAACAAAAGTGAATACTTGATATGAATTCATATAAATGACAGAAATGTAACCTTGGTTTTATTAGTCAAAGTTTAAAGTTTAATAATAAAGAAGTACAAAACCTTATTTTTTCTAAGCAAATTTTATGTATCAATGATACTGCTTCCTAAGCAGCATTTCACAAAAATTTCAGTATGCTATCCATTATACTAAAAACCCAAGACTACTTACTGCAGTTTTTTAAAGACTAATCTTCATTAGAGTCCTGTAGTTGATAAAATTAAGTTAGACATGCAGCACCCACTCCCATCTAATGCTGGCAGACACAGAGGCTCTGCTGTGCTCAGTCTCCCTCCATGGTGCCTGGTGTCCTGACAGCAGGTTCCACCCCAGGTGGACACTCCGGGCCTCATCCTGCAGCTCCCTGCTCCACTTCTGGCCTCTTCATAACGTCACAACAAAAGATGATGAGCCCTTTGTTTCCAGCAAACTCTTCTACTGATGGTTCACTTTATCCAGATAGGATACTCCACCTCACTTTCAGGGCAGAGATGTTTTTGTTTTTTTTTTTAACATCTAAAAATTATGTATTTTTTTTATTTTTATTTTTTTACTTTACAATATTGTATTGGTTTTGCCATACATCAACATGCATCTGCCACGGGTGTACACGTGTTCCCCATCCTGAACCCCTCTCCCACCTCCCTCCCTGTACCATCCCTCTGGGTCATCCCAGTGCACCAGCCCCAAGGTTCCTATATCCTGCATCGAACCTGGACTGGTGATTCATTTCTTATATGATATACATGTTTTAATGCCATTCTCCCAAATCATCCCTCTCCCACAGAGTCCAAAAGAGTGTTCTATACAGATGTTTTCTATCTTAAGTGCCGTCTTGCCTGAGGCTGGTGTCTCCTGGGCCAGCGCTTTGTCGTCTTCCCTCTTCTGTGTGTGGCTGTGACCATGGCTGTCTTCCCAGTGCCCTGGCTCCTCTGTGCTGGCTCAGACTCGGGGTGTGCTCTCCAGCTCACGTGACACATGGTGGCAGGGGTAGGGAAAGTCAGGGCAGTGTGTGTATAGTTAAAGCCACACTAGTCCAGTTCTGGTGGGCTTTGTATCAAGGTGCTTTTCTCTTATACATACAACAGTTCCTGTGTTCACCCCGAGACCTGGCTGTCTCTTAATACACAGCGCATTCCCACTGGCCAGAGCCACTCCTGGCACAGTGCGCTCAGCTGGCTGCTCAAGGTGCCTGGTGAGGTCCCAGGGCCCACCTTCAAGAGCTCACGTTACCCAGAAAGTACCACGGGAAGGGGTCATTAGTGTTCTGTAGAATGCAGTCCTGGCCACCCCATGTGTTGGGGTTCAAGGTGCCCTCCCTTGCCACAGCATCAGGTTCCCCTTAGTCCCATGTGTAGACAAGCTGCTGTTCACTGCAGTGCAGCTGTTGTAGTTAAAGACGGTGCATCTGCATGTTGTGCAGTTTACAGAAGGGGCACTATCCTGGGAGGGAGGGAGGGAGGAAGGGAGGGAGGTAGCTCATGCTCTGCTGACGCGGTCCCCACCATAGATTAGGTGGCAAGGACAACCACTGCAGATCTCCAGTCATGAGCCACAGACACTGTGCATTCACACTCCAGGCTGCCTCTACCCCCAAGGGAGAGAACTGCCAGCTTGCAGGAGTCAGGGGAGGAGGGAACTTAGTCTGCTCTCTGTTCTCATTCGCCACTGCTTGCGCTTTTTCATACTACATCCATGTTACTGTTCCTTTTTAAAAAGGACACGTTTTCTCCATGTCCTGTGCTGCATGCCAGGATGGAGTGCTCTTGAGGCAGCATTACTCTGAGAACCCCACAGCTGCTTGGGCCCCATCGGCCTGGGGATGGCTATAGCAGGGGTTCTGTGATGATAACTTACATTTTTGTGAGTGAAGGTGTTAGTGCAATAATGTGTATCATGTGTTGACTATCACATGGTACTGACCTCTGCAGACATCCTTCCAGCAAGAAAACCTTGTGTAGATCACAAGTCAAAGCCTAGTGATAATGACAATACTAGAATTCCTTTTTAATGTAACTATTAATATATTACTTAGATATAGGTTTTTTTTCTTTTAAGTAACATCTGTGTTTTCTTTTTCAGCTCTTTCAGTCTCACATTACAACAAAAACAGCTCATACGTCCTCACAAGTATCTGACCATGAACAGAAAGTGAGTATGTCTCTTAAGTAGACCAGACCCACCTCGTACTGTGGATGCCTCTGTGGTTTCAGGATGCGGTTAGACAGACTTGTTGTTGGTACTCACCTTGAATGTGAATTAACTGTTAACGTTGATCCAAGTTCAAAATCAGTAATCGACTGAATCACTGTTGAGTGGCCACAGTGTCTCTACCCTGCCTGATGTCAAGCAGATTCAGGTTCCAGCTCTGCCACAGCGGTCGGGGAGCTGGCCCTGCTCTGGCAGGTGTCCTCATAGACTTCAGTGATGACAAGGCGTGGTGCCATGGGATGGCCCTGTAGGAGCCTTCCTGAGCACAGCGTCAGACTTTCATGGTTCCAAGGGGGTTCTGAATGTACTTGCGCTGGAGGACAGGTTTTGGTAGTTTTTTATTAAAAAGTTATTTAAAAAGAGAGGAGTAAATTTAATCTGGTGAACAAGGTGAGTTTTTTTTTTTTAAAGAAAACTGCAAACATGAGCATAGGTGATCATGATTGGTTTCCTGTAGTTTTGTGCTCTGTAGTCTCTTCTCTTCCTCCACACATGCTGAAGTCCCCATAGTTTTGATAAATGGTGATTTGTTCATTCTTGCTCTCTTACTGGTAACAGTAGCTTATCCATCTTTATTTTACCACCTCACAGACTTTCTGAATTACTCTTAACCTGCCTTCTGACACGCTGCTTTGCTGAATCTACTGTAATTGCTCGGTGACTGGTGCACTGAGTGCCCACTGTTAAGTCCTCATGTTCCCCAGCCCCTCCTCTTTGTTAAATTGTAGGTAAGTAGTAGACAGTCACAACACACGCTACTTGGTGACTGCAGCCTTAGACCAGCTAGTGTGTATCCTTCAGCTTGTTCTTCTGCATAGTGATTCTGGCGATGCTAAGTCCTCTGGCTTCCCATGTAAATTTTACAAGGAGCTTGTCAGTTACTGTATTGACAGCACAGAGTTGGGTCTTGCTCTTTCATCCAGTCTGACAATTTCCTTTTATTTGAAAAGCTTAGACCTTCACTGTCCAGTATGGTGGCCACTAGCCACACCTGGATATTTAAATTAATTAAAATTAAATAAAATTTGAAAGTTCCTTCCTCAGTTGCAAGTGTCACAACCAGGTGTGCCATGTCTGCATGTGGCTAGTGGTTCCTTTGGCAGCTTGGCATTGTCCCGGAAGGGTCTACTGGACAGCTGGCTGGGACCACTTCCTTGTAACTACAGACGTGGCTGGTTTCAGTCTGCCGCCTGGCCATTTATGTCCTATTTGTCCCTTTTATTCTTTCATTTTTTAATTTTCCTGCCTCTTTTTGAATTAATGGAGTGTTTTTATGGTTGCATTTTATCTCCATTCTTGGCTTACTAGCTAAACTTCTTTTTTTTAAAACAGTAGTTGATGTGGGCTTTAACTTACCCCTCACTGCCTTTGAGCAGGGTGATGGCAACTCATGGACAGCGCAGGAGTCTTACAGCAGGGTGATTCCTCCCCTCCCATCTTCTGTTCTGTCATGGTCATGAATCCCGCTTCTCCATGTATCGTAAGTCCTGCATCACACTGTTGTTAGTGCTTTAAACAGTCAATCTACATTTTCAAGAAATTAAAACATGCAAAAAATTCTCTTGTATTTACCCATATTTTTACCTTTCTGACAAATCTTTATCCTTTTTGTAGATCTGAATTTCCATCTGTTGTCATTTTCCTTTCTCTTGAGAATTTTTAATATTTCTTATCAGGTAAGGCCCGCTTGCAGTAAAATTCTTAGATTTTGTGTGAAGATGTTTTCATTTTGCCCTCACCTGTGAGGGATATTTTCATTGGATACAGAATTCTGGGTTGTAAGGGACTTTCCTGGTGGACCAGTGGTTAAGAATTTGCCTGCCAGTGCAGGGGACAGGGCTTTGATCCTTTGGTCCAAGAACTAAGCCTGTACGCCACACTACTGCAATGAGAAACCACTGCAGTGAGAAGCCCTCGCACCATGACTAGAGTAGCCCTGCGCCACAACTAGAGAAAACCCAGCAACAAAGACCTAGTGTAGCCATAAAGATATAAACACATTTCGGAAAAATAAAGAATCCTGAGTTGTCATTTTCTTACTTTTGGCATTTTACTGATGACGTTCTGTTGTCTTTTGGTTTACATCATTTCTTGTGCCAATACCGTGATCATTTTATGTTTTACTTGTCTGTAATATGTCTTGCCATCTTTGGCTACTTGTAGATCTTTCTCCATTCTTACTTTTAAATGGTTTTTTCTGATGTGCCTGGCTGTGGATTCCTTTGCTTTTGTTTGTTTGCAGTTTGTTGAAATTTTTGGATCTCTGAGTTCATGCTGAAACAATTAGAATATTATCAGTCACTATTACTTACAAATTTCTGTCCTCCATCCCCTGCTCCCATTTCTTCTCCATTTAGCATTCCCACTAAGTGTGTTAGACCATTTAATATTGTGCCAGTTTTTTAAGGCTCTGTTATAGTTTTATATTTTCTATGAGAGATGGACAAAGATATTTAGTATGGATATGATATTGAACAAGTCTTTCTCCCATTGTTTGATCTGCTGTTAATACTATTTTATTTTGGATGTTGCATTTTTCCACTCCAGGAATTTCATTTGTCACCTTTTGTTGTTGTCGAGAGCTTTCTTGTTTCTCTTATAATTACCTGTCACGTCACCTGTCATATATATCTCTTCTGTAGAGAAAGAGAACATTTTTCTTTTTAACATATTTGTCAGAGTTAAAGTTCTTACCAGCTAGTTCAACATGTGGCTTATATGTGGATCTTGCTCTGCTGCCCGTTTTCTTCTTCCTTGACTGTGAACTGTGTTTTTTGCTTCTTTCTGTGTAGTACTTTGGTTGTACAGTTAGGTGCTGTGGATGACACACTGGAGAGGTGCTGGACTGTCTTCTTCTGAGGAGTGTTGGCCTCTGGTCCAGCAGGTACTAGCTGAGTCACTGGCTGGTCACACTCATCTCTGTTTACAGCAGGTCTACTTCAGTTGTGCCTTCAGCACGAGGGAGGATTTCTGAGTGCTGGGACCTGATCCTTACTCCTAAAATGAGACCCATGTAGGTTTTCATGTGTTTACTGAGTCCTTTAACTTATAGACTTAAAGTCTAAGCTCCCCAGGCTGGCCATTCCAATTCCCATTTCTCTGTTCGTGTGTAGGTCAGCACTCAGCCAAAGACTTGAGGGGCGTGTGTGAGCCAACTGTGGACTCCCTCCTTTCTGGAATTTCCCCTTTCAGCTGACCTGCCTGCCCTTGTCTCCACTGGCTTCTGAACCCAGTCAGCCTAGTTCCCTCCTGAGCTCTGTCTGCTTGTACAGCAGCGGCTGGGTCTGCCTTCAGGGGAGAAGCTACAGGGGTGTGTCCCTCACTCCACAGTCTCTCTGCCTTTGGCTGCAGTGACTTGAGGGAACTGACTGTAACTAACCAGCAAGGAGGCTGAGTGTGACATAAGTTATGCTGTCACAACTGTGAGCTGGAACTCCATCTGTAACTTTGTGCTGTACCTCTTTCACTTGACATTGTAATGTGACAATTTATATCTAAAATTCATCATAAACATCTTTCATGACTTTTACACACCACACTCCATTTTGTGAGTGATTATGCCATAGTTTGAGTATTTTTCTGTGTGGGGAAATCAAATATTTTAATGTTTAAATGGTGTCAGGCTGTCATAGTAGGAAGATAATAAGAAATACATGTTTTGAGGGTCTGGACACAGGTTTCTCACAAACCAGTTGTATCCTGGGGGAGGTATAATGATCAAAAAAGTCTTTAGTTTTTTTGAAAAATTATGTCTGTGCTTTCCAATGTGCCTATACTCTGTCTCAGTAAAACTTTAAGAAAACTGTTGCCATTGTTTTTGTTTTCTTGCAGCAAAAAGACAGCCCTCGCTCTTTAACCATGTCTGGCCATGTTGGTTTTGAGAGTCTGCCTGATCAGCTGGTCAACAGGTCCATCCAGCAAGGCTTCTGCTTTAATATTCTCTGTGTGGGTGAGTGCCCAGCCTGTCCAGACTTTTTCGTCCTGTTCCTGTGCTCACCTCCTTGTGATGGGCAGTATGGTGCCCATTTGAGCAACCTGAGAGCACGAGTACAGATTTTCTCAGTTATTTAAGTTCTATCAGTTTTTTCTTAGCCGTGCTGCTTTAAGCTTTCTCTTTGCTCTTTAAACAGTTCAGTGCCTTCTTCAGAGTTCTGAGTAACTCGGCATACAGGGCTCATTTTTATGCTCAGCTTAGAATGAACCACCTTAGCGTGTACTTCTTTCAGGGACAATCCAGCCTTTGCAATATTTGAAATATTTGGGATTCATGAAACCAAATCACTGTAAGAGTTTACTGTTCTGTTCTTCATCTATCCTGTGCACCTGTGAATATGAATATGTATCTGCATTTCTTTCAGGAGAGACTGGAATTGGAAAATCAACGCTGATTGACACATTGTTTAATACTAATTTTGAAGACCATGAATCCTCACATTTTTACCCACATGTTAGACTTAAAGCACAGACGTATGAACTCCAGGAAAGTAACGTTCGATTGAAACTAACCATCGTGAATACAGTGGGATTTGGTGACCAAATAAACAAAGAAGAGAGGTACATGCTTTCCTCTAGTAATAAAACAGGTTTTTTCTTATTACAGAACATTTGCCTTCTTGCTATGTGTGCTGATTTGACTTTAATCTGTAGAAACCCATGACATTCTTCCCAGACTTCAATTCTTTAAATAAAAAGCAATATTTTGTTTTTGTTAACAAATTGACATTTTTCTACCCAGTTGTCTATTTTCTTTAGAATAATTTGAATCACATTTTTAAAGTGTGCATGGCAGCAAAAATAGTTTTAATTTTTTCCTGATATGACAGTTCAGTGTATATTAAGTAATTTTCAGGCAAGACCCGTTTTGTTGAGAAAAAAAAAAAAAAGGCATACATGGCAAATACATAATTACCAAATCCATGGTACATGAATTTTTTTGTGAAGTTCTAACTAAATTAGCCACATTAAGCATTGCAGGAAAGGTGTGATGATTCAATTTTAATTTATATTTTGTATTAGGTTACTTTTTTTGTCATTATTTCTCCTATCTTATTACAAAGATGATTTTGACTTAAATATGAAATTTAAGCCATAAAAGGAGAAAACAGACTGAGGCAATGACTGTTCATTCTTTTTCCTTTTTGAAATTCATATATTTTCATTATTACAGGTAGTTTTCTAGGTCCCAAAAGTTTGCTTTAGAGTGAAAATATGTTGCAAAACTGACTCTCATTATGTTTTAACCTGTTCAGCACATTTGTGTGTTCTGCTATAGATTTCAAGAAACAATTTTTGTGGGCTTTCTGGAAGAAGTAGATTAGTGGAGGAGGCAAAGGCCCATGATACATGGCTTTTTTTTTAGTTTTCTATATAGGAATTATGTAAAGCTTTACTTAAATTTATCCTTAGATATTTGGTATTTTTGATGAGCTCATAAATGATATCTTTTACAAATATTTCATTTTCCATTTAATGTGTGGAAATATAATTGATCTTGTACACAGAAACTTCTGTGTATTCTCTGGTTAATTCTAGTTAATGCATCTCTAATAAATTTGTTTAGGTTTTCTATGTATGCAATAGTATAGTCTGAAAATAATGGCATTGTTCTTCCTTTCTAATTTGTTTATAAATAAGTTCTATTGATGTAAAATTTACAGACAATAAATAAGATGCATTGGTTTAAGTGTACAACTTAATTTTGACAAATGCGTAGTTTTCTACCACCAAGATGGTTATAGGAAATGTCTGTAGTCTTGGGTCCTCTCCTCACATGCCCACACGTCAGTTCTTCCCAAAGCAGAGCAGCCCCTGGGCACTGCTTTCTCTTGGGGTTAGGCATTTCAGGCAGGAGGATGGATCCATGCAAGGACTAAGCCTGTCGGCTGTGATGGGCCTTCCTCTGCTTGTAAGTAAATGAGAATAAAGTTGTGCCTCTGTCACCAGTTATGATACTTCCATGTGGGTGTGCCCTTTCCTTACTATGTTAATGCTTTCCATGCCACACAAATTTAATTTCAGAAACAAGAAGTCATGGAATTTGACTTAAGTAACTTTTATGTTGCTGATACTCATGTAGGGTAATACGCCATGTCCAGCATGGTTGCAATTAGATGCTTATCCTCCTTCAGCAGCCTGGCAGGTTTGGGGAGCCATGCCAGAGGGCTCCAGGTGTGAATGAGTGTGAGAGGCACATTCAGTGTCATTTCTGTAAAATCATTTAAGGCACAGGTTGTTCTGATAGTTTCAAAGTACTGCCTTTGTACCTGCACATTTGCACATTTATTTTATTACTGAAGTTATCTATTTAGCATAGAAGTCAACTGTTTGTTCACAGGTGAAAAAACAGATTTCAAACTTTAAATTTATGCAAATACTTTATCAAGATACCATGAATATATCATATTAAATATTTAAATATTTTTTCAGCTACCAACCAATAGTTGACTACATAGATGCTCAGTTTGAAGCTTACCTCCAAGAAGAGCTGAAGATCAAGCGCTCTCTCTTTAACTACCATGACTCCCGTGTCCACGTGTGCCTCTACTTCATCTCCCCGACAGGCCACTCCCTGAAGACACTGGATCTCTTGACCATGAAGAGCCTGGATAGCAAGGTGCGTCTGGAGAAGAACCAGTGGTTGCGTTTCAGGATTTAGAGTGAACTGTTTAAATATATAAATATATTTATGATATGTGCATATATCTTAACTATCTCATTCTGTATATTTTTAAAACATTTAGCAAGTTTCAATTTTAGGATATTTTACAGAGAAATTGTTTGGAAGATGAGATACAAAGAAAAAGTGTTAACATAAAATTTCAGTCCTTTTTTAGTGATTAAATTGCATGTCAGAATATGTGTATTCATTTTCATTTAACTATAGAATTTATTTGACACTAATTTTACTTTATGACGCTATTAAATGATAAGAAGCTCACTGATGAAGATTAAGGTCTAAAGTCTCATGCAGTAAATTAATTTTAATTTGAACTGTATCCAGAAAACCTATTTTTAATTTCTAAGCCAATGAGCTATATATAAATTCAGGGAGCTGTAAGTAGTAGTATCCAGAAATTAACTCACTTCAGGTTTTTTTGTTTAAAGGATAAAGACTACACGCTCACACTAAAAAGGTCTCCAGGGTTCCCCTGTGACCTCTGACCTGGCTGAGCAGCCTGTGAGCTGGCACTGGGAGAGCATGGGGTCTACCAGGGCTGCCTTCTGTACAGGAGTCAGTGTGGGAGGCAGGTGGTGAGCATTTTAGCACAGAGACCAGCACTGTGGTCCCCTGGCTGAGACAAACCTGGAGGAGCTGGAGTGAGAGTCTGTTCACCTGATGGGATATTGTAACCATTCAGCCAGTTATCTTCACAATTGAGTCTGATGTGTGGAAATCCACCCTTACTAAAGGGACATGAATGCAGGAGTGGGCAGCTTCATCTCAGGCAGACAGAGCTCCAGGCTGAGGTCTGTGTGGAGTTGTGGGGGTGACTTTCAGGGCTCCTCTGCTACTTGATCGCCCTGTGTTCTTGGCAAGTTTCCACCACTCTGAGCTTCAGTTTCTTCACTTTTAAAATCAAAACTATCTACCTCTGAAAGAAGTCTGAGGGTGATTAAATCGATAGTGCATCTTGTTCTTAAAAGATGACTCCACTGCTCTACATGGGGAATTACCTGTGCAGCTGGTGATATGACCCCATCCGCGGGGACATCTGCTTTCAGCCTGTGTCACGTCCTTCAGCTGATGGTGATGAGCTTGGCTGGGAATGTGAAGTGCTCCACACCTGCATTTACTCATAGTGGGCCCTCACACACTCTCCCACCTCCAGGGACACTGGGCCGGCCCTCGTGGTTCTTAGAATCCCAGGCGGCACCTCAGCAACAAGCACTGGGGGACTCTGAGGATCAAGGGTTGTTCCTACAGGATCTGAGGGTACACAGCGCAGCAGGTGCAGGGGGAAGAGGATGGGAGGGAAAAGGGAGAGAGGGATCAGCCTCTATCAGGGTCTGAGGGTGGGGCATCTCGGGCTTCTCCAGTTCCCTCTTTGTGGGTGACTTTAAAGCACCCCCGTGGGACCTGGGGCCTGAAGGGAGAGGTGGGTCACCTAGACTTTCTGAAAGGAGTCCTCCAGGAGGGTGACCTGTTCCTTACCTGATGGCAGCCAGTAGCTGTGTCCTCAGGTGCTGGCTGTTTATTCTAATGGATATCTGAAACAGATGCCTCAGCAGTCAAATATCAGTCAGGTTTTCATACTACAATGAGAAAGCTTAATGTCAGCTACATACACTGGGGTGCTTCTGCTATTGATCCTGGAATCAATTAGAAGTATAACTTGGCATAGTTTACTGAATATCTAAGTATATATGATACTGAAATCAAGAACTTGGCATCAAATTTTTATATACTTTGACTAACTTATCTTGAAAGGCGTTTACCCAAAATTGCTGGAAAGTTTATTTCATGGTTAGTTGGAAAAATCTTTATCCCCTTTGGAACATATTTAAGACTAATAAATCCAAATGTACACACAGTAAATCAACGTGAAGCTGGAGAAGAAAAGGATGTTTAAGAATAGAAAAAGAATTATTTTAGTTTTCATTTCTACTCTGAAAATTATACCAACAGTTCACTCTTTTGACACATGTGACTACTCAGCCTGAAGTTTTTCACTAAAAACAAGCTAATAAATAACGAAAAGCCTACAAACCCTTTAATCTGTGGTGATATCACTCCTTTGTTGATACATTAATCTTACAGAACTGGGACTTCCCTGGTGGTCCAGTGGCTACCAATGCAGGAGGCCCAGGTTCAATCCCTGGTCAGGGAACTAGATCCTGCATGCCACAATGAAGATTGAAGATCCCACACTCCACAACTCGGACCCAGCACAGCCAAATAAATAAATATTTTTTAAACATCTCACAGAACTAGTCTTCATGTCCCTGCATCTCTTCCACTCTGGCCAGTGAAAGGACTTTTAAATAATGCTGAAAAACTAATTCCTTTGAGTCGTGAATGTTTTTAGTTGGTATCCATAAAATTTCCCTCTGTCGACATGTGGGTAAGATTCTGACAGTGGGGTCAGATCAGATGCATTCACTGGGAAGAGGGGCTTGCTTCAGTGAAGGCAGAGGAGGCCTGTGGCCTGACCCATAGGTCTGCTGAAATCAGTCACCAAATTACTTAGTGCTGAGATTATTAACAGATAAAAATTCTTAGTGAATTATGCAGGTGATTTCAGCTCCTCTCTTACATTCTACTTATTTTGTGTATGATAGAATTGTAAGAGACAGAGGGGGAAATGTGAGATTTCTGAACCTGACTTCAGATGCAGGATGAACTTTGTAAGAGCTCTGCTTCTGAAAAGCAGTTATTACCAGGCCAGCATTTGCAGGAATGGCTGTGTAGGGCTGTCTGGTAAGAATGAAGCAGTGATTTCTACATCAGGAGCCTTCAAGCTTTTCCCTTGAAGGGCCAGGTAGTACATACTTCAGGCTTCACAGGTCATGGGCCTCTGGTGCAACTGCTCACTTCTGCTGTTACAGAATGAAAGTGATCACAGGAAATACATGATGTGTAATGAGTGGGCTTGGCCGTGTTTCAGGAACTCTTTACCTATGTAAACAGGCAATGAGTGGACCATAGTTTGCCTGTCCTAAGGAAATCTGTCAGAGCTTGAGTGGTTTTGAATTCAGAAACTTTGTTATTAAAAAATAAACCCTCGAATCATAAGATTTTGTTTTTCTTTATTCTTAATAGGTGAACATTATACCAGTGATTGCCAAAGCAGATGCCATTTCTAAAACCGAATTACAGAAGTTTAAGATCAAGCTCATGAGTGAACTGGTCAGCAATGGTGTTCAGATATACCAATTCCCAACAGATGATGAAACTATTGCTAAGATCAATGCTTCAATGAATGTAAGCTCTTAATTGAATAATTCTGTTTTATATACAAAAAAAGTGACATTGCTACTACATTTGTGAGCATTTTTCTTCCCTCCCTACTTTCACCTAAATGAAGTGATACATTTGTGAGACTTGGATTCTCCTTCTGTGGAACCATTTTTTATTTCCTTAGTAAGAGTCCTTTCTGTCCTGTCTTAAGGACAGGAGAAGACGGCACAGCCTCCCTCTTGAGAGACTTTACAGGGAGCTTTCTAATCTGGTATTTAAGCTCCTCCCTTACAGTATCACAAGTACATGTGAAACATTCACATAACTTTTGTGTTTTAATATAGAATATATTTAGTATATATTTTAATTATACATAACAGTATGATTAAAAATGACTAAGTCCTTTGTGTTACTTCAGGCTACCAAATTTCTTAAATACTTGGTTGGATTTTGACAGATCAAAGGTTTTGGAGTTCTTGTGGAACTTCCTAACCTCCCTGAGACTGTTAACTTACCTATAAAATGGGGCTCCCCATTTTCCTGAGACTGTTAACTTACCTATAAAACAGGTAAATGTTTTTAAAACAAAGGAGACAGCTTTGTTCACTGGTTGGCAGTGACATTCAGTACCTGTTCATTCCATTTCTCCTCTATTCCTTTTCTGATTTTTTCACACTTTGTCCATATTAAGATACTTAAACTAAATATATAAAAAGCTGACTTATGTAAAGGAAGTGATAATTCCTGTGTGTTAAACTCTTTATATCTGATTTTGTGTGTGTGTGCCCACCTGGAATACATTTTCAGAGGGTAACAATTAAGAGATTACACAGTCGATCATTAAATATTAAACATAATACTGTTTACATTAGATTTTCCCCTAAATTAATCCTCAGTGTCTGATAGGACAGTCTCCTCACTGCCATTAAATACAGCCACTGTGTCTTTTTTCACAATCTTCCTCTTGCTTCCTCTTGCTGTGCTATTTCTTCTATTCTGCTTGCTCTGTCTCCAGCTTGGTTGTGTCTTCCTGCCACAGAGATCTCTCCCTCCTCTACATTTCTGTAACATTTGTAGTTAGCATAGTTTGGGACTTAAATACTACTTGATATTGGTGTTATGTATGTATGTATACCCTAAATATAGTTATATACTTTAGTTATATGATGTGTATGTGATTTCTTCAACAGTCTTTTATATCCAAGACCATGAGGTAAATGATACCTGTGCTAGAATTCTTTTTTTTTTGTATTCTTATAGCAAAGTTGGAATGCATGTGGGGCATTCTCAGTAACTACTTTTCTCTGTAGGGCCTGAGGATGACCATAGAACAGCTGGCATATATTCACAGGGCAGGTTTTAAAAGCTAAGGCATAGCAGACCATTTGACTTTAACACACTTGTCATTTAGTAAATGTCCTTTGCTCTGTTGCCATTGGTATGAGATGTGATTGATATGCTGGCTCTTTTGCAGGGACACCTGCCATTTGCTGTGGTGGGAAGTATGGATGAAGTGAAAGTTGGAAACAAGATGGTCAAAGCTCGCCAGTATCCCTGGGGCGTCGTACAAGGTAAAGGAGATCTACGAGGACATGTGTGCTTGCCTGACAGTCTAAAAGCTGCATTTAGTGCATCCTCGGAGGCAATGCTTATTTTGGGTTCTGACTAGCTGTCAGAAGGGCTGGCTGTGTTCTGTTTTAGCCACGTCTGCAGAGCCAAATAGAGCCTCCCCACTTCTGTGTTAGACCAGTTAGTTACCTGTCAAGGTGTGCTAAGACACTCAGAAGGTAGGAACCACTAGTTGGGTACTTTGAACAGAATTTGAGTGTAAATAGTATTGTTTAAACATAGTACATAAATTAATTACTAGTTAATTCTGGAACACAATAAACCTTATAAATTTATATATTTTTACTTATAAAAGTATTGCCAACTATTTCCCAAACAGTCAGCCAAATGAAGATTTTTAGCATGTATCTAACATTGCAATGAGTATGAAATTAACTGTCTGGTTCATTCACTCATGGTACTAACTAATGGGGAAATAGACTACCCCTGCTGATAATGGTTTCTCAGTGCTGTTTCTTTAATTGACAAATTTTTTAATTAGTGGAAAATATTTACAAAACTTAACATTTTTAATGTTTAGAAAATATAAAGATAATTGTATTTACAACTATTGGTCACAATTAGGTACCTGACTCAGGACCACAAATGTGGCATAGTGGTTGTACAAGGATTTGATAATCACAGCAGGCACAGATGGTGGTGTTGAGTGTGCAGAATTTACCACCTTGAAGTTTTAGTGAAAAGATGTTATATACTCTTCTCAGGTGGTACGTGAAATGTCCTAAGGATGGTTTATAAACTGGTAACAAAATATTAGTGAAATTAGTGGAGCATACAGTACCAGATAGAATATATTTCTTTCCTGTTTCCCTTGGCTACCAAATTTAAGCCAGCGCTCTGGTCTGTTAATGAGCACTGCCTGTAATTTGGTGTGTGTGATACAAGAAGTGCTTCCTTGGCTACTTGGGTGAAACAGCCATAGCTGTTCGTCAGACTGATCATTTCGCTGTTGCTTATTTCAAATATGTTTTCATTTACTCATCCATTCAACAAATACCAATTGTGTGTCAGGACTGAAAGTCACTATTGGTATTTTCTCTCTCTCTGGCTAGTGGAGAATGAAAACCACTGCGACTTTGTCAAGCTCCGGGAGATGCTCATTTGTACAAATATGGAGGATCTTCGAGACCAGACCCACACGAGGCATTATGAGCTGTACCGGCGCCGCAAGCTGGAGGAGATGGGCTTCATGGATGTGGGCCCAGAGAACCAGCCACTCAGGTGAGCAGCCAGCCAACGGAGGAGTGGGTGGCAGGGAGGATGGTACCTCTTTATCTGTCCAGGATGACGGGAGAATCTCCCACACCATGAAAGACCACTTAATAATGATTTATTATCACGGTTTCTATGCTGCTTGAATCACTGGAAGGCTTCTTGCTCTTGGAGGTCTCCAAGTCCTCATCCGACTCAGGGAGTTACGTAGAAGGAAGAACACAAGGTAGAATCTCAGGATTCCAGTACCTGCTGAAATAGAAACCAAAGGAAAAAACTCTCATTATTTGATTTTAATTTTGTATTTATATGAAAAAAATGAAAGTATATTATTATTTAAAAAGTTGGAAGATGAAATCATTAAATAAAACTATGAAGCTGTTGTCTCTCATCCTGATGGAAGTTCTGGAATGACTAAATGTAGGAAAATTTCTTATAAAGGAAGCATGAACATTTTTGTGGGGAGTCAGAGATTAGACTAAAGATATTACCATAAGTTACAGGAACTATAACTTGCTCAGTGGTTAGAGCATGAAGTGTTGTTGGAACTTCTTTTATTATTTTATATGCTGATACACTCCTGAGGTCTTTTTTTAAAATTAAACTATGCAAACGTGCTAAATCAGGTTTATTTTTATGTCACATTCCTAAACAATTCTGCTCAGGACCAGCACTGTTTTAAATCTGCTATGGGACCAAGGGTTCCTCGGCATCTCATTCTGACTCTGCAGCCCCTCCGTGGTGTCCTGTCTGCACCAGAGCAAACACCATGAGAGGGGGGAGCCCTAGAGCCAGCTGCCACTGCACGTGACCTTTGGGAAGGTTTAATATCAGGTGAGGCTAAACACTTTTCCAGTCTACAGATTAATGAGTGTTTTAGCTCTGGCAGCATAATAAACTAAGAATTCTATATAGCTCACCCTCCTCACCAATTTTGGGCATGCTATAACAGACTGGTTCTAGTAAAGTGATTTTCTCTGCTGAACAGAAATTGTCCAGCACTGGCATCCCTAGTGTTTCCCAGAGGAGGCTTCATTTCTCATTCTTCCAAGTCTGAGGTTACACAGGGGTCTCTGTGTGCATGAGTGAGAAGAGGGATAGATCAGTTATCAGTCACCTGTGGGTGATGTAGAAATACAGGCTCGGAATTTCTGGATATGGAATCTAAGAATCACATTTAAGTTAAAATCCGCATCCAGCCCTTTGTCAGGTATGTCCTGCTGGTCAGTGGGTAGATGTGCACCATGGGATAGAGAGACCCTGCCTGTGGAGGGCCCCAGAGTGGGGCGGGAGGAGGACGCTCCTGCCCTGTTATGATGAGCAGAAGCTGGGCATGAGGAGACCCAGGCGGGAGGCTGCTATGGGCATCCAAGCACAAACACAGGGGCTTGGTAGTGGTGGTGGCAGGGGGATGGTCAGATGCGTGTTTACCCTTCCAGGGGAACTGGAAGGTGAACTTAATGGGACTCAGGAAGGGAGAGGTGGGCCATGTTGAGGGGGACTGGGTTGTGCTGTCGCTGTACAGCAGTGCAATATAGTCCATTCGCTTCCTTTGCCATTCTCAGAAGAGCAGGCCATGTCAGTCATGATTACGGTGCTGGCCAGGGCTTGCAGGTTCGAAGGGAGAAAACCAGCAGTTTCATTCTACTGTTGGAGTGGAAGGATGAACAGACCATTTCCAGTCTTTCTTCCAGGACAATGAGATGTCTTATGGGCCCAACTTAGGACGTGTGCCCATGTCTTGGCAGGGTGGGCGTGAGCCTGACTGGCTGTCCCACCAAGACGCCTCCTGTGGGGAGAAGTAGAATAGCAATACAACTGGAGACAGGTGGTGGGCAGGCAAGGTGAACAGCCATTCTTTTAGTATTTCTTCAGTTTGGGAAGCATTGTCCACTGGACAGGTGGAGAATGGGAAAGGAGGCTCTTCAGTGGATGGTAGGTGAGAGGGTAGGAGCAGTGGCTACAGGCTGCTGAAAGAGGATGGATGGCAGAAGCAGGAAGGATAAGGACTCCACTCGGGGATGGGGGGGCCTGCCTGCTGCCCAGGCCTGCAAGTCCTAACGAGACAAGATTCCCTGGGCCAGGCATGCACAGTATCTCTCCTCTTCATGCTTTCTCATTTGTGGATACACTGTTTGATAAAACTTCTGTCATTCTTTCTAGTCTGGGGTCTTAGGAAGGTTTCAGGAGTGTGGTTTCAAGAACTTATATTCCGTCTTTTGGGGAATCTTCCCATTTACTTCGTGTGTGTGCAACAGCAGTCACTATAATTTGCTTGGCATGTAAAATCTGTCCCTCGATATTGTATCAACTAGAAAAATAAGCCTGTCTGGATGACCTCTTCTCTTTAAGACCCCGCTTCCTCCCTGCAGCATCTTCATTTCCTTTCACTGACTGGTTGTGCGGAGTTGTGATTCATGTCCCAGTCTACCCACGCCAATCTCGTGCTTTTCATGAGGTTCAGGTAATGGCATTGTGTGTACCCTTAAGGTCTTAATTAACTGATCTTTAATTATTTAAACTACATAAAACATGCTTTTATAAACCTCAAATCCCTAAGCTACTTTAGATGAACATAACAGTCTTGTTGATCATCATTGCTCTAGAGTTTGGAAGGTCGATTTGTGTGGTATTTTAGAGTTCCTTAAGTGTCTGGAAAAATTTCTGTGTCATACACTTTGTTTCTTTGGAACTCTCAAGAAGTAGTTCCCTTTCTGTGTTTGGCCTACAGCAGAAGTGGGGGCGCTCAGCAGTCCTGGGAGAGCTGGACCCTAAGCTCACGGATGAGGTCCCAAGAGAGGGTCCTTACAGTTGGCTCTGTAAGCTTCCATGTCACGGTGGGCACGTGTGACAGATGGAGAGCACATCAGAGCAGTGCTTCCCTTTACCTTCTGCTGAGGCATCATTTTAGGCAGGATTTATCGGGGTTATGAATGTGGGCTTTGGAGCACGTCTGACCAGGTTCCAGCTCCAGTTCTGTCCTTGCTAACTCTGTCCCTCTGGGCAGATGACCTCACTCTGAGCGTCAGCACACTAACCCTGCAGGACAGTGTTGGTGCCTGTTCTTCAAGGTGCCACAGGGATTAGTGAGAGTCCAGACCAGTCCCTGCTGCTGCTGCTAAGTTGCTTCAGTCGTGTCCGACTCTGTGCGACCCCATAGACAGCAGCCCACCAGGCTCCGCCATCCCTGGGATTCTCCAGGCAAGAACACTGGAGTGGGTTGCCATTTCCTTCTCCAATGCATGAAAGTGAAAAGTGAAAGTGAAGTCGCTCAGTCGTGTCCGACTCTTTGCAACCCCATGGACTGCTGCCTAGCAGGCTCCTCCGTCCATGGGATTTTCCAGGCAAGAGTACTGGAATAGGGTGCCACAGCTATTAAGTGTCTGGTCTTTTCTCTTTGTCAAGTGGCTTGACTTTCCTCCTAAACAACTCAAGGGCTTGTGTAAATAAATTTCTGAGAACATTTTAAAAGTTAGATTTGACATGATTTAGATACATTATTTAAACCAAGTTATGTCTTTAAAAGCTATCAGTCCAGTATAGGACCACTGAAATGTGAGTGAAGGTGGCATGACTGATTTAGAGCCTTCTTTAAAACAAGACCAAAACAAACACAGAAAAAATAAAACAAAAAAAAAAAACCTCATAAGAAATAAGATGCCTCCTTGAGATCAGAGGCATTAATGTGATCATCGAGAACACTGTGTATATTTATAAACTTTGCTCCTAAAGACAATGTACAGGATTGTTGCTCCTTGGAACACATGCTGTAAGTACCACACACTCATGCTCAGCTGTAAGAACTAATGTGTAACATTTCTTATTCTGATTTTCCTTCAGTTCAGTTCAGTTACTCAGTCGTGTCTAACTCTTTGTGACCCCATGGACTGCAACACACCAGGCTTCCCTGTCCATCACCAACTCCCAGACCTTGCTCAAACTCATGTCCATTGAGTCAGTGATGCTGTCCAACCATATCATCCTCTGTCATCCCCTTCTCCTCCTGCCTTCAGTCTTTCCCAGCATCAGGGTCTTTTCCAATGAGTCAGTTCTTCTCATCATGTGGCCAGAGTACTGGAGTTTCCGTTTCAGCATCAGTCCTTCCAATGAACACCCAGGACTGATCTCCTTGCAGTCCAAGGGACTCTCAAGAGCCTTCTCCAACACCACAGTTCAAAAGCATCCATTCTTCGGCACTCAGCTTTCTTTATGGTTCAACTCTCACATCCATACATGACTACTGGAAAAACCATAGCTTTGACTAGATGGACCTTTGTTGACAAAGTAATGTGTCTGCTTTTTAAAATGCTATCTATGCTGGCCATAGCTTTTCTTCCAAGGAGCAAGCGTCTTTTAATTTCATGGCTGCAGTCACCACCTGCAGTGGTTCTGGAGCCCGCCAAAATAAAGTTCTCACTGTTTCCATTGTTTCCTCATCTGTTTGCCATGAAGTGCTGGGACTGTATGCCATGATCTTAGTTTTCTTAATGTTGAGTTTAAGCCAACTTTTTCACTCTCTTCTTTCACTTTCATCAAGAGGCTCTTTAGTTCTTCTTCACTTTCTGCCATAAAGGTGATGTCATCTGCATATCTGAGGTTATTGATATTTCTCCCAGAAATCTTGATTTCAGCTTGTGCTTCATCTAGCCCCGCATTTTACATGATGTACTCTGCATATAAGTTAAATAAGCAGGGTGACAATATACAGCCTTGACATACTCCTTTCCCAATCTGGAAACAGTCTATTGTTCCATGTCCAATTCTAACTGTTGCTTCTTGACCTGCATACAGATTTCTCAGGAGGCAAGTCTGGTGGTCTGGTATTCCCATCTCTTGAAGAATTTTCCACAGTTTGTTGTGATCCACACAGTCAAAGGCTTCGACATAATCAATAAAGCAGAAGTATGTTTTTCTGGAACTCTCTTGCTTTTTTGATGATCCAGCAGATGTTGGCAATTTGACCTCTGGTTCCTCTGCCTTTTCTAAATCCAGCTTGAACATCTGGAAGTTCACAGTTCATGTAATGTTGAAGCCTGGCTTGGAGAATTTTGAGCATTACTTTGCTAGCGTGTGAGATGACTGCAATTGTGCAGTAGTTTGAACATTCTTTGGCTTTGCCTTTCTTTGGAATTGGAATGAAAACTGACCAATTTTCCTTAAAGGTATACAGTTCTATCCATAAAAGATTTATTTCTCTGGTTAGACAAGATTAGTAAAATTCCTAAATTTTATCACATTTTAAATCTACTTAGCTATAAAGTATTTTCATAAGCAGTAGAAATTTCTAATCATGACACACCTGTTAAAGTCAGTTTATTGTATTCCCTGTTAAACATTGGGACGTTCTCTCAGTGAGCTGCGGTGGAAGGGCTCAGCGCTTCTGCATGTGGGGAGGTCTGTGGTTCCTCTGAAATTTCACAGGCAAGAGAGGCGCTTGCCATGGAGTTCCAGGAAGTCCCTGCTCTGTGGGCTACACTGGCCCTACTTCCCTGCAGTCTCTGTCATTAGATGAACATTTATGAAGAAACCGTAGTGTCAGAGAGCTCTGCTGGACAGCTGGATTACAAAGATGCTGAGCTGGTGGAAGAGAGATGCAGTTGGGGTGGGAATGCCCAGGAAGAAGTATAAACAAAGAGCCATGGAAGTGTGTGGAGGGAACAGGGGATTCCACCCAGGGAGACTAGAAGCGGATTCCTGGAGGGATAGGACTTGTAGGGCAGAGTGAGGGCAGGGCAGCAGGCAGTGGCTGGAGCAAGAGATGTGTGCCTGAAACCTGAGGAGGAGAGGTCTGTTTGCAGGATTCTGCAGTTTCTAAAGTGCTCTTGTTTTGAAGATAATATAACTAATGCAGAAGGAAAAGATAAAAGAGATCTGTGTTTTTGGTGGAAAAATCTGAGGAGTGGCAGGAAGAACAAAATGAAAGAAAGATGAACTCAAATCTTAGAGCTCAATTAGATTATTAAAACAGTGAAGGCAGAAAAGCTCAAAGACCAAGTTGGGCTGAACAGTGTGTCTGTAGAAATCAAAATAAGCCTGGACTGAGATGATGTTGGGGTCCCAGGCTGAACTCCCAGACCCTGGTGATCAGATGTGGTGACGAATAGAGGGGAGGAGTCCAGAGAAGTGGATGGAGGAACCCGTGTGGGGTCAAACGAGCACTTTTGGGAGTGCTGGCACAGCAGGGACCCACAGACAGACCCGCGCTCCCTGAAGGAGGTGGGCTCTCCCTGCCTGTGGCTCCCTGGAGGCACACACGCGGTGACAGTCACGAGGCCTAACCTGGAAGTTTGAATGTTTGCAGGTTTCTACGTCATCTTGCTAACATGCTGCTGCTGCTGCTAAGTCGCTTCAGTCATGTCCGACTCTGTGCGACCCCATAGACAGCAGCCCACCAGGCTCTGCCGTCCCTGGGATTCTCCAGGCAAGAACACTGGAGTGGGTTGCCATTTCCTTCTCCAATGCATGAAAGTGAAAAGTGAAAGTGAAGTCGCTCAGTCGTGTCCGACTCTTAGCGACCCCATGGACTGCAGCCTACCAGGCTCCTCCACCCATGGGATTTTCCAGGCAAGAGTACTGGAGTGGGGTGCCACTGCCTTCTCCGTTGCTAACATGAGAGTAACACAAATAACTTTTCAGTCTTCAGGAGACCTACGAAGCCAAGAGACACGAGTTCTATGGTGAGCGCCAGAGGAAGGAAGAAGAGATGAAGCAGCTATTTGTGCAGCGCGTGAAGGAGAAAGAAGCCATCCTGAAAGAAGCTGAGAGAGAGGCAAGTGTGCTATTTGCTGTGATTTCTATTTGGGGTGTCCTATTAACCTGGGGGTCTATCTCAAGAATTAACAGGTGGTTTTGAAGACGAGCTGTTCTTTAAGAGTAGCTATTCTAACATGCAGTCTTTGGATGCAGAATTTTACCAAAAAAAAAAAATCACAGGCTGAAAACAAAAAATTTTGCCTTTGTGAACAAAGTGTCTTTGATTAGAAGTGGT
Source organism: Bison bison bison (assembly GCF_000754665.1). Classification (NCBI taxonomy): domain Eukaryota; kingdom Metazoa; phylum Chordata; class Mammalia; order Artiodactyla; family Bovidae; genus Bison; species Bison bison. Next base: position 5,288,827 of record NW_011495046.1, read on the forward strand.
GTATTGAGTGCTGGTAGAGGACTACATTACCAAGAAGGGTTTCAACTATCTTAACTAGGAGGCAGAGATGCTTTAGCTAAGGTTTGATAAGCCCTTTTGAGTTTTGAGAGTCACTCACACTGTTGTTTGCTGGAAGTGGGTGGCTCAGAGCTGTTGAGTGTGAAGTCAGGCTTCCTGGGGGAGGTGGGTGGTCCAGGTGGCCTTTGGGTGGCCTTGGCACAGAATTATCTGCAAAGAATTTTGTTTGGTTCTCTTTAGTTTTGTTTGCTTGTGGTTCTTCAAGGATAAATTTTACCTTTACTTGAGTTAAGGTATCTTCTGTAGACTTAACTGCAATGGCTGCATCTAAGTAAATGGATTCTAAGTTAAGCTGAGGATCAAAAAGGAAGAGCTGCAAAAAAAAATTTCTGAGAGAAGACAGGAATGTTAATACAAATGAACTTGCTAATATGAGAGTTCCTGAAGAGTTATTTGTTGTTCTTGTTCAGTCACTCAGTCATGTCCAACTCTTTGAGAGCCTATGGACTACAGCACAGCAGGCTTCCCTGTCCTTCACCATCTTCCAGAGCTTGCTCAAACTTCTGTTCATTGAGTCAGTGATGCCATCCAACAATCTCATACTGTCGTCCCCTTCTCCTCCTGCCTTCAGTCTTTCCCAGCATCAGGGTCTTCTCCAGTGAGTCAACTCTTCACATCAGGTGGCCAAAGTATTGGAGCTTCAGCATCAGTCCTTCCAATGAATACTCAGGATTGATTTCTTTTAGTATTGACTGGTTTTATCTCCTTGCAGTCCAAGGGACTCTCTAGAGTCTTCTGCAACACCACAGTTCAAAAGCATCAATCCTTCGGCCCTCAGCCTTCTTTATGGTCCAACTCTCATATCCATCCATGACTACTGGAAAAACCATAGCTCTGACCATACGGACCTTTGTTGGCAAAGTAATGTCTCTGCTTTTTAATATGCTATCTAGGTTGGTCATAGCTTTTCTTCCAAGAAACAAGCGTCTTTTCATTTCACGGCTGCAGTCATCATCTGCAATGATTTTGGAGCCAAAGAAAATGAGGTCTGTCTCTGTTTCCATTGTTTCCCCATCTATTTGCCACGAAGTGATGGAACTATATGCCATGATCTTAGTTTTCTGAAGTTTTAAGAAAACTTAAAAAAGTTTCAAACCAACTTTTTCACTCTCCTCTTTCATCAAGAGGCTCTTTAGTTTTTCACTTCCTGCCATAACGGTGGTATCATCTGCATATCTGAGGTTATTGATACTTCTCCCAGCAATCTTGATTCCAGCCTTGCTTCATCCAGCCCAGCATTTCACATGATGTACTCTGCACAGAAGTTAAATAAGCAGGGTGACAATATACAGCCTTGACGTACTCCTTTCCCAGTCTGAAACCAGTCTGTTGTTCCATGTCCTGTTCTAATTGTTGCTTCTTGACCTGCATACAGGTTTCTCGGGAGTCAGGCAAGGTAGTCTGCTATTCTCATCTCTTTAAGAATTTTCCAGTTTGTTGTGATCCACACAGTCAAAGGCTTTAGTGTAGTCAATGAAGCAGATGTTTTTCTGAAATTCTCTTGCTTTTTCTATAATCCACCAGATGTTGGCAATTTGATCTCTAGTTCCTCTGCCTTTTCTAAATCCAGCTTGAACATCTGAAAGTTCAAGGTTCACATACTGTTGAAGCCTGACTTGGAGAATTTTGAGCATTACCTTTGCTAGTGTGAAAGATGACTACAATTGTGCGGTAGTTTGAACATTCTTTGGCATTGCTTTTTTTTGGGCTTGGAATGAAAACTGACCTTTTCCAGTCCTGTGGTCACTGCTGAGTTTTCCAAATTTGCTGACATATTGAATGGAGCACTTAACAGCATTATCTTTTAGGATCTGAAATAGCTCAACTGGAATTCCATCACTTCCACTAGCTTTGTTCGTAGTGATGCTTCCTAAGGCCCACTTGACTTCACATTCCAGGATGTCTGGCTCTAGGCAAGTGATCACTCCATCCATCGTGGTTATCTGGGTCATAAGATCTTTTTTGTATAGTTCTTTTGTGTATTCTTGTCACCTCTTAGTATCTTCTGCTTCTATTAGGTTCATACCGTTTCTGTCCTTTATTGCGTGCATCTTTGCATGAAATGTTCCTTTGGTATCTCTAATTTTCTTGAAGAGATCTCTAGTTTTTCCCATTCTATTGTTTTCCTCTGTTTGTTTGCACTGTTCACTTAGGAAGACTTTCTTATCTCTCCTTGCTATTCTTTGGAACTCTGCATTCAGATGGGCAAAATGATTGTCTAAGGAGGTCTTACAAATAGCTGAGTAAAGAAGAAAAGCAAAAGGCAAAGGAGAAAAGGAAAGATATACCCATCTGAATGCAGAGTTATTTGTAATCAAATTATCCATGAGAACATGCATGCATGCTAAGTCATTTCAGTCATGATCAACTCTTTGCAACTCCATGGACTATTGCCCAACAGGCTCCTCTGTCCGTGGGATTCTCCAGGCAATACTGGAGTTGGCTGCCATGTCCTTCTCCAGGGGATCTTCCCGACCATCTCTTGCTTTTCCTGCACTGGCAGGCAGGTTATCGCTAATGCCACCTCGGAAGCTTAATTTAACTATACAAACCTATTATTTAAAATACTCTGATAGTACTTGCTATTTAAATAAACCCAATAGTAAGTGGTTTTATAAATTTAATAATGTACAAATATATCTTGTCTATAATTTGATCTTTATTTTCAAAAAGTTCAGACAATGGGAAAGTGAAAGTACAGGGTACCCATGTCCATCCCCACACCTAGATTTAGAATGGACATATCACCATCTTTAGAGTGTATGTTTTCCTGGCTGCCTGAAGGCTGGTGTAAACATCAAAGGCATGTCATGCATTCCTGAAGCTCAGGTGCCTTCTCCTCCATAACCATGGTACCAGTATTACACCTAAGAACAGTAATAGCAATGCCACAATCTAACCTGATCATCAGTTCATAATCAAATTTCTCCAGTCATCCCAAGATTATCTTTTGTTATTCCTTTCTATTTGGTGATTTTTTGTTTTTGAGCCAGAATTCAATCTTAGGTCTAATATTGCATTTAGTGTTCTGTTTTGTGTCGTCTCTTATTCGAGAACAGTGCCTAGCTTGAAGTTATTTTGAAATACAAACATTGAGGAAGACTGTGATGAGTAGGAAACTGTGCTGGCTTTTCTTCTGATTAGCATACACTTCTCTTGTAAGAGTTTCTCTCTCATATATCATGGTTCTCAGTTTCTCCAAGGAGAAGATGTAGAAGTGGTTTACAGTTGAATTTTAATTTTTAAAAACCCCCATAAGAATATTTGGGCTTCCCTGGTGGCTCAGATGGTAAAGAATCTGCCTACAATACAGGAGACTTGGGTTCAATCCGTGGGTTGGGAAGATCCCCTGGAGGAGGGCATGGCAACCCACTCCAGTATTTATGCCTGGAGAATCCCCATGGACAGAGTACCCTGCCAGGCTACAGTCCTTGGGGTCGCAGAGTCAGATACAGCTGAGAGACTTTCACTTCACTAATTTCTTCAAAACATCTGTTAATTATTCAATAATTATCCATGAGTTACACATAATAAAGGGCTTCCCTGGTGGGTCAGATGGTAAAGAATCTGCCTGCCAATGCAGGAGACACTGATTCTATCCCTGGGTGGGGAATATTCCCTGGAGGAGGCCATGGCAACCCACTCCAGTATTCTTACCTAGAATCCCCATGGACAGAGGAGCCTGGCGGGCTACAGTTCATGGGGTCACAAAGATTTGGACATGACTGAGCAACTAAGCACAATTTTGCTCAAATGTGTATTACTTAAAAGTAAATTGAAAATTCAGGGTGACCAAATGGTTGAAAGAAAAAGAAGTATTATTTGTCACTAGGTGCTTTGTAGATTTTTTTTTAATGATTCAAACACTGTATTGTATTAATGATGAAGTTATGAGTTTAAAGTTGTCACAAGAGTGACAACTTATAATTATGTAAGCTTACAAATAGTAGATTAGGGACCTGTTTTATTCATATTACAATAATATTAATAAGTTCCCTCATGACCAGTTTCATCCTGCAAAGCTCGTAGGTTATCATCTATACTTTATAGAGTCAGGTCTGGTGAAGAAGGGCGTCTGGGGTCATCAGCGGTTATGTGAGTGATGATTCACTCAAGAACCATCAGGTGAGCTTCCCTGGTGGCTCAGGGACAAAGAATCTATCTGCCAATGCAGGAAACATGGGTTCCAATCCTGATCCAGGAAGCTTCCACGTGCCGAGGAACAACTAAGCCCTTGTGCCACAACTTTTGAGCCTCTTCTCTAGAGCCCATGCTCTGCAACAAGAGAAGTCACTGCAGTGAGAAGTCCTCACAGTGTAACTAGAAAGCAGACCCCGCTCGCAACTAGAGAAAAGCTCATGCAGCAAGAAAGACCCAGCACAGCCAAAAATAAATAAAAATTTTAAAAAAGGACCATCAATTGAAGTTCAGATGAAGGAGGACCATATAATTTATCCTCAGTGTTCGTGCAGTTTTGCAGAGAAAGGTGGCTTTTTAGTAATGACATTGAACAACAGATGTAAACCAGGTATCTACGGGGTAAACTGGGACATTCAAAGCTAGCTCATCAGTAAGACACTGGCAGGTAACCCACAGGATTATCTAAGTCTGAATTAGCTGACCCTGTTATTAAAATACCCTTGCCAATATGGTTATAAACAAATACCTCCTAATTCACCTTATGTATACATTAGGAGGAGAAGGCAATGGCACCCCACTCCAGTACTCTTGCCTGGAAAATCCCATGGATGGAGGAGCCTGGTAGGCTCCATGGGGTCGCTAAGAGTCGGACATGACTGAGTGACTTCACTTTCACTTTTCACTTTCATGCATTGGAGAAGGAAATGGCAACCCACTCCAGTGTTCTTGCCTGGAGAGTCCCAGGGACGGGGGAGCCTGATGCGCTGCTGTCTATGGGGTCACACAGAGTCGGACACGACTGAAGCGACTTAGCAGTAGCAGCAGCATACATTAGGATGATTTTCATGTGGAGTATAGACTTAGCTGAAGATGCGGTGAACATTGGATAGGTAGAGCAGGGGATACACAGGACAGATGTCATGTCAAGACACTGTTTAAATGTTACCTTTTCTACATCTCTATCCACATCATTCTAGACATATAGCCCTTCTTACACCACAAGAAAAAGTACAGTATATATTTATCCTCCAAGTGAAGTATATAACCATCATTCAAATGCTGCTGCTGCTGCTGCTGCTGAGTTGCTTCAGTCGTATCTGACTGTGTACGACTCCATAAACGGCAGCCCACCCGGCTCCCCCGTCCCTGGGATTCTCCAGGCAAGAATACTGGAGTGGGTTGCCATTTCCTTCTCCAATGCATGAAAGTGAAAAGTGAAAGTGAAGTCACTCAGTTGTGTCTGACTCTTCGAGACCCCATGGACTGCAGCCTACCAGGCTCCTCCGTCCATGGGGTTTTCCAGGCAAGAAGAGTACTGGAGTGGGTTGCCATTGCCTTCTCCCATTCAAATGCTAGTACTTCCCAATTTTATATGTTAAGTAGGCTTCCCTGGTGGCTCAGACAGCAAAGAATTCACCTGCAATACAGGAGACCTGGGTTTGATTCCTGGGTTGGGAAGATCCCCTGGAGAAGGGAATGGCAACCCACTCCAGCCATGGACAGAGGAGCCTGGCAGGCTATAATCCATGGGGTTGCAAAGAGTTGGACACAACTGAGTGACTAACACACACAAACACAGAGAATAATCTTTCCTGGTTGGGCAGTTGGCTCAGCCATCATGCCCCCACCACACAGAGCCTCACTGGAAACTGTCTTCTAACTGTAAACACCCAGTTATCTATTGGGGCTTCCCTGGTGGCTCAGACGGTAAAAAATCCACTTGCAATGTTCGTGACCCAGGTTCGATCCCTGGGTCAGGAAGATCCCCTGGAGAAGGAAATGACAACCCACTTCAGTATTCTCGCCTAGAGAATCCCATGGACAGAGGACCCTGGTGGCCTACAGTCCACGGGGTCGCAAAGAGTCGTACACGACTGAGCGATTTCACTTTTCACTTAGCAACTAACACACACACATGTCTATTTCTTAATTGTTCACTTAATATTTATGCCTCTCCTGTTTCCACAATTACTGTAGATACTTTGAAGTAAACAAGTACAGCTGCACTAAAACCCAGACCTGGAGAGTCCAGAGTGAGTATATGCAGTATATATACAAGGTGTGGCTGAGCCACGGTCCTGGGTGCTTCTGAGAGACACTTCTGGGACCCCAGCAAAGTATAGAACTCAGGTCAAAGACACTGGCTAGTCTGGCAAGAAAGGAATGTTGTTTCTGGTATTCACTTTTAAAAATAGATACTTTAAAAAGGTCACTGCACAGCAGAATGTACGATGTCCTCAGAAGCTCCTTTGTACAAGAGACAGCAGTGTACCATGTGGCCACAGACGCTTCAGAACATCATTGAGTAGTTTCAACAGCACAGAAGGTCTCCTGCTTTTAACTTTTCAAGTATTTGAAAATGTGTCTGAATTAAAGGCCTTGTAGTGAAAAGTGGTACCACAAGTCATTGCTTCATATATGTGGAGTGGACTGTCACTGCCAAAAGCTGTGAACTCCATGTAATGTAAATAATAGTCAGATTCTGCCTACCCCCTTTTCTAGGCCATTTTTGTCTTTACAGTTTTCCTGGAATTTCTCGTCAACCTCATGAATGACATGTGAAGTACTCTACAGCTTTCAGAATATTTAAAGTATGTACCCTCCATTTAAGGAATCAGAGATTGGATTCTACTCACATAATATATAATAAACCTGCCCTGTAGCCTCCCTTTCCAAGCATTACCCTCCCTTCTGCTCTTCTTCCCAATTCATGAGGGTGCACACATGCTCAGAGAGCTGCCACTCCACCAACTCTTTATAACTTTTTAAATTAATTTAATTGAAGGATAATTACTTTACAATATTGTGGTGGTTTTTGCCATACATTGACATGAATCAGCCATGGGTGCCCATGTGTCCCCCCGTCCTGAACCCCCCTCCTTCCCCACCCTATCCCTCTGGGTTGTCCCAGAGCACCAGCTTTGAATGCCCTGCTTCATGCACTGAATTTGCACTGGTCGTCTATTTTACATATTTACATGTTTCAATGCTATTCTCTCAAATCATCCCACTCTTGCTTTCTCCCACATAGTCCAAAAATCTGTTCTTTACATCTTTGACTCTTGCTGCCTTGCATATAGGATCATTGTTACCTTCTAAATTCCATATATGTTAATATACAGTATCTGTTTCTCTTTCTTACTTACTTCACTCTATATAATAGGCTCCAGTTTCATCCACCTCATTAGAACTGACTCAAATGCATTCTTTTTTATAGCTGAGTAATATTCCATTGTGTATATGTACCACAACTTCATTATCCATTCATCTGCCGATGGACACCTAGGTTGCTTCCATGTCCTAGCTATATGTAATATATATATATATAAAGGCACATGCAGATGCTAAGGTGCTGATCTCTCTGAAAGTGACAGTCTCAGGAATACAAGAGTCTTTGGGCCTCACCTCACCTGTTCAACACTATTCTGTCTCTGTCTAAACTCTTCTGTGAGGTTTGCTGGCTCAGTAGATAGCTGCTTTGTATCCAGAACATCGAATTTTATTAGGAAGCAGCGTAGCTCTCTGCTGTCTCTGCCCTCAGCCTCTAGTTTTTAGCAAAGTATTTCCTCAATGATCATATGCCATCTTTTCTATAAACCAAGTCCTACTTTTTGTATACACATTAGGTTGCTGCCCAGAACTAAAAATAATAATAGAAAATGAAACCAGACCCAGGAATCCCCCCAAAAAAGTGACTTTTTGATGCAGATTCTAGATGCTGTGCTTGTATTCTTGGCACACAGCTGATTCATAAGGAACCTGCTAAAGTCCCTAGATTTTTTTTTTCAGATAAACAACAATTAAACCAGGGAAATCTGAAATCTCTAAACTTTGGCAAAACTCATTTTAATGACTGCATCGAGTATATTTAGCATAAATGAATTTTAAAGTGTTATTTCTCTTAGAGACAAAGTTTTTTTTCCCTCAATTATGGTGTAGATCCTACTACAGTGAGGGCAGCTAACCCTTAAACCACTGGGGAGTGAGCTGCGTAAGCCCATTTATAGGTGGGTGTTTTCACTTACTAAGTCCACAAGACTGCGCCATCCACACTCAGCTGAATCAGATACAGAGCTGACTGTGACACACATCTTCAACAGTGTTTGATTTAATTTTCAAGAAGGTGAATGACTGTGGAAAAACACTACAGATTTGTAAGGTTCTTGATTTAAACTGACACTGCTTTCCACACAGGTTCACCAGTGTAACCAACAGCTATTTCACTAGTACATGGTAAATTTATTTGGAAAAGATGGACTTTTCCCCCTATTTCTGAAAACTCGGTTCTCTAATTTATGTCCCACACTTTTATTAATAACAGTTTTAGAAACTTTATTTGAAGAGGCTTTTTGGTGAAAATGTGTAGAGCAACTAAAGAGAAACTCTAAGAAGAGGTCAAATGTTTAAAAAACTGAGGTTTGTGAGGCTGTTTTTGTTTTGCTTGTGCGTTTTTGCATGGGAGCTCATGTCAGCTACTGTTAAAGCAGTTCCATGTGTGAACATCTGCCTGGTTGCTGTGCAGGCAGCCTGAGCAGGGCTGCAGCGCCAAGAGGCGCAGGTGTGTGCTGCCACACAGCATCCTCAGCAGGAATCTCACTTGGCTTCACAGCTCCAGGCCAAGTTTGAACACCTTAAACGAGTCCACCAAGAGGAGAAGCTGAGGCTGGAAGAGAAGAGAAGACTTCTGGAAGAAGAAATCATGGCTTTCTCCAAGAAGAAAGCTACTTCTGAGATATACCAGAACCAGACCTTTATGACCCCAGGCAGCAACCTGAGGAAGGACAAGGACCGCAAGAAGTAAGCCCTTCCCCTGGTCTGACCCCTCCAGCCTCAGTGCCCCCTCTTCATGGCTCTTTGCCCTGTCTCCTTATTCCCCTCTGTCTCCTGCACTGAAACAAAAAGCTCCTTGAGAGCAGAGCCCTGGTCCCTCCTGGTGTGCGGATTCCCCAGCAGATAGAAGGGCACCTGCCACGTGTCTAGTGCTCTGTACACATCTGAGTGAATGTTTGCATGAATGTGTGAGTGAACACAACACAAATTTGCCAAAACGTGTGAGGGTCTGTGACCTGAGGGCACTGTCCACTCCCGGACATGTCTAGTAACCACTGACCTGTCAGTTCTGTCGACTTTCATGCCTGACAGAAGCTATATACTTTCCTGGGGAAATTAGAGACATAAGAAAATACTTGATAAAAAATTAATTCTTAGGTTTACTTCTTTTAAACAAATTCTGCTAATGATTTTGTGAGAATTTTTATTTTAATAAGGGAACCAGGCTATCGATTGGAACTCCTGTGCTTTGATGTCAGAGCTTGTGAAACGATTGGTGGACGTAAAGATGCAGAGGAAGGTAGAGAGGGACCCCGTGCGCCAGGGCGGCCTTGATAACAGGTGGAAGATGGCGCCAAGGCTTGTAGATCTGGGGTATGTGTTAAAATCAGTGTAACCAAAGTCTTAGAAAATAAGGTGGTTTTCCCTCCTTTGTATTTTTTTACCGTATTTCTCCCCCTTGAATGTCCTCCTCACTTTGCCTATTTGCACGCTCTGCTGAGCATCCAGCCCGCCTTGTGGCAGCTCAGATTCTCCTGGGCCTCACAAGGCAGTCCTCGGGTTTCTTTTATCACCACATTGTATTTCAAACCGGTATTGTCAGAATTCTTTATAAGTCACCTTCAAAAAGTTAGGAAAATATAACATTGCCTGTGATAGCTTTCCATTTTTGAACTATGGAGAGTTAAATCCATTTAATTGGCCTGTGGATGTTAGGTTTGTGGGAAGAAGGAATTCTCATGTATAATCTTTTAACATAAGCTCTTCCAGGGAGTGGATCTGTTTTGTTGGCTGATGTATCCACCCTCAGTTCCTAGAACAGTGCCTGATACAAAAAAGGCATGCAGTTATTTGTGAAAAAAAAAATGAATACACTGAATTTAAAAAAATAAACCACCCCATTATCTGTGGGGGACTGATTCCAGGAAGACACCAAAATCCACTGCTGCTCAAGTCCCTCATATCAAATGCATAGTTTTTGCACAGAACCTATGCACATCCTGTACGTATTAAATCATTTCCAGGTTTTTCCTAACACCTAATACAATGCAAATAGAATATAAGTGCTAGGTAGACACTCGCCAGCAAGTGGCACATTCAGGTTTGGTTTTTTGGAACTTTCTGGAATTTTTTTCCCAAATACTTTCGATCCTCAGTCAGTTGAATCCTCAGATGTGGAACCCCCAGATCCAGAGGGCCAACTGTTTACATATAATTTATGACTTCTTTTCAATGTGTCTTGAATTATAAAACTAAGGGGCCGTTCACCTTCTCATCATCTCGACTTAGTCCGGTTTTACTAGACTAGTCTAGTCTAGTCTTACTAGACTTGGACTCCCCCATTTCATTCCATACTTGAAAAATAAGGTATGGGCTGCTGTTCGCAAAATCAGGGCCAAGCCCACAGTTTACGAGCTCAGAAAAATTTACCCTCAAGAAATGTTGGTGTTTGTTTTTTCTTTTCCAGAGTCCCACAGCTAGATGTCCTATCATATACTAGACGTGTACCTGTAAAAACTTTGTAAAAGAAGTGATTTTTATTTCCCATATGGTTTTCTATTGTACCAAACAAAAGGTTTTTTTTCTCTTTCCAGCTCCAATTTTATGTAAAACAAAGGTTCCAGATCACAGAAGGTCATCACAAGCAAAAGCTATTAAAATGTTAGAATTACGCTTTGATTTTCTTGCTGTTTTTATTTGATGTATCACTTATGCTGTACTACTTATTCTTTATCTGGCAAATGGCCACAGTTACTGCCATTTATGGGAAAATACTTTTAAGTATGAGGTCAATATATAAGCCAGACTGGATGGTATTACTTATTCACTGTTAGTAGTTTAAGATAAGTTTGTGATGAATTGAGATAATTTCCCCTGCTGCCCACTGCCTGTCACTATACTGTGACAAGAGTGTCTGTTGGTGGCTTTGAAAATACAGGACTCATATATATTAGGCTCTGATTGCATATATATTCCAAGATGAATCTTTTGTGTACATACCAAAGGTATGTAAAGGTAAACTTTGGGGAATATGTTTTAAAATGTATTATGTACCTGAAACTCCAGCAGCTCAAAACTTTTAAAGTTTTGATATAATTATCCAGTTGGAAACATGATCCTAAGCTTTTGTATCAGATTACATAATATGTGCTTCAGCATTGTGGTCCATGTGTTGTTGTGATATGTTTAAGAGCAGAAACACTCAGGTAAATAAGCCCTTTTCTAGTGCTAAGTAACTTTAGAACTGGGTGTCTTCACACTGTGTGCATTAGTCTGTATTACATAATTGTTTAAAACTGTCTTCTAGGGTAAATAAAGTTATATCATCTTACTAAAAATAGTTCTTAAGAAAATAAGCTATGAACATCTGAATATTAAAGATAAAAATTTAGGTAATTCATATTGTAAAGCATATTTGAATTCAGTGCCTTAGCATTTGCAGAACAATTTAATGGTTTCTAACTTTTTCTTAACATTCATTAAGTTTTCACTTTTTGTACCTGAATATTCTAAATGAAACTGATATTTACTCTTGACAAATAAAATGTATCTACATATTTACTAAACTGTGTTTAAATCACCTTAACTTTTCTTTTTGCATATTGATCTTAAACACTTTATCAGAACTAGTTAATTATATGTTTGAGTTATTTTAAAACAGGGGTGGATGATCAGTACTTCTCAGACAACAGAGTGTTTTACATGGCACACGTCAGATTCTGAGCAGTGTATTTTTCACGAATTTCTGTTTAAGTCGCAAAAGAAACCTTTCCTTTTGTAGCACAGCTTATCCGGACCAACACTTTAAATTCCATTTTTTAATCTAAAGTTCACAAATGTCTCTTAGCCCTTTAGAACTTTAGTAACATAAGTTATAAGTATCACAGAAAAAGCTCTGCACTTTTTTCTCAGGATCAGTAATGCCCAGCCTCTGGAAGGTGGGAGCAGGAGAGCCGGTGAGTCCTCGCAGGCAGGTAGCCTGGCCTCCCGAGCCCGGCCAGTGCTGCAGCGCTGAGCCTTAGCCCAGGAGCGACGCGGCAAGCTCAGTGACCTGACGCGAGTGGGGGTTGTTCGTAGCCTATTATATCAAACTGTGTATAAACAGCTATCCTGAACCATAATAAAGTTACTTTTAAGTGCCAGAGTGGTTGTTGGCATCTTACAAAAAGTTATTCAAGTTCCTAGTTGAAAAGATCATGGACACCTACCTCAGACCCTGGGCTGAACAGAAGGGCTGGCGCCTGTGCTGCGGGTGACACTGCTGTGAAGGAGGCTCACCACATGTGCATGCCCACAGTGCGAGTCCTGAACTTGCTTCATGTATCTGCAACTCCATGTAAGATTCTACTTTAGAAGAGCTGCATGGCAAAGAAAAAATATTGTTTAAACAACTACAGTACAGGCAGACCTCAGAGACAGTGCAGGCTCAGATCCAGACCACCTATCCAATATAGTGAGTATTAAAATAAAGTAAGTCACATGAACTGTTTTTGGAGTGCATACAAAAGCCATGTTTACACTGTGCAGTATTCTTGTGAAGTGTGCAGTAGCTTATATCTAAGAAAACCAATACACATACCTTAGTTAATACTCAGTTGCTAAAAAATGCTAACCATCCCGAGCCCTCAGCAAGTTGTGGTAGTAACATTAAGATCTCTGATTACAGATCATCATAACAAATATAATAAGTTTGAAACACTATGAGAATTATCAAAATGTGACAGAGACAGAAAGTGAACAAATGCTGTGGGAAAATGGCACGGACACACCTGCTTGACGAAGGGCTGCCACATGCCTTCAGTGTGTAAAGAACACACACCTGCACAATACAGCGAGGTCTGCCTGGATGAAGCTCAGCTTCTCACAAAGCATATTAGTTCTCCAAGGTTACAGAGTAAGGTATTATCCACTGATGCTTGAAGCAATAAATTTCAGGGAATAAAATAAAGCCGCTGCTGCTGCTGCTAAGTCACTTCAGTCGTGTCCGACTCTGTGCGACCCCATAGACGGCAGCCCACCAGGCTCCCCCTGTCCCTGGAATTTGCCAGGCAAGAACACTGGAGTGGGTTGCCATTTCCTTCTCCAGTGCATGAAAGTGAAAAGTGAAAGTGAAGTTGCTCGGTCGTGTCCCACCCTCAGCGACCCTTTGGACTGCTAGACCTGTTTTATTATTTTTTTTATAAAGCATTTGAAACATAATTGTCTTTGACTGCCAACCACTAACCTTCGTACCAAGGACTGCATTTTTAAGTTCTTTCACACAGATTCTGATTCTAGGTTCCAAGCATCATGTGGAAGATTACTACCCCTATCTGGAAGATGAACTGTTTTAAGTCCTGTTTTCCTATTTGGACAGGAAATGGGGGCACAAACTGATGAGGCCCCTATGGAGCAGCCTCTCTCAGAAAGGCTCCTGCCCAGGGAGCACAGGAAAGCGCCGAGGTGACTGGCCTTGAAGGACTGAAGCAGCTTCAGATGTAGGAGGGGAAGAAGGTGACCTGGGTACAGGGAAGCCTGGGCACCCCGGGAAGCAGCTCGATGTGAACAGAGGATCGGGGAAACATGAGGGGCAGGATGTGAGTGAGGGTGGGGGTTTAGAAGGAGGCAGGGAACAGACAAGGAGTTCATAAACCTAACCCATTGAGCAGGAGGAGTCACGGAGAGGTCTGACTTGCGTAGTCAGATACTCATCCAGAGTAGAGGGAAAGGTGTGATAAGGGATGAGCCAGGCCATGGGCAAGAAAACTCAGACTGAAGCCCAGGCCAGTAGTTCCTACCACAGCATGCACAGGAGAATAATCAGGTAGTGTTTAAATAACACTGAGGCAGAAAGGAATATATAGTAAAAAAAAAAAATGGCATGGATCAACCTAAATGAATAATGGCTATGTAAAACCCTGAAAATGTCCTCTGGAGCTAGAAATACAGAGGGAACTAAAGTTCAAGACTTCAGTGGCATGCCAGTTGAGAGTGGGATGAATGGAGTAGGAGGGCCTTGTGTTAACTGGGAGCAGGTAGAGATCCCCGTGCACCGTAACTGAGAGGCAGGAAGAGCACGTAAGTGTGGTGACAAAGTGCCTTTCCAGCCAGCAAAAGGAAAACTAGCCTGATAAATGATAACCCAGAAGGAAACAAGGAAATAAAACAGATATGACAGTCAAAAAGCATTTAGTAATATGGTAGATTTAGGCCCAAACCAGTAATCACAGTAAATTTTTTTTTAGGCAAAAGTTTTTTAAAATCAGCTATGTCACTTTACAAGAAAGGATTAAAGTTTTCCATCCTGACAGGTAAAGGTACATCATGTGCATTCAACCAAAAGCTGCTGTGCAGCTGTGCTGTGCTGTTCTTAATTACTCAGTTGTGTCTGACTGTGACCCCATGGACTGTAGCCCGCTGGGCTCCTCTGGCCACGGGGATCCTCCAGGCAAGAATACTGCAGTGGGTTGCCAGGCCCTCCTCGCTATTCAGCTATATTCTCTATAGAAGGCATCACTTCTGTAGGATGAAGACAGCCTTGCTGGGGGGCAACCTGGCCTCAGGAGCAGGAAGAAACCAACAGCTGGTGCAGGTGCCTCAGGTCTACAGTGTGTGGGGATGATGTGGCTACAGAAGTCTGTAAAACTCATGCAACCTAACACCTTAACAATGAAGCCTAATAACATTCTGAGAAAGGACAGAATAATCTAATCTCGTATATGAGCAAAGATGCAAAAATCCTGAACAGGTTACTAACAAACTAAATCCAGAAAAATGTATTTAAAAAGACAGTTCCCAATATCCAGGAATGCAATGATGTTTTAACAGTAGGAAATTAACCAGTGTAACTCAAAGCATGAACATTAAAAATCATATGGTCATCCCTGTAGAATCAGAAAATATTGATAAAATGTAGCATCTTCAATATTTTTTTAAAAGATAAGATTCTTAGAACACTGAATAGAAGGAAACTTCCTCAATTTGATAAAGGGTACCCACAAACAGCAACCCAGAGTAGGCATCACACTTTAAGGCTGGAAGAGTGGCAAGACCATCCCTTCTGTTAGACACATCACTGGAGCCAGCAGTCACCTCTGGAGGCAAAAAATTAAGATGATCTCAGTTCTCACAGGTGACACGGCTCTGTCTGCAGCGAGTCCACCTGAAGCAGTGGTCAGAGCACTGAGCACTGGGGTCAGGAGTCCACAGGGTCGTGGGCACAGATGCCCACCTGATGACTGAATGCAGCTGGCCACTGGGCAGGCTCAGTGCCTGACACTCTGTTCTCACTAAGCAGAGTCTCAGCTCTTGAAGCTGGGTCCTCAGCTCTGTCCCGCTTACTCTGTATGGCCTCGACAACTGCCCTTCATTAACTGGCTTGTGCTCAGGTTCTGCTGCCCCCAGGCCTGTCCAACTGTGGTTCAAAGTCAAGGTCCTCCACAAGGCCAACTTGATCCCGGGTGCCTGTACATGGCCTGTGCCTCTGTGAGGGAATCCCAAGCAGTCTGCTTTAATTCCTGCCTGTGGGGAAATTGTCACTTGTGTGGGCAGAGTCACCACAGGCTGGGGTCACCCACCACAGAGCTGCGTGGTCCCAGACCTTCAGTTCTCCTGCCCGGGCTCCCAGGGAAGAGCTGACCAAACAAGTAAACCACCCCAGGGCACCGCCCACTGCACGGCCCCTCATGGCTTTCTACAGCTGCTCCTTCTGGGGCCTCCCACTCCCAGTAGCTCTCGAGACTCTTGGGCTCCTCTTTGAACTTTGGGAAGCAAGCAGTCTGTGCTGCTGCCCCACCAGACGGATCAGCAAAGAGGGTGAGGTGAGGTCCAGGGAAGAGAGACCTGCGCTCATGGAGGTGGAACAGGAGTCAGAGTCTGGTCTGACCTGTCTCCTCCTGTGATGGTGGCCATGCTGGGCAAAGGAAACCTGGCACTTCTGAGTCTTTCCAAGTGAACAGTGAAGCTTTCTGTCCACAATACTTGTCTCTGAACGTCTTATGCATCAACACAGGCTGCTGCACAGAAAGAACGTCTCCAGGAAGCAGTGGGCTGAGGGTCACGTTCCTGGGCATCAGGAAATAGCTTATCAAGTCCCTCATGTCAGAGAACAGGAGCGGAAGGCAGGCAGCCTCTGAATCAAAGCCAGGGCCTGCCCCAGATTTCGTTTTCACTCCCCTTTCCCTATTTCCCTGCGGAATTGGTGACTACAGTGTTTAAGATGTTACTCCACACGGGAAAAATACTAGCTTTAAAAAGATGCTTGCAAAGAAGAAATACAGATGGTTAATAAACACATGAAAAGATGCTCAACATCATTCATTACAGAAATGCAAATCAAAACTACCACAAGGTATCATCTCATGCTGGTCAGAATGGCCACCATCAAAAAGTCTATAAACAATAAATGTGGGAGAGGGTGTGGAGAAAAGGGCACCTTCTTACACTGTTGGTTAGAATGCAAACTGGTACAGCCACTATGGATAACAGTGTGGAGATTCCTTAAAAAACTGGAAATGGAACTGCCATATGAGCCAGCAATCACACTGCTGGGCATACACATCAAGGAAACTAGAATTGAAAGAGACACATGTACCCCAATGTTCACTGCAGCACTATTTACAACATCTAGGACATGAAAGCAACCTAGACGTCCATCGGCAGACAAATGGATAAGGAAGCTGTGGTATATATACACAATGAAATATTACTCCACTATAAAAAAAGAATGCATTTGAGTCAGTTCTAATGAGGTGGATGAAACTGGAGCCTATTACATACAGCAAAAGTAAGTCAAATAGAAACATTAATACAATATATTAATGCATATATATGGAATTTAGAAAGATGGTAATGACGACACTATATGCAAGGCAGCAAAACAGACACAGATGTAAAGAATAGACTTTTAGACTATGTCAGAGAAGGCAAGGGAGGATGATTTGAGAGAATGGCACTGAAACATGTATATTACTGTATGTAAAATAGGTGACCAGTGCAAGTTCAATGCATGAAGGAGGGCACCCAAAGCTGGTGCTCTGGGACAACCCAGAGGGATGGAATGGGATGGGAAGGAAGGTGGGAGGGGGGTTCGGGATGGGGGGACACATGTGCACCCATGGCTGATTCATGTCAATGTATGGCAAAACCCACCACAATATTGTAAAGTAAAAAGCCTCCAATTAAAATAAATTAACTAATTAAAAAAAAAAAAGATGCCTGAAGAAGGAAACATCTTCGACACTCCAAGGAGTCTGAATGGTGGTGTTACCGAGTTCGCACTCATCCTGCTCTTAATACAACGGGTCAATAAATCAAGAGACGAGTTGTTGGGACAAGGAGTAGTGACTTTATCTGGAAAGCCAGCACACTGAGAAGACGGTGGGCTTGTGCCCCAAAGAACCATCTTGCCTGAGTTAGAATGCAGGCCCCTTTTATACCAAAGGGGAGGGAATAAAGTCAGACACTTCCAGATTCCCATCAGCCTCCAGAGGGAACATGTGAATTTCATCCTCCTATAGTCACTCACAGGTAGGCCTGGTCAGGAGGGTTCCTGGAAGGTATTTTAGCTTACTGCTCATTACCTGGGAGGTGGGGTTCCCAGAGATGGGCCATTATGTAGAATTTAGGGCTTACAGTGAACATCCCTTTAGTGACTAACATAGAATACAAGTTAATTCTATTAAGAGGTTTTTCCCTATTACTAGAGAAACTAGGTTAAGAATAAACAAAGATCTCATCAAGAACAATGCCAACCAACAGACAATACCTTTTCAAATGCTAAATGAAAAAAAGAACCTAGAATTCCATGCCAGTAGAAATACCTTTCAAAAATATAGGCAAAAGAGAGATATTAAGACAAGCAACAGCTGAAAAATTTCACCACTAACACACCTGGATGACATGAAATGTTAAAGGGGGTGATTCAGGCAGAGGGAAAATGACACCTAAAGGAAATTCAAATTTACACAAAGTAACTGGAAATGGTAAATACATAACTTAAAATCTTTTTTTCTAGTTTAAAAAGTGCTTTGAATCATACTACTATGTATAAAATAGATAACCAACAAAGACCTACCACAAAGCACAAGGAACTATACTCAATATTTTGTAATATAAAGAAAAAGAATCTGAAAAAACAGATATAATTGTATCTCTGAATCACTTTGCTGTACACCTAAAACACACACAATACTGTAAACCAACTATATACTTCAATATAAAAATATTTTAAACTGCTTTAAGATAATCAATTGTTTAAAGCAAAATCAAAACAGACTATGGGCTTTTGTAACACATACAGAAGGAAAACACGAAAACAGCAGCCTGGAGACTGAGGGCAGAATTGGCATATCTGAATAATAAAAATGCTCACAAAACAAGTGAAGAGGCATAATGTGTATCTTTAACACCAGAATGACTTATCAATGATAACTAAATATACATATTGTAAACCCAAAGCAATCACAAAATTTCAAAACAAAAGTATGCCTGGAGTCAAAAAGGAAATAAAATTCCTTTTTATTTTAGGAAAACAGAAAAATAACAAGTCCAAAGCAGAAAGAAGGAGAAAAAAGAAATAATGAATGGGTGAAAAACAATAGCAAGATTGTAGACTTAAATCTGATTACATTGTTGCGACCAGTCAGAACACTCCAATGTTAACAGGCAGAGACTGTCAGGTTGGATTTTAGAAGTAAAATACAGTTATACACTGTCTACTAAAACACTACTTTAAATATGAAGACAGAGTAAAAGGATGGAAAAATACATCTCCCGAAAACATGAATGAGACAAAAACTAAAACGGCAGCATAACCAAAGGGGTTAGTCGCTCAGTCGTGTCCAGCTCTTTGTAACCCCTGGACTGTAGCTCGCCAGGCTCCTCTGTCCATGGAATTCTCCAGGCAAGAATACTGCTGTAGGTTACCATTTCCTCCTCCAGGGAGCTTCCCATCCTGGAGATGGAATCCAGGTCTCCTGCATTGCAGCCAGATTCTTTATCCTCTGAGCCACCAGTGGGAGCATAACCAAGACAAAGTCAATTCAGAACAAGGACCTGCATAGGGATAGGGATAAAGGGGTCATTTCTGAATGATAATGGGGCCGATTTACCAGGAGAATCTATCGACCATGTGTCTTTGCACCTAATAACTAAGTAAAAGTACCTGAAGAAAAAACTGACAGAACTTGAGACCTGCAGATACCACAGAGGTTAAAAGAATAAGCCCACCCTGTGACAGGAAATGCCAACAAGGTTCTCTCAGTAATTGATACAACAAAAATCTACAAAGCTCAAGAAAACTTAAACAACGCTATCAATCAGTTTGATCTAATGGACATTTAGAGGTCACTCCAACCCCCAGGAGAGGACACACATTCTCTTCAAGGGCACACAGCACATTCACACAGAAGATTTTTTTACCATAAGATCAGCCTCAATGAATAAACATAAGAGGGCTGAAACTGTGTAAAGTATGTTCTCTGACCACAATGGAATTAAACTAGCTATCAGTAATGGAAAGAATACCCAGGAAAATACTAAATATTCAGAAATTAAATAATACACTTCAAAAAAACCTACAGCTCAAAAAGAGGCAAATTTACAAAATATTTTTAACTTAATAAACACAACACACACACCAGAAAATCATGCAATGAAGCTGAAGCATGTGACCCTGTTTGATGCAGGGTCTGTGAAAAGGTCAGTCAGTCACTGAGATGTGTCCAACTCTCTGCAACTCCATGGACTGCAGTACACCAGGCTTCCCTGTCCATCACCAACTCCCGGAGCTTGCTCAGACTCATGTCCATCAAGTCAGTGATGCCATTCAACCATCTCATCCTGTCATCCCCTTCTCCTCCTGCCTTCAATCTTTCCCAGCATCAGGGTCTTTATCAATGAGTCAGTTTTTCGCATCAGGTAGCCAAAGTATTGGAGTTTCAGCTTCAGCCATTAGTCCTTCCAATGAATATTCAGGACTGATTTCCTTGAGGATTGACTAGTTTGATCTCCTTGCAGTCTAAGGGATTCTCAAGATTCAAGAGTCTTCTCCAACACCACAATTCAAAAGCATCAATTCTTCCGCACTCAGCTTTCTTTATGGTCCAACTCTCACATCTATACATGACTACTGGAAAAACTACAGCTTTGACTAGACGGACCTTTGTTGGTAATGTCTCTATAAAGTGGTAAGTGAGGTAAATGAGGTCATATGGGTAGCCTGTAATCCAACAGGAAGAGATCGAGACACAGGCGCCCTGAGGGAGCCATGTGAAGACCCAAGGAGGGGACGGTAGTCCACACAACCGAGGAGACAGGCCTCAGGAGGAACCAGTCCTGCTGACACCTTGATATCAGACCTTCAGCCTCCAGAGTTGCAGGAAATTAAACTTCTGGTTTTTAGGCCCCATCTGTGGTTCTCTGTGATGGCAGCCCTCACTCACTAAAGGGCCCTTCTCCCAAGAATCATTCTGTGATGCCCATGTTCCAATGTCCTGTGTTTTGTCTGGTTTTCTAGCTATGTCAGATGGCAGGGTAAATCCAATTCTGTTTTTCCATTATGTCCATAAGCAAAAGTCAGAACTGGCTTTTGGTCACTCAGAAACATCTGCTCCATCTATGATCCATTCATAGAGCATCAGATTAGAAAGCAATCTGGTGAAGACTGGTGTCCTCCCAAAAATAAGTCCACAGGTTTACAAGGAAAAGGTTGACTACTATAATAAGAGCCTCCCTGTGACAATGGCTTAAATAGACAGTGTTTCCTTCTCTCTCCCGTGGGCAGGTTGTCCACCGAGGCTTTGACTGGTCAGAGCCCTCACCTCCTCCTCCTCTTCCTCCATCCTATACAGCTTGCTCCTGTCTTTGTGGCCAGGACTGAAGTCAATACATCCACACCCGAGCTCTCAGAAAGATGGGAAGAAGGAAGGCATCCCCACTCAGGATCAGGCCTGGCTGCAGGGCAGACTGGAAAATGCATTTAGGCACCATCCTGCCCTCAGAGGAGGAAGGTAAAGCCAGTGTCTATCAGGTGAGGCTTTCCTATCAAGAGATAGAGGAGAAGAAGCCGTCTCACTGAGACGCAGGAGTGAATTAACTTCCACAGAACCTGGTTTTCCTGCAGATCACGGCAGCTGTAGCTGGGCTTCCCTTGTAGCTCAGCTGGTAAAGAATCCGCCTGCAATGCGGAAGACCTCGGTTTGATCCCTGGATTGGGAAGATTCCCTGGAGAAGAGAAAGGCTACCCATTCCAGTATTCCGGCCTAGAGAATTCCAGGGACTGCATAGTCCATGGAGTCACAGAGTTGGACACAATTGAACAACTTTCACTTTCATGGCAGCTATGTGGCTTAGGAGGCAGGAGCCCCAAGACCATGAAGTGGCCGCTTAGGGACATCTCGTGACAGTGGTCCTTAGACTGAGTAAAAGGAGAAATGAGCAGATCGGAGACACTGGGCCCAAAACAAAATGTTGAAGCTTTCTGGGAGCATAGCCTCAGCTGAGTATGATGGACAGGACTGAGTGTGGTCACTGAAGGGTTTGACCAAGCTTTGTGATTTCAATTCTGGATATGCTTCTGGGTCTAAACATTCTGACAAGACCCTCAAGGAATTTATTAGAATAGCAGGCCCCAGCCCACCGATGGCTTGTTAGCTGTTACAGAAACAAAGTAGAAGCTCCTGTTTGTCTGGGAGACCCACAGAGGGCAGTGGATTGTGGGTCACACTACTGTTTCAAGAACAGCCCTGCTTTCATTTGGTTTGTGTGCTAGGTTTCCAGAGAAGATTTCATTTGAACAAAGAGTTCTGGGGATTTGAGGATATAAAGTTTAAAACAATTTTTACAATTTTACTTGGTTGATGCAACCTGACCTTTTCTATTAATAATTAATTCCAAAACCTGGAAATCACCTGGTCTGAAACTGAGGGAAGCCTGCCTGCCTTTCCAGTCCTGCCTAGCCAACCTGGGAGTCCTCTCCAACTCCTGATTCCTGAAGGCAGCTGTGTGGCCACTAACCCTTCCCCAGGCCCCACCGCTGCACCTGCCTTCAGCTAGACTTTCAGGGGTGGGGGGCCCTCTCTCTGAACTCACCTTGGCAGTTTGGGATTTACTTTTGTCATGTCCTCCTTATGGAGAACCCAGTCATGCTGGTTGGTCAAACACAATAAACCACACATTTCTGGAAATACGGTTCTACAATCACTTTAATTGTGCATGAAATCTCTTCCCTTGAGGAATGCATGTCGGTGATTCTGCCGTCTTGTTATATCTACCTGTGTGGCCAAGCTTTGAGCAATTGATAGATGTGATATTTAATACCTTAATGCCTTCACCTGAATTATAGAATACTCAACTGGGCAGAGCCCCGTGGTATGCCACTAGAGACCTCCCTGAGGACTGACAGTGATTTGACTGGGCCCCACAGAAGATTGTGAAGCATTTGATTAAAACTGTAGGTCCTGAGCTTCTCTGGGGGCTCAGTGGTAAAGAATCCGCCTGCCAATGCAGGAGACGCGGGCTCCATCTCTGCTCCATGAAGATCCGACAAGCCGAGAACAACTAAGCCCGTGTGCCACAACTACTGAGCCCACACGCGGCAACTACTGAAGCCCGCGTGCGCAGAGCCCATGCTCCGCAACGAGAGAAGCCACCACACCGCAACTAGAGAGCAGCCAGTCCCCGCTCCCGGCGACTAGAGAAAATCCATGCAAGCAACGAAGACCTATCACAGCCAAAAATAAATAAATTACTTAAGAAATAAATAAATAAAGTGTAGGTCCTTTGATGAGTTCGCTGAAAAAACATAAATCTGCAATGTGGCAGGCGAGCAGCTGCGAGGTCATTCCCAGTATGATTTACGTTTACTAGGGCTCTGACGCACATTTAAGATGCGTATTAAAGGGCTGACTTCAGAAGCACGAATTGGACGTGCCACAGTGTGGGTAGCTTGGTGGTGTTGCAGGGCCTGCCCCCTCTTCCCGTGATCAGTCAGCGTTCAGGCCACAGAGCCGCCCTACGATGCCCCGAGGGCGGCCGCCAAACACGATTCAGCCTGGAGGGTTGAAGGCCTCAGCGTCTGAAACCAGCGTCAGGACTGCGTCTGCGACCGTACACAGAGCGCACCCACACCCAGGCCCGGCCCTCAGGGCGGCCCAGCTCTGCTGTCCAGGGTCCACACGCCCGGCCAGGAGAGAAGGTCGGGCCGGTTTGGGGTGAGGAG
>NW_011495046.1:5312459-5313483 GCF_000754665.1 Bison bison bison
CCCCGCCCCCTCCTTCGCCTGTTCAGAGGCTGCCTCCCGCGCCTCGCCTCAGCCCAGGCGTCTCCGCCGGGTAAGCGCGGACTCTGAGGATCCCTGTCAGTAGCCCCGAGAGGCAGCAGCGGCTCAGCTTCTGACTTTCATTCAAAACGGGTCATTGGACTTTTACACTGAAAATTAAGTTTTGAAAAAGCCGGTTACTTACGTGGTTACAGAAAACAGCACGCGCTGAGGGACCTCCAGACAAGGCCCGCCCACCGCCCGGTCGCGCTCCCCGCGTCCGTAACTTTCTCGTGTGAAACACGGCACGAACGAAGCACAGCCGTGTGCCTGTCACCGTCACACACACACACACTCACTCCCCACGCCTCCCGTTTCTTACAAGAACGCGCGCCATCCACTCCTCGTCTGCCTCTTCAGCCAGCTAACGAGAACCGCTGCAAACTTGCCTCCCGGGTCGGCACAGTGGCCCAAGCCTCGCGTGCGAAACCCGTGCGTGAGCCCGAGGGTCGACGTGCCGTGCGTGGGTCCCGTGCGTGAACGTACTGTGGACGTGTGTCCCGAGCGTCGACGTACCGTGCGTGTGCCCCGTGCGTGGGTCTAGTGCGTGAACGCACTGTGGACGTGTGTCCAGTGCTCCTGGGACACGGGTGCGCCGAGTCCCCTTCCCGGGCCACACCTGCGTCCCTGCGACCACGCAACGTCCGCCTGCGATCCCTGTATCGCGTAGACCCCGTTTTTCTGATTCCGAGGGCAACTGCACATCTTCTCTTAAAGGGGCCGTTGTGTTCCTTTTTGGGAACCGTCAGGGCAAGAGCTGCTTAATTTTCATATTTAGAGAAAAGGGCAGTTAGGTGCCAAAAAGCCGAGGGCCTAAGGGGCCTGGCACGGGAGAGAGTCATTCTGCGAACTACAGAGCGGGCAGGACTGTCTCCCAGCTGGGCTGCGGCTTCACCCAGGGCGTGGGGTCCCTGGGAAGGATCCTCGTCCCCACCCCCAGGTTGAGCCCCGAGGCAGGAGGCAGAGC
>NW_011495046.1:5313583-5314496 GCF_000754665.1 Bison bison bison
CCCCACCCCCCAGTCCCCGCTTGTCGCCTTCCTAGGGATCTGCGCTCTTTCCTTGATCCGTGTTCAGTCCCCACCACTGCCGGGTGCACCTCTCTCCTCGCGGGGCTGGCGTCCAGCCCAGTCCCAGCTGAACCGCCCCCTTGGTGGTCCCTCCGCGGCGCGGCCCTGGTGCTCACCTCCTTGGGGGCCTCCCGATTACCTGGAGCCTCTTCCTCAGCAGTTCCTTCAGCTCTTACCAGGACCCTTACGGACACTTCCTGATAGGAGGCCCCTCTCCTTTTGCCCGACTGGCCCTCCTCCCGTCCCGGTTCAAATAGGCCCACTCCAGCCCTCCTGAAACTGAGGCCGAGGCCTAGCGGCTTCCCCGGGTCACTCAGGACCCGACCTGGGCCAAAAGAGACTGTGGCTTGTCCAGCTTCAGAGCCTGGGCACGGAGTCCTTCCCACGCAGCGCCTCTCCAGCCTCCCTGAAGTCCTGGCAAGGACCCTGTGATCACTCTGGGCCCACCCGGTGACCAAGAGTGGCTCCCAACTCCTGTAGGCTGGCTAGCAACCTCAGCCCCTCTCTGTCATTTGTAACCTGAGAGGGATTGGGACACTGGGGGCCGTGGCTCTCCGTTAGGCAGCACACTTGACTCGCAGCCCCTCCCTGCTGCCCTCCCAGTCCCCCTCCTGCTTTAGAGAGGGATGGTCCCTTCTCCTGTTTCACCCAGGGGTTGGGGTCCCTGGGAAGGAACCTCGTCCCCACCCTCAGGTTGAGGCCCAGGCAAGCACTGGGGCAGGAGGCAGAGCCCATTACCTCTGCATTTTCTTTCTGCTTTCCTTTTCTTCTGTTACCTCTGCCCTTCCCCACAGGGGTGAAACCAGCAAAGGGAAACCTGCCAGGACTTGGATGTGGCTCTTGGAGTGGGGGG
>NW_011495046.1:5314596-5315903 GCF_000754665.1 Bison bison bison
GTGTTACTCCCTGCTGTCAGGACCCCACTAGTTGGCCTGCAGATCCCCAAGGCACTGCCCGCCCTTCACCCTCATGCCCAACACACTCTTTCCATGGAGGTCCTGGCTCATCGCCCAGCCTTGGGAGTTGGTCTTGGAGGTCCACTGAGCCATGATATCTGTGCACTTCATTTATCTTCTGATCTCTATTGCCCTTTCTTTGAGATTGGAATGAAAACTGACCTTTCCAGTCCTGCTGAGTTTTCCAAATTTGCTGGTATATTCAGTGTAGCACTTTCACAGCATCATCTTTTAGGATTTGAAATAGCTCAACTGGAATTTCATCACCTCCACTGGCTTTGTTCGTAGTGATGCTTCCTAAGGCCCACTTGACTTCACATTCCAGGATGTCTGGCATCATAATTATCTGGGTCATGAAGATCTTTTTTGTACAGTTCTTCTGTGTATTCTTGCCACCTCTTAATATCTTCTGCTTCTGTCAGGTCCATATCGTTTCTGTCCTTTATTGTGCCCATCTTTGCATGAAATGTTCCCTTGGTATCTCTAGTTTTCTTGAAGAGAGCTCTAGTCTTCCCCATTCTATTGTTTTTCTCTATTTCTTTGCATTGATCACTGAGGAAGGCTTTCTTATCTCTCCTTGCTATTCTTTGGAACTCTGCATTCAGATGGGTATATCTTTTTCTCTTTTGCCTTTAGCTTCTCCTCTCAGCTATCTGTAAGTCCTCCTCAGACAACCATTTTGCCTTTTTGCATTTCTTTTTCTTGGGGATGGTCTTGATTACTGTCTCCTGTACAATGTCACAAGCCAGGTTTCAACAGTACAGGAACCTTGAACTTATAGATGTTCAAGCTGGATTTAGAAAAGGCTGAGTAACCAGAGATCAAATTGCCAACATCCACTGGATCATCGAAAAAGCAAGAGACTTCCAGAAAAACATCTACTTCTGCTTTATTGACTATGCCAAAGCCTTTGATGGTGTAGATCACAACAAACTGTGGAAAATTCTTCAAGAGATGAGAATACCAGACCACCTTACCTGCCTCCTGAGAAATCTGTATGCAGATCAAGAAGCAACAATTACAACTGCACATGAAACAAACTGGTTCCAAATTGGGAAAGGAGTACATCAAGGCTGTATGTTGTCACTCTGCTTATTTAACTTATATGCAGAGTACATCATGCAAAATGCGGGGCTCGATGAAGCACAAACTGGAATCAAGGTTGCCAGGAGATATATCAATAACCTCGGGTACGCAGATGATACCAGCTTTATGGCAGAAAGTAAACAACCTCTTGATGAAAGTGA
>NW_011495046.1:5316003-5318636 GCF_000754665.1 Bison bison bison
GAAAAGCTATGACCAAACTAGACAGCATATTACAAAGCAGAGACATTACTTTGTCAACAAAGGTCCATCTAGTCAAAGCTATGGTTTTTCCAGTAGTAATGTATGGATGTGAGAGTTGGTCTATAAAGAAAGCTGAGGGCCGAAGGACTGATAACTTTTGAACTGTGGTGTTGGAGAAGACTCTTGAGTCTTGAGAATCCCTTGGACTGCAAGGAGATCCAACCAGTCCATCCTAAAGGAAATCAATCCTGAATATTCATTGGAAGGAGTGATGCTGAAGCTGAAACTCCAATACTTAGGCCACCTCAT
The DNA here is from genome assembly GCF_000754665.1 of Bison bison bison. Classification (NCBI taxonomy): domain Eukaryota; kingdom Metazoa; phylum Chordata; class Mammalia; order Artiodactyla; family Bovidae; genus Bison; species Bison bison. The sequence goes on from NW_011495046.1 coordinate 5,316,313, forward strand.
GGAAAGAGCTGACTCATTGGAAAAGACCCTGATGCTGGGAAAGATTGAAGGCAGGAGGAAAAGGGGACGACAGAGGATAAGATGGTTGGATGGCATCACCAACTTGATGGACATGAGTTTGAGTAAGCTCCAGGGGTTGGTGAAGGACAGGGAAGCCTGGTGTGCTGTAGTCCATGGGGTCGCAAAGAGTTGGACACAACTGAGCGACTGAACTGAACTGAACTCCATTGCCCATCTGGCCAAGTGTCTTTGGTCCGGTTTCCTGGAGAGGTGTGTGGAGGCTTCATCATGGCAGTGCAGCCCTCCCCTCCCCTCCCCACCCCCAAGTTCACTCCATTCCTGTAGAAGAGAGAAATAGCTCTTGGGGCTAAGCTCCGTTCCACCTCCAGTGATGTGAAAGTCAGAGGTTCTGGGCAGTAGTCCAGGCCAAGAGAGCAGCTCCTGGGCCATGGGCAGTCCTGCACCTGCTACTGGTTACAAGCCCCCTTTTGGAAACTGGCAGCCTCTTGACACCCCTCTTGCTGGTGGATGTCAGGCACCCCGCACCTGGTGATCCAGGACAGGTCTCCTTAGCCAAGACGCCTGAGGCAGGGCCCTAAGTGTGCTCATCTGGAGGCTGATTCCAGGCGCCCTTAGTCCACAGGACCTGCATGACTCCTGGCATGAAGGCTTCCCACAAGCAAGGGAGGGGCATCACCTATAGAAAGCCATTCTGCCCTTCCAGGCAGGCAAGACCCTGCAGGGCACCTAGAGATGCCCACGCCCACCCAGGCTCAGCTCTGCTGGCCCAGCAGTGGACTCCTCCCTGTGCCGGGTATGACTGTCTGGTACCCCCATACCCTCAGCGCCATACCACCCTACCACACAGACGGGTTCCCCACTCTGAGGCTCTTGGCGGTGGCAGGGCTGTGCACCCACAGGCAGTGGAGGGGATGTGGGGGTCTTCTAGCAGCTTAGCTCCCACCCAGCCCGGCCCCACCTGACTGCTCCCCCAACCAGAAACCAGACTTCTCCACGTTCAGTTTTATTTAAAGACTCAGAATCACAGGCATCGTGGTTTGTCATCAGTTCGTTCCTCCAAAATCACACACATCTGTGTCTAACAGAAACAACGTGTGTGTGTGTGTGTGTGTGTGCAAAGTGCCAAGCATTTCCCAGCCAGAGCCTGCATTCAACCCATGGCTGCCACCCCGACTCTGCTCCTATGGCCCTTTGGTGGCCCTGGTTAGCGCCATGTCTCTGGTCTCGAGACCAAGGTTTGCACTGAGAACAGAGTAGTTATCCATTTAAAGGAAACTTGGTGAAACCTCCACAAGGTGGCAAATCTGAACTGTGGTGACCACCGCACGTTTCAACAGTGAAAACCTTAGGTGTGGTCTCCTCTCTACAGTGACAGGAGGGCCTCTCGGCCTGGGGTCCCCCCTCCTGTTCCTTCATTGCCAGCCTTGTCAGAACATCTCCAGATGCAGCAGGGCCACTGGAAGGGCTAAAGAGACAGGCTTTTCCTAACTCCCGCCAACGCTGAGGCCCCTCTAGCCCTAGGAGGACCGAGGCTGTGAACATCAGGCTCCCCAGGCTCACAGGGTGCCTGCAGAAGTTCTGCCCATTTGCTGTCTCCCCAGAGATCTTTTCAACCAAGTCCTACTAGTTTTACAAAAAGGCAGCACCAGATGTATGAAAAATAGGCAGTGTACGACCTGTTAGAGATTTATAAAGTCTAACAGCTTTGCAGTAAAAAGGTGTAAGAAAGAAGAACGAGAGCAGGACCGTGGTAGCAAGGCGAGAAGCACTGTGTACACCTCGCCCACGGGAGCCGAGCGCTGCCTCAGGGACCTGGCCGATAATGACCTGGGCCAGGGCACCATGCTAAGGGTCCCGGTGGTGGTGCCTGAGGTATAGATGGGGTGAGGGGCAATCCAGACCCAAGTGAAGCCCGGAGCCGCCTTGAGAACGCTCTCCAAATGTGCTGGGCCCGTGCTCCCTGTCAGCCCCATAAGTAGAGGGCAAGAAGGGTCCTGGGAGCAAACCACCCCACAGTGTGTGGGTCCTGCCGCCTGCCTGGAAGGACAGGGGCCTCTGGTGGCTGTTCCCCTGGGGTCCCTGCACCTCTGTCCCTGGGGGGCAGGCACGGCCTCAGAAGCTTTCCACGAAGCTGCCGGGGAAGAGGCCGGTGCGGCCGTTCCTCTGCAGGGTCCCCTTGTACCAGCCGTCTTCACGTTTCTTGTGCACGAAGACCACATCCCCCTCCTTCAGCTCGATCTCTGCCTCGCTCTGGGGTGGGTATGAGACCACCACGCGGTACCTGGGGAAACAGACACCGGGGT
>NW_011495046.1:5318736-5332700 GCF_000754665.1 Bison bison bison
TCCCCACCGAGGGCTCCCCAGATCTGAGACAGCCATGCCTGGCCAAGGGCACAGGGTGGGTCTATACTCCACACCTGCCTGGAAAGCCTCAAGGAGGCGGCTCTGAGGACCAGCCTTCTAAAGCACCCCCAGGAGAGGGCAGATGGCTGTGACCCGGCCTCCCTGCCATCCAGCCCAGCAGAGCTGCTGGTCCACACCCCTCCAGCTGGGGGCCACACAGGCATCCCACTGGTGTCACACTGGCCCTATGCCCACTGCCCTTCTGGGGGTAATGACCAGGCAGGGAGCTGAGGACTCTGTGCACACCCCACTCTGGGTGATCTGGTGGCCAGCACAGCACCTGTTCTCACTGGCTGCAAACTGCAGACACCACGGGCTGGGTATGTGGGGTCAGTGAAGTCTCCGCGATGGACCTGCCAAGCGCTGGGCCTCGCCATGCTCCTCATCTCTCCCCACCCACCCCCATCCCAGCCCACCATCCACACCACCCTCCTGGGCTAGAACCACATGGCTCAAACGAGAAGCACGCTGGGAAGAGGACCTGTGCTTCCATCTGTCCCCACTCCCTCCAGACTCACCTCAGCCCCATGGCTCTACCTCCCAGCTCAGCTCCGCCCACTGGTCTGGCCCACAGGTGACCTGGACAGGGACCTCCTGCTCCCGGGCTCAGTCTGGCCCACACCCCTGTCGTGGGCAGCGGCAGAGAAGGAGGCTGGGCTGGGGAGAGCCATTCTCAGCCAGGGCACTCTCTGTTCTCCCAGCCCCGCGAGTCCCACAAACCACCAGGTGTCCTCCCTGGGCCAGAGATGCAGACTGTGACACTCTTTCTCTCCAGTTACCCCCTGCCCCCATGCTCTCAGAGCTCTGGGCCCTCCCTCCCCTCTCTCTGAGGAGGGCTGCCCACCCCCTCCCCGCTTCCTGGCTGGGGAAGGGGAGAGATTCCTGACCGTACCCTGGGCCCTGCCTACCCATCAGCCACAGCCACACCAAGGGCCCCTGAAGGAGTCTGGCAGCTGGGGGTCCCCAGGGTCCTCAAGGGGTTTTGTCCACAGAGCCTCTGACTTGGTGTTTCCTGGACCTGGAGGAATCAGGATGTAATAAAGCAAGAGGTCCCAGGTCAGCTCTTCTAGAAGTGAGGCCCACAGACTGGGCACCCTGGGCCCACTGGATGAGATTCTGGGGGGAGTGGACCAGGGAACAAGTTTCCTCAGGATCTGCCCGCAGACGTCTAAGGACCAGGATGCCGAATGAAAACATTAAGGCCGACTTCATCCTCCTTCAACCAGCTGCACACAGCCTGGGGGCCGGCCTGTCTGGCTGGAGTTGGTGCGGGGCTTGGGGAAGACGCTCAGGCAGAGAAAACCCTGTTCCCAGCCTGCTCCAGGGGGTGGAAGCAGGGGCAGAGAGAAAAGGAGTCTCTGGGCTGGCTGGGCTGGTGAGCAGGCCCTGGTGCTGAGAGAGCAGGCTGGCCTAGCTCCCCAGGTGCCTGCAGTGTGCAGGCTGGGACCAGTTTCCACCTTGGTCCCCTTCAGGGTGAGGAAAGGGTGACAGCTCCTCCCAACCTGGCATATCTGTAAGCAGCTGCCTGCCAGCCACTCCCTGGAGGAGGACGGGTGGCTGCTGGGACACAGCAGCACCTGTGAGGTCAGCCAACACCATGCAGATAGCATCTCCCACCCCTAGCACCCAGGCTGTGTGACCATCAGGACCGCTGCCTCCCCCATGGCTTCCAGCTACCACCGCCTTCTCTGCAGACACCTGCCACTCCCTTCCAACCCCCCAAGGAAAGAACAATGGTGAGTTCATTTCTCACAAGTTTTAGCTTTTGCCTCTACTGCCAGATGTGAAACAAGCAACTTTAAAAATGTAATTAAAAATTTGGTGCTTCTGAGCAATCCTGTGATTTAAAGAGCCCGGATGGATGACATGGACCAAGTGTCTATGAGACAAGCATTTGGGATTCCATCCAGATCCTTCCAAGACGCTGAAGGGCCAAGAGAACGGGCAGGGCAGCAGCTCGCGGCACAGTCCTGGTGTCGTGCATCAGACACACACAGCAAGCCTGCAGACTGGGCTCAGGAACCACTTGACTGCTGCAGGCGCCACTGCCTGGCATGTGGGGTGGGGGGCATCCTCTGTGTCACATCAGGGGCTCTGGTGAGGACAAGGGGTCCCAGGTAGGGACTGAGGTCATCACAGCGGTGTCCTGCCGGACCTTGGAGATGCAAGAATATACGCTGGACACCACACTTGAAGGTCTACATGGGCCTGGGGTCCCTGCAGCGTCTGACAGATTCCCACAGACAGCACGTAACAATGTACACATCTGGCAGTTCTGAAAGCCTGATGTTTGTCACAACCTCACGTGGACACAGTTGAGGGTCTCGGGGAGACTGTGTCCCCTCCCCTTTTCCTGCCTCTAGAAGCTGCCAGCGTTCCCGAGGAGCATTCCTGTTCTTCCTCCGACTCAAAGCCAGGAAGGCCAGCTGAACTCCTTGTCTGCCTGCGAGGACTCCTGTGGTCACACGGGCACGCCTGGGTCTAGATGACCTCTCCACTTTAGGGTCAGCTGCTTGGTCCATCTGCCATCCTATCCTTGGTGTGGGGATTAGGGCAGAGATGTCTTTGGGAGCCATTATTCCACTATCATGACCCACAAGAGATCAAAGCAAGAAACTTCTAAATCCCAACAGAGCTCGACAGCTGACAGGCCAGCGGGAGGTGAGGACATACCATCTATGCATGTGAACATGAAGGACTGTCAATCAAAGGGGGGAGACCACCACCCCCACCATGATCTCACTCACTGTCATGTACGTGATGTCACACGACACTGTCACACACGTCATCTTTTGTGTTGTTATGGTTGTCCTTGCCCTTGCTGTTCACTGGGAGGAGAAGAGGGCAACAGAGGATGAGACAGTTGGATGACATCACTGACTCAGTGGACAAGAGTTTGAGCAAACACTGGAGATAGAGAAGGACAGAGGAGCGTGGCTTGCTGCAGCCCATGGGGTTGCAAAGAGTTGGACATGACTTAGTAACTGAACAACAAATTTGTTGGTCCTTTCCTGGGTACTAATTCTGCTGCTTTGCAAATATAATAACCCCCAGGCACAGTCATCCTCTTGTTGTGTGTGGGGACTGGGACTCAAACAGCAAAGTCACTCATTTGGGTGACATGGCTGTTAAGCAGCGGACAGTGGTGCACAGGGGCAGGATGGGGAGGGAGTGCAGGCAGGAGCTCAGCCGACCCCAGCAGAACAGCCGGACAAGAGCTTTCCTGATCCCAAGCAATGTCCAGAAACGCAAACTCCCTGTGCACTGCCCAGAGGCTGGGGTGCTGCAGACCACCCAAAGCTAGGTTCCTGGAAGGGCAGTACCCTGGTTCCTAAGGCCTCCTCCTGAGAGCCTGGCCAGCCTGGGAGGTGCTCCCCATGGTTCCTCCACACACACCTGGGCAGTCTCCCTCGATAGCACCCTCAACCTAAAGGTCCTTCCTCTGAGATCACTGTCAGAAACAGCTTGCACACAGGCGGCAACAGACAGGCCAGCGGCAGCACCCCTCATCCACACATTGGGAGTGTGGCCTGAGGCCAGGTGAGCTGCCCCAGCCTGAAGGTGACGTTGCTGTCATCACGTCCTTGGCTCCAGCCTGTTGGGGGCCGTGACGTGGTGTCCTGAGGGCTGCGCAGGGCTGTGTGGGGCGAGGGCCGTGCTAGGCAGTGCTGGTCACTAACGAGCTGTGCAGGGTGCTGGGCAGGAGGGTGTCCAGGGCCCCAGGGATGACATGCAGATTAGCTGGGACTGTGGGCAAATGGGAGGAATTCCCTGAATTTTCTAGTTACTCAGAGACTCCCGAGATTTTTTACAGCAGGGTCTTTTAAGCCCCACGTAGAGTCTGGAGGTTGAGAGAGCTGAGAAGAAAACAACTCGGAGGAGATGTGAGGGCAGCTTCAGCACCTGCAGGGCCTGTCACCCTGACTGGAGATGCTCCAGGAGCCCAGCCGTGGGCCTTGGAGAAGGGCCAAATCCCTGCAGAGACCATAGCAGCTGGGCTGGTCTCATGTAAGAAGGAAGGCTCTGATGTGGGAGAGCGGCCCCAAGGTGGAGGGAAGTGGAAGAAAGGCAGGTGTGTGGTGTGTGAGATTGAGTGTGGCATGTGTGTGTGTGTGGTGTCTGTATTGTGTCTGATGTACATGGTGTGTGTGTGGTGTCTGTATTGTGTCTCGTGTACATGGTGTGTGTGTGGCGTCTGTATTGTGTTTGGTGTACATGGTGTGTGTATGGTGTCTGCATTGTGCCTGATGTACATGGTGTGTGTATGGTGTCTGCATTGTGCCTGATGTACATGGTTGTGTGGTGTACATATTGTGTCTGACGTACATGGTGTCTATGGCGTACATGGTGTGTGAGGTGTGTCTCAGGCCACATGGAAGAGCTGGCATTCGTCAGCGTGGCCGAGTGGGGGAAGGATTCTGACAGACACCAAGACTATATTCTCAGGGGACCCCCCTCCTTTTACCATTCAGGCAGCTCTCAGAGGAGGAGGTGCTCAGAAAGGAAAGTACTTCCTCCCGGCAGGCCCCTGGCCTGTCTGAAGCTCTCTAAGGACCGATAACTCAAATGGCGCTGCTCACCAAGAGGATGCTGACCTCTGGCCCTTCCACCTGATGCCTTGGTGAACTCAGTTCCCAGATCCAGAAACTCTGGGCTGAACTCTATGAAATCGCTGGCTTTGGTGAAAAACAGATGAATACGGGCCATGTCATATGGTTTAACCCTGAGCCAATCTGGGGTGAGGGGCCAGGCTTCCAGAAGAGTTGCCCGGGGTGGGATCACTCCAGGTTCCCGTGGGGCTGGGGGCGCAGCGGATCTCTTTGGGCTCTGAACATCTCAGTTCCATCAGATTTTCCTTGTAAATCCAAACTCGGATTGCAGATGGACTCAGAATGTGAGACCTGCTCCTGTTTTATCCGAGTCTCTGGGACAGTGAGGGACACCAGGCAGGTTCACTCCCCAGGAATCCCATCGTCGCTTTCCCCAGAGTGGCTCCACACCTGAGAGACCACTGCACCCGGAAGCACACAGCTCCCCATTACCTCTCTCTGGGAAGTGGCTTGGGCTCAGGGCGGACAGCGATTGTGGAGAAGGCGGCCGGTCGGGTGGGTGACGGGAAGCTCAGATCCAAGGAGCCTGCCTTCCTGTGCAGTGGCTCCATCCCCAAGGCACCCTGCATCTCGCCTTCGATGGGACAGGACCCAGCCCTGCCGTGGATGGACAGCAAGGACACTTCGGGCCCCACCGCGCCCTGGAGAGAGGCGTCCACTGCTTGCGGGTCATGGGTGGGAGAGGTGGATGGCGGAGAGCGCGACTTCCTCCTGGTGGACGCACCGGCCAGCAGCTTCAGCAGCCCACTCTTCCTGTCTTTCTAGAGACACACAAAATGAAGTTGGGTAAGTGCTTCTAGCGAGTGGTGTGGCCCTGTCAGGAGACTCTGGTCCTGGTCAAGTAAAGCTACCTAGAGGAGGACAGTGAAGATGGAAAGCTTTCCCATCTCGCTTCCTTCCTTTCCTGAGACTTGGAAGACACGCCAGCACAGACCTAGACCTGGAGGTGCCAACCTGACAACCCCCTCCTCAGGACCGCACCCCCAGACTCCCGCTCTCAGGACCGCCTCTCAGGAACCCTGACCTCAGGACCCCCATCTCAGGACCACATCCCAGCCTGGAAACACCACCAGCTGAGGGCACCATGGGTCTCCTGCAGCGGGAGTGGGTGGTTATTCCACATTAGTACCGAGTACCCCACACACCTTCTGTTGGAGGCCCTGACAGCACTGTTTGTGGTTGTACCACACGGGGAGCCGGGTTCCATGTGTGTCACATATATGTGTGCATGTATGAGTGAGGGTGTGTGGAGGAGGAAGATGTGTACACGCAGAGGTGCTTCCATGGAAATGTGCTGGCCTTGGTGTCCAGTTTTGTGGCCCTCCTGGAACTGACTGTTCTGATGTTGCATGAGGACTAGCTAGTTGGCAAGGGGTGTGGTGTGAAACAGGTGGCACTCTAAGTCTGACACAGAGCCCTTGGTCGGCAATGGCCACCACAGCGTCTGATTGGGTCATGGGGCTGGTTGGACCCCACAGTGGCCCAATGGGGACTCTTTTTTCCACCCAAGCTGTTGGGGAGTCAGTGGTGCTGAAATTGCCATAAAGCACACTTAGCAGGGGTGTGTGCCTCAAAGTAAGTCAATAACATTTTAGTATGAACAAATCTGAAGTTTTTCTCTACTCCAAGCACTGGTACTGATGGAAAGGATTGGAGCTGATGCCCTGAATGCACACCACGGCTGGCATGGGCAAGCCCCAGCCTGGAGGGGAGCAGGCATGGGGGAAATGTGGCACAGGGCAGCCTTGATTAGTATCCACCGAGATGAGCATGGGACACATTCAGGAGAGCTTTGGTCAGTTAGCCACCAGGGGGCGCTATGCAGCTGGCTCAGAGGTGTTGCCACCCTCCAAGTAGCCACGTTCCTGAGGCCACCACGCAGAGGAAGGGACTCCCAGGATGACAGCCTCCTAACTGAGACCAGCAGGGGGAGGGCATCGGCTCAGGTGCACAGAGGGTCCTTGGAGCTCACTTGGGGGCTCTGGAAAGGGAGACAGGCTGGCAACAGACCCTCAAACACTGCGGGGTCTCTGGCAGAAACCCACTGGCTATCAAGTGGTCAAGTGGGATCTGGAGATGAAAACTCTAAAAGTAATCTAACAGTATATGTGTGTGCCTGTGTGAATGTCCGAGCCTCTGCGTGAATGTCTGTGCCTATTTGTGAATGTGTGTGCTTATGTGTGACGGTATCAGTATGTGTATGCATGTACATGGGCATACGTATGTATGTGCGCACATGTATGCATGTGTGTCTGTGTGCATGTGTGTGCACGCACAGGTGAATAAAATTAAGATCCATGTGATGGGTCCCCAGGCCTGCCAGTGGCCCCATGGTGCCATCCACGACAGGAGGAGGTTCACATCACTGGCTCAGCCTGCACCCCATGGAGCTGAGGGCTGACTGCCCTTTCTGCTGCTCTGCTGGGCCAGCCAGGTTCTCAGAGCACAGGGACTGAATTCTGGACACTCACCAACAAACCCCGGTGGGGCCACTGGACCACATGGGCACCAGGGCAGGGACAAAGGCTCCAGGCATGAGCTGGGTTGTTGGTGGCATCATAGCCAGAGAGTCCTGCTGGGTGAGTTAGCCAGAACCTGCATGCCCAGTGGGGAGGGGCCTGCATGAGACCTGCCAGCGACCAGGGGGAGGGTCTCTCGATCCCCGGTGAGGTCTGACTGTGCCCATTGCTAGGTCTCACCCAGCTCAGATCTCTGGCTGCTGCTCCATATAAAATCAAGGCGAAGGAGACACAGTTAGGACAGGCCCAGGGCAAGTGGGCAAGGCCTCTTGGAGGTTTCTTGGCAAAGCCACAGCCTTCCCAGTAGAGCAGGTCGCCAGGCCTACCAGTAGGGCTGCCAGCCCTGTGTCGGGCTCCCACCACCTGCACCTGCCAACTGGGTGGCAAGGGCCACCGTAGGATAGGGGCTCAGTGGGCACGGCAGCCATGCCAGGCACAGCAGGCAAAGGGACAGGCGGAGCCAGGCTGTCGAGGTCCACACCTGGGTCAGCACATCAGAGAAGAGCCCAGGGGAACATTAGAAAGACAAACACGCATGCACTCACACACACCGCACACACACAACCTGAGATAAAGCCGTAGCCTGCTAGCAAAGAATCACCTGGAAACCAGTATTATAAAAGAGATATACATTCATTACAGGAGAACCGCAAAACATCTTAAAAATAATAAAATGATAGCTTCTGTCCCTAGAGGGTTTGTTCCTTAGAACGTTAATGCAAAAACTTGGCCGAAGGAAAAAGAAATTTAAAGCTTAAATGAAGAACTGCTGCCAATTAAAAGTCAGTTAAAATTATGGAAAATTATCTCTGAAATTAAAAGAAGTCAAAGAGAACAGAATTTGATTTATAAAATGTGACATTATTTTTTTTAGGGAGTCAATTCATTTAATTAAACGAAGTAGACCTGAGTGCCACATTTTCCTCATTAATCCACGGGGTTAGATGGCCCCACTTCTCTCACACAGATTTACCCTGTGTTCTGTTCACAGGACATTTAAAGCTGCTGGTGGGCGCACACTGGATGCTGGGCAGGTGTGGTGGGCAGCACTGATATGTACATGGTTTGGTCTGCAAGGCTCAGCCCCGACCCCCTAGGAAAACCTCAACCTGCAGGACCAAATGCACTTGTGGGTAGGGCAGGCTCTTCCCACCACCTCCGAGCACAGGGCACAGACAGAGCCACACACGTGCACTCTGCCAGGTGCCCAAAAGGACATTTCCACGAGCTGAGACAGGAGTTCAGGGTCATGGATCAAGGGTCATGGACCATGTTCCGATTGAGTCCACCCTCAGTGGCCTGGGGGCATCGCTGCCATCGGGGAAGCGCAGATCTAGTCCCCCAGATGGCTGACGTTGGCTCAGGAGAGCAGGTGCAGGAGGGGCTCGGCGATAATTCATTTTATTACACATTTTGATATTTTCTGACATATTATGTCAAATGTTGTTTCTTCTTAATTTGAGAGGAACATGAAAGCAAAACTTGTAAAAGTTGCTCCGCACACAGGATTCTAGACATGATGTACCGGAGAGAACTTCTGTTGTTCCGTGGATGGGAAGGGAGGTGGTTTTGGAGGAGTGGGGTTGGGGTGGCCTGAAAGCTGGGCTGGTTGCCAGCCAACTGGGCAGGTCCAGGTGAGAATCCAGGAGGTGGGGAGGGGGGAGCATGGGGCCTGTGAGAAGAGCAACATGGTGGATGGCTCCTTGGGGGCCTGGTTGAGAGGCTGGAGTCGCAGGGGCAGTGGGATTGGAGGGGAGCTGGCAGTCTGGATGCAGGATCCCAGCCACTCTCTGACCCCAACACTGCCTGTTCCATAACTGCTGGAGCAGGATGAGCGAGGGTGGGGGAGTTTGCTCTCCCTTCACCCTCCAGGCGTTACTGCCTTGCACCTCAGGGCCTTACTCAGTGTTTGCTGACCCACCGGGTCTCCAGCCAGTGTCCTGAGCACAATCATACGGCCACGGCTGACCCGGCCCAAACCTGCCTCAGGTCCTGGAGCTCCTGGGACAGAACCCCACCTTCTCCTGCCAGTCTTGGGCCTCCCCCACACATGGCCCCCAGCACTGCAGGTAACCACACACTGCAACAACGTCCTGCGTACCTTGCTGTCCCAGAGATACCCCATGTTCAGTGAGGGCCATGGCGTGATATGGACCAGCTAGCAGCCTCCATAGCAGGAAACCTGGGTGCTATGTTGAGCTCTAGCTCAGCAGGTCTGGGTGGGGGGCTGGGTTACCTCCCTGTGCCCCCTGGCCCATCAGACGAACAAGTGCTGACATCTCCCACTCCTCACTGTCACAGCCTCCCAGGGCCAGGACTGGGTGGCCCGAACCCCTGGGGTGTCAGCACCCTGTGAGGGCCCTGAACTCGGGATTGGACCCTGGTGGTCCCACCTCTGCTGTGTAGCCCAGGACGCTGTCATTGCACCAGGTGGTGTCACAAAGGCCAGCACAGGGAAGGAGGCACCGTGGCCAGGGCTCCGCGAAGGCAGGAGGCCTGTGCACATGCGCCTGCCCCAAGGGCCCCAGGGTGCAAAGCCAGGCTGGGGCCCAACATGAGAGGGTGAGGGCAAGGGCCATGCCACCTGGCACTCCTCCCAGCAGGTGCCCCTGGGCCTCGTTTCCTCACCTGTGAAGTGGGGGTGATGACAGTCCCTGCTCCTGAGAGCTGCCTGGGGACCAGATGAAATAAGACATGCCAGACATTTGCCTGCTGTCCCCACCACCCTCTCGTCACCATGGTTACCAGAGCAGGCTGGAGACTTCTTTCTGAGGCCACCAGTCCACCCAGTGACACACGGGTGTCTCTCCACGGCTGCATCTCACTCTCTGGGCATGGAAATGCCATGCTCAGCCAGAGGAACAGTGCCAGGACCTCGTCTCTTCGACAGCAGTCCTCACAGGATGCAAGTGTTGACGCTGTGCTTCCCACAGGCTGTGGTGACATGTGTGGCAGAGGGGGGCCCTTCCCTGTGCTGAGCCGCAGGGGCTGTGAGCAGAGCCAGAACAGGAAGGAGAAGGCCTGAATGTCTTTCCCCAACAGGAGTGTCACCTGCTGGGCTGTGAAGGGCCTCACGGCTCTGAACAGAGGTGCTTCCTGGGTTCTCTGAAGCCCCTGGACTTGCCAGGCTGGGTGCAGGTAGCTTCTCAAAGCAGGTCACACCCTTCACCAGGGATAAGAGGCTATGGTTTAATTCAGCTGAGAAACAACGAGGTGAAAGGCGGTGGCTGTGAAGCTCTGACCGGCTGCCCCACGTCCTACGAGGCGAGGCCCCCTGGCTGACAGCGCAGGACTGCTCGGGTGTCAGGCTCCCAGCGTTTGCCTGTCCCTCCCCTAAAGCAGCCCGAGGCAGATGCTGGCGACGGCCTTCTGCACTCAGGGCTACTCTTGCATCCCAATCACCCCCACCCTCGGTTCTGCAACCTGAGGGCTGACGTGACCAGCTTGGAGCAGCTCTGGGAAGCTGGGGGCTGACGACTCCATTGCATGGGTCTCCCCAGGGGATGAAGAGATGGAGACAGAATGACCCAGAAGCCCTTGGAGAGCCATGGAGAGGGACTCGGGGAGGGGTGCTGCCCTCCCTGGTGCCGAAATGGGGCAGCTGGGTGGGCCCTGGGAGGGTCACAGGGTTCTTCAGTCACGAGTGAGGGCAGGGCCTCATGGGTCGGAACTGAGGTACTTCCTGGGCTCTGGGAAGTCCTGCAATTTCCAGGCTGGGTCCCCACTCTGAATGGCCAGGGGACCCGCACCCACTACCCCAAGGAGCGGCTGGGAGTCTGGCATCCATGGGTTGACTAGTACATATTCTAGGCAGCCAAGCCCCCCTGGACCTGTGTCTCTGAACACCCGCAGGCTCTGAAAACTGCCATCCTGCCAGCCTCACTTTATTCATCCCAAGTGGGAGCCACACCCCAAATCTAAGGTGATGAGTCCAAACAGAGGCAAAGAAGCTTCCTCTAGAAATCCAGGGGCACCCCACCCAGGACCGCATCTCCCGCATCTCTGTGGACTGACCCAAACAATCGGGCTGCTCCGGGGGGATGGGACACAGTGCCCCCAGGAGAAGGGCGGCTGCGCTGGTGGGATTGGGCTGCACAGACGGTCGTTAGGAGTGAGGGGACTGTGTGTGCTGCCCCAAGTCCCATCTCTCTGGCATGTGAAATGAAAGTGAAAGTTGTTCAGTCATGTTCGACTCTTTGTGACCCCATGGACTATACAGTCTGTGGAATTCTCCAGGCCAGAATACTGGAGTGGGTAGCCGTTCCCTTCCCCAGGGGATCTTCCCAACCCAGGGACTGAACTCAGATCTCCCACATTGCAGGCAGATTCTTTACCATCTAAGCTACCAGGGAACGGAGAAGGCAATGGCATCCCACTCCAGTACTCTTGCCTGGAAAACCCCATGGATGAAGGAGCCTGGTAGGCTGCAGTCCACGGGATCACTGAGGGTCGGAAACGACTGAGCAACTTCACTTTCACTTTTCACTTTCATGCATTGGAGAAGGAAATGGCAATCCACTCCAGTGTTCTTGCCTGGAGAATCCCAGGGACGGGGGAGCCTGGTGGGCTGCCGTCTGTGGGGTCGCACAGAGTTGGATGCGACTGAAGTGACTTAGCAGCTACCAGGGAAGCCCTTTTATGATTTTATATATATATAAAATACCATAAGCTGTTTATAATTCTTTTTAAGAATCAGAAGACTCAGGAGGAGCCTTCCCTAATGCCAAGGAGCAGGTGGGTAGAGGGCAGCTCCAGAAGGGGCTTCCCTGGGCGATGGCAGTGAGGCTAGGTGTGTATACAGGGCAGAGCCTGTGGTCGGTCTATTAAGACGCCGCTCTGTGTCCAGGGTGCTGCCTGGCCCCGCATTCAGCAAGCACCTGCTTTCCCATCTCCATGTGAAACTCTTTCCTCTTCTATGAGTTCTGAACCCCACCCCCTCCACCATCACCCACATCCTCCTGTGTCCTGAGCAGAGATGGTGTTCAAGGTGAGGCCTCCCCCATTCTGGTGATTCACTTTTCCTGGGCCTCTCCCACATGCACGTGTTATTAAACTTCGATATCCTCCTATTGATACACCTCATTTAGTTCTTAAATCTGCCAGAAGGACCCAGAAGGGGAGAGAAACGTCTTCCCCCAACAGGAAATACCCCAGGAGAGAGCAGTGCGCGGGTGAGACAGCGGGCAAGCCCCAGTGAGAGGTGGGGTCCCAAGGCCTCCCAGAGTGGCTCCCTCAGGTTCTCTCTGGGCAGCGGGGCTGTTGGGGAGGGGGTGGTGGGCTGGGCTGGGCGTGCACATCCCTCTCCTCTCCCTGGGAGCGCAGTCCCTCTATCCCTTCCCTCCAGCTCTACTCACAGCCCATCCCTGGCCCTTGGTGAGCATTCCTTTCTGGGAGAGCTTGTTTCTCTCTCATCCACTCTGTCCACTTGCATGCCTTCAGGTCTTCAGCCTCTGTATGTTATTTTTTACCCCCTCCCCTACATGGACCACTGGTTGAATTTGTGCTGTAACCCAGGCCCATGGGCAGTGGTGCCTGCACCAGGGAAGTTCCCACAGGAGCCCGGCTCTGGATCGGGGCCAGACCAGGCCTCTGGGCGGTACCCTTGTCCCTAGGCAAGAAGTCACTGGGCAGAACGCAGTGAGATGAGGCAGGGTTAAAACGCTGAGCTTTCACTGCATCACAGCTTTCCCTGGACTCAGCATTCTGACCTGCTCCTTTCTCTTCTCACCCTGATGCAGGAAGGCCTGTTAACTCGGCAGAATTTATAGCTCAACACTAATGTCTTTAAGATTGCTTCTGAGGAGGTCAGGCCAGAGGGCAGATGGCAGAGGCGTGAAGCCAGAACAGCCCTCTGGCTCTAGGCTGTGTCTGAGCCGCTCTTGGCTTCCTCCACCAGGACAACCTTGCCTTGAAAGTACGTTTCCAACAGGCTTCTGCTTGTTTTCTGTAGAACAAGTGTGGGGCCACCACAAAATATTAGATTAAATGAAATGCATTCAGATGAAATCTCTGCAAAACCTGGTATCCTCCAGAAGTTCTGGAATGGAACAAGGAAGATCAAACACATCCTTATCTACTCAGGTGTGCCAAGTGCAGGTACTTCTGAAAAATTTTTTAAACAAAACAGATGGGTAGAAACTACCTCATCCAACCAGAAAAACGGCAGCAGGACGGTCACCACAGGGGAGGGGCTGTCCACACTGGAGGGGCTCTGTCAGCGGGATGCAGGATCTTGGAGGCTCAGGTAGGGATCTAAGCTGTTATTTCCACTAGCACTGACAACCAGCCCTGCCAGCTCTCAGGGACACCGGAGTTGTCTTCCTGGACTCATGTCCTTCTTAGCACAGCTGTTTGCAGGCAACGTCAGGTGACACCCCCTGGGCACCAGCTCAGCGTGGTCGGCCTCAGCCCTGCAAATCCCAGACCCTGGCCTGGCTGCTCCTCCCTGAGAAGGGCCGACTGGGCTCTTCTGCTCCTAAACTCTAAAGAGCTGCCACCACATGCACATGCCTGCTTGTCATCATCACATTAGAATGATTAGGAAAGGACAGAAATTTGGAAGAACTCGAGGTGTCAGGACCCCAGTGAACTCAGGTCACCAGGAGCCCCTCGTGGCTCCTCTCTGAGCTGCTGATCTAATAGGGAAGAGGCGGCTGCCTCGAAGATGGAGGGAGGGCCTCAGAGTCCACCTCGTGAGCAGTCCTGGCAGGAGGATGTGGGAAAGGCTTAACTAGAGCTGCTTATGCCAAAGGGCAGGGAGGGCTGCCTATGAGTT
>NW_011495046.1:5332800-5333336 GCF_000754665.1 Bison bison bison
GTGTGTGTGTGGTGTCTGTACTGTGTCCGGTGTACATGGTGTGTGTGTGGTGTCTGTATTGTGTCTGACGTACATGGTGTGTGTGGTGTCTGTATTGTGTCTGACGTACATGGTGTGTGTGTGTGGTGTATATATTGTGTCTGACGTACATGGTGTGTGTGTGTGGTGTCTGTATTGTGTCTGGTGTACATGGTGTGTGTGTGGCGTCTGTATTGTGTCTGGTGTACATGGTGTGTGTGTATGGCGTCTGTATTGTGTCTGGTGTACATGGTGTGTGTGGTATCTGTATTGTGTCTGACGTACATGGTGTGTGTGTGGTGTCTGTATTGTGTCTGGTGTACATGGTGTGCATGGTGTCCGTACTGTGTCTGGTGTACATGGTGTGTGTGTGGCGTCTGTATTGTGTCTGGTGTACATGGTGTGTGTGTGTGGTATCTGTATTGTGTCTGGTGTACATGGTGTGTGTGTGTGGCGTCTGTATTGTGTCCGGTGTACATGGAGTGTGTGTGGTGTCTGTATTGTGTCCGACGTACACG
>NW_011495046.1:5333436-5334746 GCF_000754665.1 Bison bison bison
AATGGGCAGGGAGGGCTGCCTATGAGTTGTGGGTGAGTTTATCTTCCACGACTTGACTCCTGGGGCTGTTTCTACTAGGGGTGCCGAAAGCAGAGGCTCTGGACCCTCTCCCAGTGTGTGCCCTGGGGCAGAGACTCAGACCAGCACAGAGGGGGGCCACAAAGCCCACATCTCTCCCTGGGATGGACCTTGTTGTTCTCCAGTCTCGCCTCAGCAGCAGTGTTTTCTTGCCATCGGCACAGAGGAGGGAGGTGCCAGTGTCCTTCACAAACTACGAGTGTCTCTCTGGCTGGAAGGCAGGCTTCTCTGCATAGGAGGCTGAGGAGCCGCCTGCAGCTCCCCTGCATGTCTCCCTACTGCCCCTCGATGAGCCCTGCCTCCGGGTTCCAGGGCGCCCTACGGAGCACCCGCTTGCTCAGCTCTGAGCCCCGGCACAAGCCAGGGCTCGCCGCTGAGTAAGCGCCCACAAAGATTCTTGTGTCAGTGGATCAAAGAGCACACGGGTGGCTGAGGGCAGCCCAGGTATGCAGTGAAGAAAAGGGTGAGTTCTGAAAAACAAGGATTGATGAGGTGCTGCCAGGATTTCTGGTCACGGGGGAGTCAGTCTCTGGGGAGGGGGCCCTGTAGGGGTGTGAGTGTGTGAGGCACACTGCCGCGGGTTCTGGGTCCTGCAGACCCCCCATCAGACTCCTCCTTCACTGATGAGCAGGGAAGCTCATTTTCGTTCTGTGATTAGGTCCCTGAACCCTCTGGTGGGGGTGCTGTCAGCCTGCCGAGACGGGTCTTTCCACTCCAGGGGGGCTCTGCTCCACTGACCAGAAGCGGTTCTGGGTTTGCTCACTGCCCGGACAGGCTGGTGTGATAACCACCAATAGAAACGGTGTCACGAGTCTGTGTCCTTTTCCCGCCCTGGCTCTAATGACGCTCGGTTGCAGTGTGGCCCGGCACCTCCTCCCTATACTGCTCTGCTGTCCCTGGTCCATGCACCAGACACGCCTGTCCCCCCGACAGCCGCCTGACCTCTGTGCTGTGTCATACTAGGAGTCGTCACAAACGAAGCTGCTCTGCACACTCATTCTGGAGCCCATGGGGCATGAGATTCCCTCTCTCCTAGGAAGACCTTCAGGACTGAGTGGCTGGGTTCATGTCTCTAGGAACCACTGGGCTCTCTTCCAGAGCATGTGTATCGTCTTCTACTAATATTCCCACCAGCAGCGACCGGGAGCTCTCTGCTCAGCCTAACCCTTTAAATAAATACTAGCTCTGCCTCTCATCTTCCCGGAATATGGGCCCCCCCACCCCCCTCCCCC
>NW_011495046.1:5334846-5338363 GCF_000754665.1 Bison bison bison
GTTTCTACATAAAAACAGGCACAGGTCTTGTAGATAAGCCTAGCCTTGTTTTCCACACAAGTGGCTTTCTCATGTCACGTGACAGCCTTCTCTGAATGGGCAGAAAACACGAACATAACTTGTGTCCCGTGTGTATGCTCCCAAGGTGACCTCAGCGAGGAGGGGCTCATGACCCATCCTGTGGCCACCAGTGAGCTCTCTCCCCAGCCAGTCCTATCAAAGTGACCATGGTGGTAGGGACAGAGGTGACGTGTGGGCTCAATATCACAGGTGTCCTCCTACCAGCGCTTCCTGGCTGCAGCCACTGCCGACTGCCCAGTCTGCCAGAGACCAGCACTGAGCCCCCAGTACGCCCTGCCCTCTGGGCGATGAGTGCCCCCTGGCGGCAGGCTGATTAAAAGGGACCACTTCTACCGCAGATGGGGCAGCTTTTAGTTCCCACTGAAAGAGTCACTTATTCTGGACTCATGGCTCCTTCCCCACATACAATGCTTCTGCCAAAACTCCTGTCTATGGACTCAGGGAATACCTTACCCAGCATCACGATACTCCGATACTCTACATAGCAATGCTTCTGGAAAAAAATCAAGCATGACAATGGGCCCCTGTTCGTGGAATTCACTGGTCTCACCCTGCCCCTCACTGTCCACAAGCAGGCAGCCTGACAGAGTGGTGCAGTGACCTCTTGAAGATCCAGTGAGTCTGGATCCAGGAGACCCCTTGGGGCATCTCAGTGTCACCATGCCCTATGCTCAGGGTCATTGGGAAATGACAACAGCCCACCCAGGCAGGACAGCTGATGGCCCAGACCCTTCAGCATGGAGCCCTGAGTCCCCAGATCAGAACCACGGCAGCTGAGTTGCTCGCTGGAGGCAAAGGGGCAACGGAGCAGGTGGTAGGAGAGGCAGTTACAGACACGAGTGCTGTGGTCCGCACAGAGATTTCCTTGTTCTGTTAGGAATGCAGCCGTGTGTGTGTACCTATAAAATACTGTTGATTGTTCACTCTCCCATTCCTCATCACAGAACATCAGCAGTGCTGACTTTATACCTCGGGCTTGCAGTTACAAGACACCATGGAGAAACACGAATATCATGGAGGACTCGCCATCCCCCTGTGGGGATTAGCTCATCCCAGTGGCTCGCAGCACAGTGATCTCACATCAGCAGAAGCAAGCCCCTTCGCTGTCTTTACTCAGAGACGAGGCTGGGTCAGAGTTGGGCTCAGGGCCCAGCTAACAGGGTACACCATGATGGGTGCTTTGTGTGGCAGGTTGGCCAGGCTGTGGGGCCAGTGGTCAGCCCCTCATCTGGATGCTGTGGGGAAGGTGTGTCCAGATGTGGTCAACTCCACAAGCTGGGGCCTCAGGAAAGCAGGCTCCTTGCAGCATGGGCCTTGATGGCCAGGTGGCCGGTGCCAGCGGTCACGTGCCGAGGGAACAAGCAAGGTTTCCTGGGAAAGACCTTCTGCCTCCAGATAGCATCTTGATCCCCAACCTCTCTCAGCCTGTCGGCACCAAGGTCTTCGGCTTCCAGCCTCCATGATCATCACAGGACCCAGTCCCTCAGATGAGCATTAACCCAGGCCCTGAGGTGCATAAATGCACCTCTCTCTATTCACTCTGCTTCTCTGTGGAACTCTGATTGAACAAACCAATAATGAAGAAAGGCTTTTGTAATCAGCAGAAGACATTATTCCCATCTTTGTTCGGTTGCTCAGGCATGTCCGACTCTTTGTGACCCCATGGACTGCAGCACGCCAGGCTTTCTTCACCATCTTCTGGAGCTTGCTCAAACTCATGTCCATTGAGTCAGTGATGCTATCCAACTATCTCATCCTCTGTCGCCCCCTTCTCCTCCTGGCTTCTATCTTTCCCAGAATTAGGATCTTTTCCAATTAGTCAGCTCTTCGCCTCATGTGGCCAAAATATTGGAGCTTCAGCTTCAGCATCAGTCCTTCCAGTGAATATTCAGAGTTGATTTCCTTTAGGATTGACTGGTTTAATCTCCTTGCAGTCCAAGGGACTCTCAAGAGTCTTCTCCAGCACTATAGTTCGAAAACATCAATTCTTCGGCACTCACCCTTCTTTATGGTCCAACTCTCACCCCCATACATGACTACTGGAAAAACCATAGCTTTAACTAGACAGACCTTTGTCAGCAAATAAATGTCTCTGCTTTTTAATATGCTGTCTAGGTTGGTCATAGCTTTTCTTCCAAGGAGCAAGGCGTCTTTTAATTTCATGGCTGCAATCACCAACCGCAGTGATTCTGGAGCCCAAGAAAGTAAGTCTGTCAGTGTTTCTATTGTCTCCCCATCTATTTGCCATGAAGTGATGGGACTGGATGGCATGATCTTAGTTTTCTGAATGTTGAGTTTTAAGCCAGCTTTTTCACTTTTTCCCATCTTAGCATTAAACAGAAATTTCCGGGACTTGTCTAAGGTGATAAAAAGCAAAGACATTAGAAGACAGTGGATGCAGCCAGAAACGCAGCCGCAACTGCTAGTCTTACAAAGAGACCGTGAAGTGATAACATTTTCTTTAAATTGACCCATCAGTTCTACTTGAGATATGGTTGGAAAGAGAGTGAATCCTCTAAAAAGATGAATGTGCTTCATTCCCATGCCACAGGCGAACATGTCTTGTAATTTATTAAGATGTGGCCCGGAAGGAAATACGAGCCCGTAACAGTCAAGCCTGCCCCCACAGTGACCTCGCCCTGGAGGGAAGTGCAGGTCTACAGCTCCTGTCCTGTCCCAAGGTGGGGATGCTGCCCCTGCCTCCACACAGCTGCCCGCACGATGGCGTGTGTGACAAGACGGGAAGGCACTGCAGTTCCTGAGGGCCACCTGCTGGCCCGGTCTCCTGTGGGCACTACCTTTGGTTTATGGGCTGTGCCCAAGTTTTTCTCTTGAACTGATTCCATCAGCTGAGACTCCCTGGGCATGAAGGACTGGAGAAAAAGTCTCCCACGTCTGATGAGGACACAGTGGTCTCAGAAGACAGCACTAGTGCTGGGCTGGAATTCTGTACCAGATAATTCTAGCTGAGGTTGCATCTCTTGGGCCCATGGCCCACGGCCACTCAGATGTACTTGGATGTCCACCTTTTGTACCATCAGCCAGCTGTCCTGGCTGCGCTGGATGTTCAGGTGTCAAATCTCTGCCATCCTGATTAGTTACAGTAACATTTGCCCTCCTGGGAAACTTCAGTTCAGTTCAGTTCAGTCGCTCAGTCGTGTCCAACTCTTTGTGACCCATGAATCGCAGCACGCTAGGCCTCCCTGTCCATCACCAACTCCCGGAGTTCACTCAGACTCACGTCCATCGAGTCAGTGATGCCATCCAGCCATCTCATCCTCTGTCGTCCCCTTCTCCTCCTGCCCCCAATCCCTCCCAGCATCAGAGTCTTTTCCAATGAGTCGACTCTTCGCATGAGGTGGCCAAAGTATTGGAGTTTCAGCTTTAGCAGCATTCCTTCCAAAGAAATCCCAGGGCTGATCTCCTTCAGAATGTA
>NW_011495046.1:5338463-5345128 GCF_000754665.1 Bison bison bison
TCAGCTTCAGCATCAGTCCTTCCAGTGAATATTCAGAGTTGATTTCCTTCAGAATGACTGGTTGAATCTCCTTGCAGTCCAAGGGACTCTCAAGAGTCTTCTCCAACACCACACTTCAAAAGCATCAATTCTTCAGCGCTCAGCTTTCTTCACAGACCAAATCTCACATCCATACATGACCACTGGAAAAACCATAGCCTTGACTAGACGGAGTCACAAATTCTTTTCTATTTGTAGAGTTTATTGCTATTTTAAAAATGAATTTGGGGGACTTCTCTTGTGGTCCAGTGGTTGAGAATCTGCCTGCCAATCCAAGGGACACAGGTTCAATCCCTGGCCTGGGAGGATCCCACATGCCCTGGGGCAATTAAGCCCATTTGCCACAACTACTGAAGCCCGAACACCTAGAAGCCCGTGCTCTGCAATGAGAAGTCACCACAACGAGAAGCCTGAGCACCACAACGGAGAGTAGCTCCCACCCGCAGCAACTAGAGAAAGCCTGAAGCAACAAAGGCCCAGCACAGCCAAAAAAAAAAAACTTCAACACTCTGAAAAAATGAATTTTGGTTTAATGTTTTGCAGCAAAAACCCAACTTCTGACTGGAATAGTTTTCTTGGGTGTCATCCATCCTTCAGGCTAAATGTCAGGTGTGAAACTAAGACCTTAAAAACCCCTTTACACCCGTGTTTCTTGGTGGACACAGGAAATGGAGCCTCCAGTGTGGAGATGAACAAGTACTGTTTCACAAACAGAATGCCAACCGGCCCAGGTTCATTTCAAGTAGGCAGCATCTCTTGGTTTGGCAACATTAGGTGTCCTTTTCCTGAAACTGCAAAATCAAATCCCCTTTTAATCTTTCCTCAGGAGCCTCAGGAATAGAAGCTGTGCATCTATATCTAACCCACGATTCTTATGGGATCTGGCCTTCAGTGAACTGTCAGATACCTAATAATGGTTCCTAATACTTTTGTCCAAATACCTATGCTAAGCATGTATGTAAGGAGATCAAGCCAGTCAGTTCTAAAGGAAATCAACCCTGAATATTCATTGGAAGGACCAATGCTGAAGCTGAAGCTCCAGTACTTAGGCCACCTGATGTGAAGAGCCGACTCATGAGAAAAGACCCTGATGTTGGGAAAGATTGAAAGCAAGAGAAGGGGACGACAGAGGATGAAATGGTTGGATGGCATCACTGGCTCAATGGACATGAATCTGAGCAAACTCTGGGAGATAGTGAAGGACAGAGAGGCCTGATATGCTGCAGTCCATGGGGTTGCAAAGAGCCAGACAAGACTGAGTGACGGAACAACAAAGCATGAATGAGCACTTCCTCCTTCCAAACCCCATGGTGGCAGGTGCCATGCTGCTACCTCACTGATGCAGGAATCGAACAGGGGAAGCCCCTGGAGCCCCTACGGGGGCAGTGATGTGAGCCTCCACCCCTCTCACACACATCCATTCATCTGGGCCCTCCTTCTCCAAATTCAAGCTCCACTCACTGTGTAGTAGTTTTGGCTCCTGCCCGCCACCCTGATGCCCTGGGCACCCAGCAGGAGAAGCTGACCAACAGGCCCGAGGAGAGGGCATGGGCACTGGTTGAGCACCAAGGCCTGGCCTTACTCCTGGGGGTTACCAGATGCCTGGCCTCGGCCCCACAGGTGTGCATCACGCCCTGAAAGCTCACCAGCACCACACAGAGCTGAGGCCCAGAAGTTGGTGGACTGAGGCTCAGCCCAGGACAAGGGCCAGGGGCCTCAGAGGGAGGCCTGGAGGTTGGCCAGGCTCTCCCTGGAGGTCGCAGGCTGCCTCTGAGCTCTCCACAGACCAGAGGGGCCTGGACTGTCCTACTCAGGGTCTACAACCTACCCGTGTCACCGGGGGAGGAACGCTCTGATGGCACGTTCTCTCCAATAGTAAGTTGCCTGTAAAGCCTCACTGTTCTGACAGCGGGGATGTGTGCTTTCAGGATGGGCTCGCTGTCTGCCCGAGGACCACTCACCTGCCTCATGCCAGCCCGCCTCCTCCCACCAGCAGTCCAGCTGTAGGGAGCCAAGGTGAAGGGCTGAGGTCACGAGGCCTCCAGAGGCCTGGGGCAGTCAGCAAAGGGCCCTCCGCCCGCCAGGGCACCAACTCCAGCACCGCAGCAGGCAGGACTGCCCAGCATGTGTGTCCCAGGGAGGACGCAGGTCTCCATGGCCCGTGGGGGCCAGATGACCGCCGGACTCCTCAGCGACTCATTCGTGGGGTGGACAGGGTTCCTGAAGCCCTTGAGAATGTGCCTCCTGGGCTGTGTGCTCAGTGAGTTTCCTGTGTAATTGAGCCCCACTGGGGATGCAGCACTGATCGAGAGCAAGGTGTGGGCCTATCCTCCCCGCAGAGGTCAGTGTGATGTTGGGGCCTGCAGGGGATGCCAGTCCTGGTGAGGTCAGACCCAGTCCACTCCCCCACTGGGTATGATATCTGCAGGATGCCTCCCCGTGTCCTGCTCGTGGGGCTGGCAGGGCTAGGGGCACTGGAACAGAAAGCCAGGGCCTGTCTTGAAAATGAAAACACTTTGGCAACAACCGATACACTGGTTACAGAGCCGACAAAACCCTCCTCCTAGTCCACATCTTAGAAACAGCACAGGCAGCAGCTTGCTTGGCGCATGGATGCCCAATAGGGGAAATAAATTCACAAACCAGTGGTTTTTCACTTTAGGAAAAGGTGCCTGGTTGTTTAAGAGCTTCAACTTTGGGGCTTCCCTTGGTGGCTCAGTGGTAAAGAATCTGCCTGCCAACGCAGGATACTCATGTTCCATCTCTGGTCTGGGAAGACTCTACACGTCAAGAGCAACTAAGCCTGTGTGCACAACTATGGAGCCTGTGCTCTAGAGCCAGGGAATCGCAACTACTGAGCACACGTGCCACAAGCACTGAAGCCTGAATACCCTGGAGCCTGTCCTCTGCCGCAAGAGAAGCCACTGCAATGAGAAGCCTGCACACCACAACTAGAGAGAAGCCCCCATTCACTGCAACTAGAGAAAAGCCCATGCAGCAACGAAGACCCAGCACAGCCAAAAATAAAAAATCTTTAAAAAAAAAAGTCCAGGGACAATTCCTAAAAAAAAAAGCCTCATCTTCAAGATTTCTTCGGATTGTACATTCCTGAGTTTTCATTAAACATGTCATTGTATCCCTCCCATCATGTGTGGTGTACTTGGTCGCTCAGTTTTGTTCAACTCTTTGAGACCTCATGGACTGTAGCCTGCCAGGCTCCTCTGTCCATGGGGATTCTCTAGGCAAGAATACTAGAGTGGGTTGCCGTGCCCTCCTCTTCCCAACCCAGGGATCGAACCCAGGTCTCCCGCTTTGCAGGCGGATTCTTTACCATCTGAGCCACCAGGGAAGCCGAAGAATATTGGAATGGCTAGCCTATCCCTCAGAGGATCTTCCCGACCCAGGAATCGAACCTGGGTCTCCTACATTGCAGGAGGATTCTTTACCAGCTGAGTTACCAGGGAAGCCCCCCTCACATCATATATACACACAATTTTAATCCGGGGCTGTGGTTAATAAAGGACAGTTCACCTGCAAACTGGTCCCTACACCATGAGGTCCCTACAGTAAGCAGGCCCACCTGCTCTGCCCTGGTCATTGGCCCAACCACGGAACCATGTGAAGTCGTTCAGTTGTGTCCGACTCTTTGTGACCCCATGGACTACAACCTACCAGGATCCTCTGTCCATGGGATTATATAGGCAAGAATATTGGAATGGGTTGCCATTTCCTTCTCCAGAGGATCTTCTGACCCAGGGATGGAACCCTGGTCTCCCACATTGCAGGCAGAAGCTTTAACGTCTGAGCCACCAGGAAAGCCACTGGCCTCCATCAGCCCAAACCCACCCCCAAAGGCTTAGCCCACGGAGGCCACACCTTCTGCGTGGTTTTGGTCAGATGGTTCATTCTCATGGGACCCCTTCTGGCTGTACTTGAGTCATGTACAACCAGAAGGCAGATGCCCCAGGCTCACAGTCCCCTCTTCTGGGCTGACCTCAGGACCTCCTGCCAGCAGTTACCCTAGACTTCTTGCCCTCCAAGTCCTGCATGAGCCAAAAACATCAGCAGTCACGGTCTCATGGGGAGGGGAGGCTACCACAAGTCAGTGGACTAGGACCGGACAGCCTGGAGACCAGAGTCCTCAGCCTGGCCCCACAGCCAGTGCTCTGTGATCCTAAGCAAGTGCCTCAGCATCTCTGAACCTAGGAGGGTCATCAAAAATGAACAGTTTAATGTGAAGATCTTGGGAAATTCTTTCCAGTTCCCAGACTCTATTACTCTGTGAAAAGGAAATACCAGGGGAAACATCAAGGAAATACCCCTCATCGACCAGGGGAAAGTTAACTTTATTCTGGCCCATAAAGTAAAGAATTTTCTACAAGTCATGCGGGGGGAACTTTACCGGCAGTTTTTCCAACTCTCTTCAATCAACAAACATCACCAGATGCCCATTATGCATGAGGCACCTCCAGGGTCAGTCAGGGCTCTGAGGTTTCTGAAGTAAGTTTTAAATCAGGACTTAGCACAAATAGCAACCAACCCCTACACATGCTGACCCTCCTGTGTGCTGGGCCTGCCGACCCGCTGCGTGTCCTGTTCCATCTAAAAATACATTGGTCCAAATCCACTAAGCTGGTCTCGTGACTCCTGAGGGTCCTTTCAAACATGGGTCACCAGAAGGACCCTCAGCATGCTGGGGCCACGGACAGTGCTGGCCGGAGCCAGCAGTCAACCTTGGAGTGGATGCAGGGGAGGGGGGCATGTGAGCGCCCCTGGTCAGGTCTGACCCCCATGCTTCTCCCACCTGGGGCCTCCCGGCGGCTCTTGGGCTGCTTCCGCTGGCTACTTTCTTTGGCCTTTGCTCAGCTGAGGCTGCCAGGAGGCCTCCTCTGACTGACAGGCGTTCTGCTCCCCGTTCTCACCACCCTCTGGGGTCTAGGCAGACAGCCTCACCATCTGGATCGGGTGTTGCCCCCAAGGGACCAGAGAGCATGCTGTCTACTTGAGGGGCATGCTCAAATCAAAGCTGGTTTCATACTGAAGGGTCTGAAAACATCCACAGGGACCTCCCTGGTGGTCCAGCGGATAAGACTCCACACTCCCAATGCAGGGGGCCTGGGATCCATCCCTGGTCAGGGAACTAGATCCCTCCCACATGCCACAGTGGAGATCGAAGATCCTGAGTGCCGCAACTAAGATCCCTCAAAGCCATAAATATGTGAATGAAGTGCAAATCGCTCAGTCATGTCCAACTCTTTGCAACCTCATGGATTATATAGTCCATGGAATCCTCCAGGCCAGAATACTGGAGTGGGTAGCCTTTCCCTTCTCCAGGGGCTCTTCCCTGGAGAGAACCCAGGTCTCCCATATTGTAGGTGGATTCTTTACCAGCTGAGCCATAAGGGAAGCCCCTAAAGTGAAAGCTCACTCGGTTGTATCCCAGTCTTTGGGACCCCATGGACTGCAGCCTGCCAGGCTCCTCTGTCCAAGGAATTCTCTAGGCCAGAATATTGGAGTGAGTAGCCGTTCTCTTCTCCAGGGGAATCTTTTCAACCCAGGGACTGAACTCAGGTCTCCCACTCTCTCCACATTGCAGGAGAATTCTTTACCATCTGAGCCACAAGGGCAGCGCAAATATGTGAATAAGTATTTTTAAAAAGCGTGCACCAGAGAGAGAAAGAAAAAAAAAAACACCCCAGGCTGTAGCAGAGCCAACAGCATGAGAAAAAGCCACCTGGACAGCGAGGCCAATAAAGGGAGTGACCCCTGCTGGGGATTGGGCCCGCCGTCCAGCACAGCCTGGGCAGCACAGTGGCCTGACCACTGGACACGTCTCACTTGCCCTGAAAGACCAAAAGTGAAGAAAGGTAAAATGGCTCATCAACGATTTTTTTATACAGATCCCATGCTGAAATGACAACATTTTTGGATATTGGGTCTAGTAGATTACACCATTAAAATGAATTTTACTTTTTATCTTATTTTTAACTTTCCACAATGTGGCTACAAGAAGACTGCAAATTACACGTGTGGTCTGAATTATAGTTCCATCTGCGGCACTGACATAGAAATCTGGACTCCCGTCTTGGCTCAGCTGACCGCTAGCTGATGGTGACTGAAGCCAGCTCCCCAGAATCAGTTTCTTTCTGAAATAAGCCCACTTTCCTCACTGCTGGGGAAGAGCTGAGGGCCAGCCACACCGACGAGGAGGCCGGCACCCGAGCCTGGCCTGTGCCCTGCGCTGCCCTAGTGTGCGCTGCCCATGGACAGAACACTGAGGGGAGGATGGCAACTGCTCACATGCACGAGAGGTCTGTGGACGTGTTATTAGACGTCCTGACACCTGGCAGTAAGTGTCTAATCCCAGCAGAGCAAGTAGTTCACCGCGACTTTCCCGCAGAAGGAACTGAAGCGTCTTGAGGAGGGGGTGTTTTTTTTTTTTGATGTACATGAGCACGCTGGGCTTGGCTAGCCCTCCCCAAATGGTGTCTGATGCCAAAGAAGTAGGACCACCCACTTGGCACTTACCTTCTCGTTTTTCCTCTCATCTGGTCTGCCTCCCGCGCTGGTGGGGCTGGATGCAGTCAGGCCACCGGCGGGGCCCCCTCCGGCCTCCCCGTTGAGGT
>NW_011495046.1:5345240-5372719 GCF_000754665.1 Bison bison bison
CAGCGGGATGGCCGGCCGGGGGCACTGCGTCACTGGCTGGGGGCTGTGCTGCGGGGACCCCAAGGCGGG
Source organism: Bison bison bison (assembly GCF_000754665.1). NCBI lineage: Eukaryota > Metazoa > Chordata > Mammalia > Artiodactyla > Bovidae > Bison > Bison bison. The sequence goes on from NW_011495046.1 coordinate 5,345,310, forward strand.
GGGCCTGAGGCCGGCGGGCAGGCGAGACGGGGAGTTCTGAGTGCGCAGGGGCGACACCGTGGCGGTCGGCCGGCCCTGGACCTGGGCCGGGTGGGCAGCTAGGAGAGAGGGGTGGAGAGGGCGGGGGAAGGTCATTCTGCAGCCGGCAATCCCTCCTGCCCACACACCTCTGCCGACCTCCTCGCCTTGGCCCTTCCCAGGTTCCTACAGTCTGAACTGCAGTTGTCTGCCGGTGATGAACCAGTATACTCTGGTTTTACAAACATCCTGTTCAACCCTTCTAGACTTGAAGCCCCTAGTGAAATGAAATGTTTCCTGCTTTAAGCTCTACCAGTAAACAGCCTTTTCCAAATGCACATTTCTGAGCCCAGGTGAAACAAAGCCAGCTATTTGGAAGCCATCAGCTGCTTCCTCTCCTGTAAGCACTGAGGAGCTGGGGGGATGTGAGAGGCGGCCACACCGTTACATTCGCCTTCTTTGACGGTGAACAAGGAATTAGTCTGTGAACAATAAAGAAAGCAGGATTGGCCCCAGATAGCTATGTGCATATGAAAGAAATGATTTCAGCAAGCCTGGAAGCTTGAATTTTCCCATACATAGAGGATCACTAAATCTCTTCATGTGAGAGATATAGTTTTCTCTTAATTAACCGTAATATTTTAATATTTAGATTACCTGCCTCTCCCTGCAAACTCGTATGTAGCCTGCCTCCTCCCCTACCTCCTCAAAGCACTCTTGGGGTCACCTGAGATGCTGTCTCCTGGGCTCGAGTCCTAACATTCCTACTGAATAAAACCTAACTCTCAGCTTTTAGGTTGTGCGTATTTTTTTTAGTGGACACTGTGGAGGAGCCTGGAAGAAGCCTGGGGAGGCCCTGGGTTACCAGGCACCACTGAATGTGAGGGGATCTCTGGACAGTGTGGCTGGGCGGTCTCCACCTGGAACTGGAAGTTACGGCCCAGCCCCTGGCTCCCATACCCAGTGGTCGAGCTGGCTAAGCACCAGCCATGATCACCGATGAAGGCTCACCATCCACCTCCCTACCCCAGTGTAAGCTCTGCGTGGTGGGACCTTCATGTTTCATTCACTAACATGTTCCAAACAGCTGGAATGATGCCTGGCACATAGTAAGTGCTGAATAAAATTGTTTCAGAATATTTGTGTCTGAGAAAAGAGAACTCGGCTAAAACACCTGTACAGATTTCACAGAACTAAACCACTGGAGAAGAAAAGAACATTTCCAAAGAGAGGTGGGGCTCACTCCACAGCTGGTACGAGGGTTAGAGTCCATGGGCCCTCAGTCACCCGCCTGGCAGGACCCAAATGTGCACCTGTTACCGACTAAGCCTGCTGGTCTGCGTGCGACACCAGAGTAGATGTGGGCTGCTGGAGGAAAGACTGTGGACATGCCATTGCTCTCAGTCTGCCCCCCACTTCTCTAACCCATCATCTCAGTAACTCTGGGCCCCTGAATCCTGCCGGCTCTCACAGGTCCACTCCGCCTCCCAGGACTGGGTTCAGTGGGCGCTTTACAGAAAGCAAGTGAGTGAAAGATGATCTGCTTATTGTCACCTCTGTCCTTCCCTCACTCTCAGGCCATCATGTCCTGTCACATGGAGGAGCAGATGCTGGAAATTCCACAACTTCAGGGCCATCTCTGTCTGGACACAACCCCTCAGCCTCCAGGCCCAGGGCATGCACTCAGTTTCTCCTGTCCGTCATTCTGCCCCCTCCTGTAGCTAACCCCGCCCTCAGGCCAGAGCTAGACTCACCTCCAAGTCCAGGTGGAGCTCCATTCCCTCCCCTACTCCAGGAGGGGTCTCAGTACAGAGCATGCCCAAGAAGGGCTCAATACTGACCACCCCTAGGAGGGGGCTCAGTACTGACCACCCCCAGCAAGGGGTTCAGTACTGACCACCCTCAGCATGGCCTTCGTCCTTAGACGTCCTCAAGGGGCCGCCTGTCGGTCTTCTGCAGGAGGTGAGAGTCAGCCAACACCATCAGCTTCATCCCGGAGCCCAGGAGGCCAGCACGTCAACTCTTTTGTGTCCCTTTGTTTACATCCACACAATGGCTTCTTGAAGTATCAGAATTAACCATGCTCTCTGTGTCCAGAACAAGGGGCAGGAGTCCCACATGATTCATTCTTCCAGGAGTCTCAACTCACTTCCATACCAGAAATACCGCTTCTCACCCCATTCTTCCATCATGTTATCTGGACAAGAGCAACTGTGACTCCTCTCTCATCAAATTAATGGACACTTTTGTTTTCAGAAAAAGTACTTATTGATCCAGTCATTTGTCTTCACACCAATACCACACTGATGACTGCGGCTTTATCAGTCCAGTTCAGTTCAGTCACTCAGTCGTGTCTGACTCTTTGCGACCCCATGGACTGCAAAATACAAGGTTTCCCTGTTTATCACCAACTCCCGGAGCTTACTCAAACTCATGTCCATCGAGTCAGTGTCATTCTCTGTCATCTGCTTTTCCTCCTGCCTTCAGTCTTTCCCAGCATCAGGGTCTTTTCCCATGAGTTGGCTCTTCATATCAGGTGGCCAAAGTATTGGAGTTTCAGTTTCAGCATCAGTCCTTCCAATGAATATTCAGGACTAATTTCCTTTAGGATGGAAAGGGACTCTCAAGAGTCTTCTCCAACACCACATTTCAAAAGCATAAATTCTTCAGCACTCACCTTTCTTTATAGTCCAACTCTCACATCCATACATGACCACTGGAAAAACCATAGCTTTGACTAGATGGACCTTTGTTGGCAAAGCAATGTCTTTACTTTTTAATATGCTGTCTATGTTGGTCATAGTTTTTCTTCCAAGGAGCAAGCGTTTTTTAATTTCATGGCTGCAGTCACCATCTGCAGTGATTTTGGAGCCCCCCCAAATAAAGTCTGTTGCTGTTTCCATTGTTCTCCCATCTATTTGCCATGAAGTGATGGGACTGTATGCCACGATCTTTTCTGAATGTTGAATTTTAAGCAAACTTTTTCACTCTCCTCTTTCACTTTCATCAAGAGGCTCTTTAGTTCCTCTTTGCTTTCTGCCATAAGGGTGGTGTCATCTGCATATTTAAGGTTATTGCTATTTCTCCTGGCAATCTTGATTCCAGCTTATGCTTCATCCAGTCCAGCATTTCTCATGATGTACTCTGCATATAAGTTAAAAAAGCAGGGTGACAATATACAGCCTTGATGTACTCCTTTTTCTATTTGGAACCAGTCTGTTGTTCCACGTCCAGTTCTAACTTGCTTCTTGACCTGCACACAGATTTCTCAGGAGGCAAGTCAGGTGGTCTGGTATTCCCATCTCTTTCAGAATTTTCCAGTTTGTTGTGATCCACACAGTCAAAGGCTTTGGCATAGTCAATAAAGCAGAGTTAGATGTTTTTCTGGAACTCTTTTGCTTCTTCGATGATCCAACAGATGTTGGCAATTTGATCTCTGGTTCTTCTGGCTTTTCTAAATCCAGCTTGAACATCTGGAAGTTCATAGTGCACGTACTGTTGAAGCCTGGCGTGAAGAAATGTGGCTTTACAATGTGTCTTAAAATCAGTGTTAGCTTTCAACTTGTTTTTTTGACCAAGGTCCTCTGCATGGCTATATGAATCTAGGTAGCAGATTATCAGGTTCTACCAAAAAATTGGGTTAGATCTTGATTGGCACTCCACTGACTCCATAGGTCAGTTTTTGGAGAATAAACACCTTAACAACATTAAGTTTTCTTACTCCTAAATAAAGTATATCTCTGTAAATATTTAAGACTTCCTTAATTTCTTTAATTTGCAATATTTTGGAGTGTTCAAGTCTTATTCATCTTTTATCAGATTTAATCCTAAGTAATTTATGTTTTTAATGCTATCAAAATTGGTATCATTTTTAAAATGCCAATTTCCAAAAATCATTCCTGGCATAGAGAAACAAAATTGACTTTTGTATGTTGACCTTGTGTTCTGTAACCTTTGTGTAGATGCCTGTTTCCACCTGGTATGTTTTTCCTTCTTTCTAAAGACTACTGTTTGACATTTTTCATGGTGTGTGATGACATCTTTTTAACTTCACTGTGTCTGAATAATTCTTTATTTTGCTTTCATTTATGAGAGACATTTGTTGGGTGTAGAATCCTAACTTGACAGATGCATTTCTTTCGGGACTTGTTAGGTTTTCCACTGTCTTCTCACTTGTAGTGTTCCTGACAAGAAATCTACTGTCGCCCTTATTTTTTTCCTACACTATGTATCTTTTCTTTATTGCAACTTTCAAGGTTGTCTTCATCACAGATTTTGAACCATTTGATCATACTTTGCCTTGTTGTAGTTTTCTTCATGTTCCTGGTGCTTGGGAGTCCCTGAGTGTCACTGATCCATGAGTTTACAGCTTTTATCAAATTTAGAACAATTTTGGTCATTATTTATTCAACACATTTTTCTGTCCCACCCTTGTCTTCTTTACTTTAGGGACTTCAATTAAAAATATATTTGGCAACTTGAAATTGTCCTGCTGCTCACTGATGCTCTGTTCATTTTAAAAAATTCTCTTGTCTCTTTGTTTCATAGTTTCTACTGCTAGATCTTCAAGTTCACTACTATTTTCTAAGCAATGTCTAATCTGCCATTAATGCCATCCAGTGTGTATTCTTGATCTCACACTGTGTAGTTATTTTTAGAAGCTTGATTTCAGTCTTTAAAGTATCTTCCATGTTTCTACTTACCTTTTTGAGCATATGAAATACAATTATGACATCTTTTTTAGCATCTTTGTTCTGGGTCAGCTTTGATGACTGGTTGGTTGATCTCATCTCTGTGGGGCGTGTTCTCCCTGCTCTTCTGCATGCCTGGTGCTTCATTATTGCCATCAGACACAGGTGGGCGGGGTGCGGCTGCCCCAGCCAGGTGAGCTCCTCTGCACGGTGGCTGGTGTCCTGGGAGCCGGCTGGTGGGAACAGGCACTTCCCAGCAGAGTCCTTGTGCTCTTGGCCCACATGGTCCCTCACATGCCTGCCCATCAGTTCTCAGTGTCCTGAGCCAGGGACACTGCACACTCTGGAGCTCGGTCATCCAGACCCTCATCTCCATACCCCCACCCAGGGAGCCTTCTGGACTAGCCCCGTGCTCTCCCTGTGCTGACACCTGGCCTTCTCCCCAGGAGGTGAGCTAGGACCTTCCTCTGTGTTCTCATGTCTCATGGATCACCATCCTTGGTCTTCTAGTATCCAGTGTCTCACAACCACTGTTTTATATATTCCTTGTTTTTTTCAGTTGTTTCCGGTGGGAGGGTAAATCCTGAGCTCATTGCTTTATCTTGGCCATAAGCAGAAATCTAGCTTTCTCCCTTACATATAAAAATCTGGTTATATCTATTATTAAATCCTCTTAGGAGCCCTGCTGCCCACAGAATAAAAACTGACGTCCCTTGACCCAGTGGAAGAGAAACAGCCCGATCTGCTCCCCTCAGCTTTGTCACAGGCCTCACAGCCGCCAACACGCCTGCCCTCTGGGGCTCAGAGCCTCCCTCGTGCTCCATCATTGCACGCTCTGCTCTGAGCTTTAGACCTAACGTCCACCTTGCCTCTGCAGAGAAACTGTCACCAACACTCTGCTCCTCCTTCCCACCTCTGTCTCAGTCACACTAAAACAGTCAGAATCACTCTAAGCACAAACTGTGGTCCTGCTCATCTCCATGCCTTCGTGGCTGGAATTCCCCATCTGTTTGGTCCACTCGGGTACTTCTGTCTGTCCTTTAGGAACCAAGGCAGCATCACATCCTCCTGGAGATGGTCCACAGCCCCCTCCGCAGTCACCCCCTCCTTCCCCCTTGGTCTGAGGGGTCGAGGGGGGTCCACCCCCACTGCTCCCTATACCTTCACACCCCCCAAGCCTCCACCCAGTGCTTTTCAAACTCCACTGTAACCTGGGTCTCCTCCTCTTCCTCTCTAAGGTGGGGGATAGAAATGGGTCCAGACCCCAGCAGAACCCTTGTGCACCCAGCTCTCTCCCAGTGCATTTTGCTGATAAATGATTGGCCATGTGGGGCCCTTGCCCTCTGGGCACCACGGCCAAGGCAACCAGGCCTTTGTCCATGACTGTGGTTTGGTCTGAGGACACTAACAAGGATCTCCCAGGTGCCGGAGCTGGGGTTTGCTGAGATGGGGCAGTCACTGCAGTGAGCGATCCCCTGCCTGTGCACACTGTCAAGAGTATGTTCTTGCTCTCCAGACACAGAAGGAAGTGGAAAATGCTGTGGGGACTCCAGATACCTAATTACTGCTATGATGGGGGCATCCTGTATCCTGGCTGCGGCACATGAGTTGGGGACCAGCCCTGGGCTGGAACACACCCAGCATGCCATTAAACCATCCTGTGCCTCACTCTCCCACACGTGAATTAAACAGATGGAAGAGCATGCCTGTTACCCATGCTGGTTACCATGGTGATTGAGGACCGAGAGAGTGTTGTTCTGCTCTGGCTTGCCGATTTCTTTGATTCTGCTGTTATTCCATTCCATAAATGAGATGGGCAGGTCATATTCCTCCTTGAACTGGTGGGTTCCTGACATGGTGGAGTGTGGACAGGCCCTCGTAGGGCACTTGGTGCAGAGCTGGGTGGCTGGGATGGATGTACACTCCGTGAGAGGCAGGCCTGCCGTGGCTCTCAGCATCATGGAGCACAGGGAATGGATGGGGGTCACAAGCAGGAGGCCCTGCCTGGGAGCTCCAGGCCCAGGAGACCAGCACCTCAGTGCATGTCTCCCCAGCCGTGCAGCAGTGGGTGGGCACTCCCTGGGCACGCTATCTCTAGGCCTCAGGGGCTGCATCCACAGCTGGAGGCTACAATGAGCACCATCAGCTGCCCTGAGCCATGGCTGGATGGAAGGTAACGGCTGGGCCGAGAGGTTGGCCACAGGTGATATCGCTGCAGATTCTTCTAGGGCAGAGACAACAAGCTCTTCTCCAGGGCCCTACTGGCCAGGTGAAAGACAGACCTCACTTTCCACTAATTTAGGGGAAAAAAAAAACATATATGAAGGACTCTTGTTGTTCAGTTGCTAAGTCATGTCTGACTCTTCGTGACCCCATGGACTGCAGCACACCAGGCTTCCCTGTCCTTTATCATCTCCCACATTTACAAAGTGAGTCTTAGCAAACCTACACAAAGGCGGGGCCAAGCCCATCCACAGGGCTTCCTTGGTACAGAGCCTGCTGTGGCTGAATGAGAACACCCAGCATGAGGCTGGACACCAGGGTAGGGCTGCTGTTGGGGACTTTCCTGGTGGCTCAGTGGATAAGAATCCACCTTCCGATGCAGGGGACACAGGTTTGATCTCTGCTCCAGGAAGATTCTACACGTAACTAAGCCCGTGTGCTATTGAGCCTGGGCTCTAGAGCCCGTGAGCTGCAACTACCGAGCCTATGTGCCACAACTACTGAAGCTCAGGCGCTCTAGAGCTCCACAGCAAGAGAAGCCACCACCACGAGAAGCCCGGGCTCCACAATAAAGAATAGCCTCCACTCTGCAACTAGAGAAAGCCTGTGCACAGGAATGAACACCCAGCCCACAGTCAAAAATAAAATAAATAAATTGTTGTTGCTGTTTAGTTGCTAAGTCGTGTCCGACTCTTTTGCAACCCCCTGGACTGTAGCCTGCCAGGCTCCTCTGTCCGCAAGATTTCCCAGGCAAGAATACTGGAGTGGGTTGCCATTTCCTTCTCCAGGGAGTCTTCCTGACTGAGGGAATAAACCTGCTCTCGTGCACTGGCAGGTGGATTCTTTACCACTGAGCCACCAGGGAAGCCCAAAATAAAATAAATAAATAATTTGGAAAAAAAAAAAAAGACATTCTGAGAAAGAGATTATTTTTGAGAATGGGGTGGGAGTGGAAAAGAATTCTGAATCATTTAAATGAAACTCAGAGGCAGGTCCTCCCATCCTGGGTCCCGTTCACCGCACAGTGACAATGTTACTGGCTTATGTGTCGGAAAGTTACTGGCCTGGCTCCCAGGAGGACCACGTGAGTCAAGCTTAGCAGTTCTTCTTAGCTGACTGCCAAGCTTCCAAGCAAGATGCGTTTACCCTGTTCACACTTTCAGGAACCTCCCCACACTTCCTCTCATCTCATGCTACACAGGGAGCCACCTAGACTGTCCTGACTTCTGGTTGGTCTTCTACTGATGAAGCTGCATGAGGAGCAGTGGCCATCACTCCTCAGCCTCAAAGCATCTCAGGAAGCACCTCTGTGGGTTGGTCTCATTACCAGCTCTGTCCTGGGTGGGGCGGGAAGGGGGGGGTTGCTGCCTCATCAGGAGACCCCTTGATGCCTGGCATGTAGATGCAGGTGACCCACAGTGGCTCACAGGGCCACCCAGAGGTGCCAAGGTCACCTCACTGGTCCAGCCAGTCCTCTTGCTGCATGAAGTGTATAAACACCTGTGAATTTTCTAATCCATTCCAGCTACAGGACAGGCTATGAAGATATGTCAACATGTTCCCCAGGACTAGCATAAATTCATGATTACAGGGCACCCCTCCGTGGACCGCTCAAGACCTGGGCCAAAGGACACTCATAACTTGTGTCCCTGAGATCAGCTTCCTCAAATTTTCCAGCAGAGTGAGGTCCCCAGGAGGCTGCTACATACCAGTGGGGCCGGCGCTCCGGGCCTGGCTGGCTGCTGGCTGGACTGTGTGCCTCAGACAACTGCCCAGTGGGGGAGAGGCGGCCTGGTGCTGAGCTGGGACCTGGGCTGTGGTGAGGGGAAGGGCTGGCCTCAGGGCCGTGGCCGGGCTGCTCAGACTCCCACCGCCTGGGTGCATGGTTGTGGCCATCCCTTTGGCCAGGGGAGACCCTCCGACTGCATTATTCCGGGGTGGCCCAGCCCCTCCTACAGGAATCCTGAGGAAATGAACAGAATGAAGTCAGGGGAGGGCACAGATACACTCACGCCACACAGACTGATGAAGCATCGCTCAGCCGCTTGGCTCTGAGAGCTGGAGGCCACGCCATCCAGGACAAGTCCTACAGCAGTACCAAGATGACCTGGGCATGTGGTGCCCAGAGGCCCGGCTGAACAGCAGAGCCCCTGACAACCACACAGTCTCTCCACCTGCACATGTGACAACCAGTGAAAGAGCCAAAGGAAACAGGGAAGTGATGCTAATCAGATATTTTGTTCCAGAGTCACTGCCTTGATTTAGTCTAACAAACAGCTGTGTGTCCCCAAACAGAGGCAGAAGGAATGGGCTTGGCACATCTGGCAGGCAGCAGGAGGCAGGGGCCCGGCTCCTTCTGGATGAGGGACTCCTGGGAGTCCAGGAAAGGGCGCAGACAAGCCTTGTGTTTGCGGTTTTACCCCAGACTTTCCAGAGAAAGTGATGTGGAGAGTCCAGGACACACCGTGGAGCACAGGACTCTGAGACAGGCCCCAGTGGCTCCTCCCCCTGCACGGGCCAGCTTGAACCATGCACCAGCACCAAGCATGTGGGGCTGGGGTGGGGAACTCCTAGGATCCATTATCAGGATCACACGCCTTCCATTTGTCCAAGAGCCGGAAAAACTCCCCATCTGTCTCCTCTGGATCTCAGCTATGAGGCTCGGGGAGCCACCCATGGTAGGAGCAAGCAGAGCCTCTGCAGAGCAGCTGTGGGGAGAAGGGCCTCCCTGCACAGGGCCACAGGGCCACAGGGCTCACAAGTGGGCCTTTCCAGGAGGGTATGGGGGATGAGGCTCCCGGGCCTGCTGCTGTGAAGGTACAAGTCAGGCTGTGTCAGTGCAGGTCTGGGTGTTTACTTTGCTTGGAGTCTTAACAGGGGGTGGGGTGGGGGTTCTGTAGCAGGTCTCTGCAGGTCCTGGGCTGTGAACACTGGGCTGAGGCATCCAGGGCTCCCCAGAGCGAGGCCAACCCTAAACCAAACCTGCAGGGGACGCCCCTCTCCATGAAAACATCTGACAACCCTGGGTCACCTCGAGCTAACTATTAAACTTGCTTTTGCCAGTTTATAAAAATAATGTAACCATAAATTCGTAAAACACAGGAAATGACAAGGAAAGAAAAAAATTAATTACTCATAATGTTCCACTCAGTAATAATGGTTAACTTTTGGGAACATGAAATCTTTCCTTCATGTGTGTGAATGGCATGTGCCTTTTGCACACACACCCACTGTACTCATATGTGTGCACACGTACATGCATGAACTTGTGCCCACAAGATCCGGCCCTGTGACATGCCCCCGTGTGGTGCTCCAGCTCCTCCCGGCCACCTTCTCCCCGGGGCAGCGGGCAGAAGGAAAGCAGGTGGGGCGCGGTCTCTGGTCTCCACACGGCTGCGGCCACAGGAGGCGGGTAGTGAGGGCCTCACCTGGAGACGGGTGTCACGTAGTTGCCAGGGAACACGCCTGAGAGTCCGGTGCGCAGGGCCGTGCCCTTGAACCAGCCATCCCGGCACTTCTCCAGGACGCGGTACGTGTCGCCCTTGCGCAGCTCCAGCTCGTCACTCTTCTGGGGCTTGTAGGCATAGAGCGCCAGGTACCTGTGGGCAAGAGGCAGGTGGTGAGTGGTGCCACGGACAGAAGGGTGCCCTCGCACACTTGGTGGGCAGTCAGGGGCCAGGAGAAGCCCCCGGGGAAAGACCCCTGGAGCCACGGGCTCCACACCCTTTGCCAACCTGCAGGCTGAACTCAAGAGAGGCCCTGCCAGGACCAGATGAGGGGCCAGCTGTCTGGGTCCACTTTGTTCTCTTTTCTCTGATTAATACCTGATGCTCTGGAGAAGGCAATGGCACCCCACTCCAGTACTCTTGCCTGGAGAATCCCATGGATGGAGGAGCCTGGTGGGCTGTAGTCCATGGGGTCGCCAAGAGTCGGACACGACTGAGTGACTTCACTTTCACTTTTCATTTTCATGCATTGAAGAAGGAAATGGCAACCCACTCCAGTGTTCTTGCCTGGAGAATCCCAGGGACGGGGGAGCGTGGTGGGCTGCCGTCTATGGGGTCGCACAGAGTCAGACATGACTGAAGCGACTTAGCAGCAGCAGCAGCTCTGGGCAAGAGAAGGCTTTAGGGAAAACGGGTGAACTACGCAGCTTTGGGTGGGTTTCCTCGTTTAGTCCCACCTGCCCACTCAGCCAGCCATGAAAACTGGAGGAGATTTGGAGGCCCTTTTAAAGAAAAACCAGCCCAATTAGGGACTCCTTAGATAGGTGACTAACTGAAATTCTACTTTCAAGATTTTTTAACAGCTTGGTGGTGTGAGCCCTAGCTGAGGGCTTAGACACTGCACTCCTCACTTGCCAGGACTCTTTGAAATATCCTGAGCCCCTGGCACCATCCTCAGAACCTCTGATAAGTGCTTTGCTACTTTGGGGGTTTGTGGAAGGGAATGTTTGACCTAACAGAGAGAATGATTTCAGGCAAATACCCTGCTTGCAAGATCTGGGCAGGAAAAGTGGTGGGGGCTTCACTCCAACAAAGAAACGAGATGCATTAAAACAATTTTTTTTGGCTGTAACCATGTGGCATGTAGGACCTTAGTTCCCTGACCAGGGATCGAACATGTGCTCCCTGCAATGGCAGCATGGAGTCTTAACTGCTGGACCTCCAGGGAAATCCCAAGATGCATTTCTAAAGAAGCATCATCTCCTGGGCCTCCTTTCAGGATGGGCCTGGTGGGCACACTGCCCCTGCTGGGCCCCAGGAGCCTCCTTCTTTGCCTCCTAGCCACCCTCCCAGCCTCCGGGACTGGGTGACTTCAGGGGCTACCTGTACTGTCCACTGCCCAGTGCAGCATGAAGCTGTGGACAGAGGGCCATCCGAGGGTGAAGTGCTGTCCCTGCTGGGGAGAGTAGGACCTCGGGTAGTGAGCGAGAGGCTCAGAGGTTCCAGTAGCCAGGGCAGCCCTCCCCTCCACATGGCACAGTCCCCCCGCACACCCAGCAAGCCTCCCCCACACCTAGCATAGTGCCCACTGGCACCTACTTTCACAGTGGCATCAACCCAGATTCTAAAAGACAGACATGTGTTAGCAACTGCAGCAAAGGCCCGACGAGCTGTGTGTGTGTGTGTCTGTCTGTGATTCAGGGAGGGGTCTTCAGATGACAGAGTGATCTCTGGGGATGAGTGGATGATCCCACTCAAAATCCTGGAATCCCCAAGCCATTCAGGGAACAAGGTTTGTGTTCACCTCTCAGGATCTTCCCATCACAGTGAGAATGAGTTATTTTCAGACTGTGGGCCTTAAGGCACCCTGATTAAGCCTTTACATTGAAACAGTCTTCTTTCAAAATCCCACTTGTACTTTAGAGAAACACACCGTGGTTCCTAATGAGGTAATAAAGGCAGAAAACAGGCAACAGAAGTGAACTTGGCTGACACTACCACCCGACTCCCCAAACTTGGACCAACTACGGGCCCCACTGGGTGGGGGCGCCTCCTCCCCGACTCTTGCCTCTGGGACCATGGGCTCTGCTGAGCCGAGTCGTGAGCAGGTCTGCAGGCATATCTTGATTTATCCTGTGTCCTGCCTCCTCTAGAGTCATAGCAGTGGGAGGTAATGTTTCCTTCTGGTTTCAGCTGTTCATTCATTTACTAGACGCCAGTAATCCTGGCGCCCTCAGGCGCTAACCATGCAGGGAGATAGGCTTGCTTCTAAGGACCCCTTCACTCCAGGGGACGGGGCACCCTCCTCCATCATCAATCAGAACTCTGTTTAGGAGGCGCTGCCATCACCTGTGGGACAGCGTGCAGAGCCCATCCCCCTCAGGTGTCCGGAGTCCAGACAGGGTGGGAAGCTGGAGTCTGTTATGGTCTTGCTGGAGCCCCACATGAGCTCTGAGGCTGGGCTACTTACTCATTTCACAGCTGAGCAAACTGAGGTTCAAAAAGATGGAGTGTCTCTGTTTATGCAGCGAGTTGGAGGCATGCAGTTGTTCTTGGCCCCAGGGCCTGGTAGGCCCCGTAGGAAGCTGGGGTGAGGCCGGGAGCAGGGGGTCCTGAGGCCTTCATCTTATTGTGAATTCATTCTCCGAGGAGCAATCTGTTCTCTGGTCTCAACAGTTCAAGTTCAGTCTTTCCGTGTGCACTGCTGGGGGGTGGAGTGTAAACCAATCTGACTTCACCTGGCACACCCCCTGCCCCCAACCTGTTCCCTTCGATGCCTCAGGGGAAGCCAGACTGCCTTGCCAGCGTTTTTCCTGCACGTGGGGCTGCTTGTTGCCTGAGGCTCGTGCGCAGGCCTGGGATGCTCCGGAGGGGCTGGCGGCTCCCAGCCTGATGTCTGCAGTTCTGTGGCCCCTGCAGTGCAGTGGTCACTCAGGCCCGGTCTGAGTGTGGCCACAGGGAAGGGTGCATCGTCTGCACCTCTTCTGTCCCCACCCTCTCGTCCGTGCCCACCAGCCTGGAGGGTGCCCTCGGCAGGGCCTTGGAGCTGCAGGCCGATGCCCACAGAGCCCAGGGCCAGGAGAACCAGATAGCGCCTGCAGGATTTCCGGTACTCCACGTGCCTCTCCCCTCAGCCTCCCCTCCATTCCTCCTCCACTCCCTCTCTACTCCTTCCAAAGGACTTCAGCTCTGCACATGCCTCCATAGAGGACACAGAGCCGGCTGCTCCAGAACTGGCCTGGGATTCATTTGTCTCAGTGGATTCACTCACAAGGCTGGTACTGAAGGTACTTGGTTCAGACAAGAGTGGGAGGTCTGGTTCACAAGGCTCTCCCCATGGCCGGGTGGCCGGCAGGGGGCGCTCCTGCCCATTGGAAGAGGCGTCCCCGCCTCCAGGCTGATGCAGCCCTGGGGGAGTGAGTCTGGGGACACGTCAGCCCCTTCCCTGGTGCCCTCCGCTGGACAGCATGCAGTCTGGACACGCGGCAGCTGTGGCTGCCCAGCCTCTACTTGCAGCTGTGTTCCCATGAGCAGCCTGCTGGGAACAGCCGCCTCTCACCGCATAACTGCTCTTTTCTATGGAAGATCTTCACTTGCTGCTAATTGTCTATAGACTCTAATCAAGCAGTGATTAAAAAATTTTAGCGCCTTCATTAACTTCACACCCTTCTGCCTCCATATGACGGCTTGCTCATTTCTTCTGAAATAAGTGAGATTCTCTCCCATCCTCCTGCAAAGAGCCTGCTCCTGCTCCTCTAGGTGCCAGTGCCGCATGGACTCAGGCCAGCAAAACACGTGCCTGCTTGCTGACCTTCGATCAGCAGAATTGGCTGAGGAAAGGGTTTCAGATAGCGGCACAGGACACTCTTGAACTTGTCTTTTCCCAGGAAGACAGCAAACCCACAACCACATTATGGGACCACCTCCTCAGAGAGGGACCTGAACACTGGATGGACAGAGCCTCCACCACTAAGGGCAGGAGGACAATAGAGAGCACAGGAGACAGAGAGACGGACTCGCCAGGAAACCCCTCCCCAGCCACCACGGTCCAGTCAGAAGGGACCCAACCCCTCGATCCCACTCAGGAGAGACCAGCCCCCCAAATACCTGGCTTTGAAAACCAACAGAAAATACCAGGAAAACTACAGAAGCACCTGGAATGGAAAATGTGCTCTCAGTGGGCCTGTATGCAGACTCATTCAACCCAGAAACCAGCATAAAAATACCAGACTGAATAGCGCACAGGCCACTGAGTAATGTGGCAGCATCTGCCAGGGGTCAGGAGCCGGGGGGATGCTCCCTGGGGACTGACTCACTAGCTGGAGCCATTTCAGAAATTGCAGGCTACCTTGTTATGCCACCCCAGTGGGTACAATTTTGGAATGTTCCATCTAACTTGTCATATCTTTTTGCCTTTTCATACTGGCAAAAATATCAATAACCTCAGATATGCAGATGACACCACCCTTATGGCAGGAAGCGAACAGGAACTAAAAAGTCTCTTGAAGGTGAAAGAGGAGAATGGAAAAAGCTGGCTTAAAACCCAACATTCAAAAAACGAAGATCATGGCATCCGGTCCTATCACTTCATGGCAAATACATGGGGAAACAATAGAAACAGTGACAGACTTTATTTTCTTGGGCTCCAAAAGCATTGTGGATGGTGACTTCAGCCATGAAATTAAAAGACGCTTGCTTCTTGGAAGAAAAGCTATGACAAACCTAGACAGTATATTAAAAAGCAGAGATATTATTTTGCCAACAAAGGTCCATCTAGTCAAAGCTATGGTTTTTCCAGTAGTCATGTATGGATGTGAGAGTTGGACTACAGAGAAAGCTGGGTGCCGAAGAAATGATGCTTTTGAACTGTGGTGTTGGAGAACACTCTTGAGAATCTTGGACTGTAAGACTTGAACCCCATTGGACTGCAAGGAGATCAAACCAGTCAATCCTACAGGAAATCAACTCTGAATATTCATTGGAAGGACTGATGCTGAAGCTCCAATACTTTGAATACCTAATGCAAAGGGCTGACTTATTAGAAAAGACCCTGATGCTGGGAAACATTGAAGGCAGGAGGAGAAGGGGATGACAGAGGATGAGATAGTTGGATAGAATCATCGACTCAATGGACATGAGTTTGAGCAAACTCCGGGAGACAGTGAAGGACAGGGAAGCCTGGTGTGTTGCAGTCTGTTAGGTTGTGAAGACTTGGATGCAACTGAGTGACTAAACAACAAAATCTAACCTGTCAGTGTCAGTGGGTGTGCCCTGATGAAGCCCACCAACCCCTGCACCTAGGTGAGGTCTCACCCTGGCTGAGTGAGAACTCTGCCCACCACTGTCCAGCAGCTGCTGTGGCTGGGCCCACACACAAGTGTGCCTAAGCAGTAACTACAGCCCCCCACAACAGGGGGGAACACACCACCCACAGAGGGGACTCTCGAGTGCCTGGCTCTGGTGGCCAGGCAGGCTGGTGCCTCTGGGCCCCACAGGATGTCTCCTAAACAAGGCCACTCCTACAAGACATGGAGACACAGATGATTTACTAATACACAGACACAAACATAGAGAATCAGGCAAAATGAGGAGACGGAAGGGCATGTTGCAACTGAAAGAAAAGATAAAGCCTCAGAGAAAGAACTAAACAAAATAGAGATAAGCAATCTATCCATTAAAGAGTAATGGTCATCACGATGTTCACACCAAACCCAGAAGAATGGACCTAGTGGACCTAATGGACACATACAGAACAGTCCATCCAAAAGCAGCAGGATGCATATTCTTCTCAAGCACACACAGAAGGTTCTCCAGGATAAATCACATCCGTTTACAAACAGTCCTCCATGAATTTACAAAGATGGAAATCATATCGAGCATCTTCTTGACCACAATTGTGGGAAACCAGAAATCAATCAAAAGAAAAATTGGAGAAAACAAACAAAAAAAATCATGAACATGAATGGGCCACTGAAAAGAAATATCAAAGAAGAAATTTTAGAAATACCTAGAAACAAATGAAAATGGAACCACAATGATCCAAAATCTACGGATCACTGCAAAAGCAGTTTTAAGAGGGAAGTTTATAGTGATATGAGCCTACTTCAGGAAATGAAAAATCTCAAATAATCAAACCTTACACCTAAACAGAAATGATCAACAGATCAACAGAAAACAACAGAAATGATCAGTGAAATTAAGAGCTGGTTCTTTGAAAAGATAAATTCTCCAACTTCTAGCTAGGCTTATCAAGAAAGAAACAGAACTGGTCCAAACAATAAAATCAGAAAGGAAAAAAGAAGTTACAACTGACACCACAGAAATATAGAGGATTATAAGAGACTACTGAGAACAATCATATGCCAACAACCTGGAAGAAATGAAAAGATTTCTAGAAACATAATCTTCCAAGACTGAACCATGAAGAAAGAGAAAATCTGAACTGACTGATTACAAGTTAGCAGACAAAGTTAGTGACCAAAATTCTCCCAAGAAAAAAAATCTCAAAGAAATACTCTTAGTTTTACTGATCATTTCTGTTGTTTTCTTAGTCTCTATTTCATTTATTTCTGCTCCAATATTTATTATTTCCTTCCTTCTATTAACATTCGGTTTTGTTTTTCCTTCTTTTTTCTAGTCCTTTAGGTGTAAGATTCAATTATTTCTTTGAAATTTTTCATGTTTCCTGAGGTAGGGCTTCACTGATGAATTCCACAAAATATTCAAAGATTTAATATCAAATTGCAGGTTGTTTGTGACAAACATAGGTGCAAAGATCTCTAAAAATGTTAGCAAATCAAATTCAAAAATATACTAAAAGGTTCATACATTGTGACCAAGTGGACTTATTCCAGGGATGCAAGGATGGCTTAACATCTGCAAATTAGTGTGATAGATACTCCATATTAACAAACTGAAGAATAAAAACCATATGATCATCTCAGTGAATACTGAAAAAATGTTTGACAAAATTCAATATCTACTTATGATAAAAACTCTCAACAAAGTGGATACTGAACAAACATATCTCAACATAATAAGAGCTATACATGATAAGTCCACACTAACATCAAGAGAACATACTGATCAGAGCAAACACCCTCTTCCAATAACACAAGAGATGACTCTACACATGGACATCACCACGTGGTCAATACCGCAATCAGACTGATTATATTCTTTAGGGCTGAAGATGGACAAACTCTATACAGTCAGCAAAAACAAGACCTAGAGTTGACTCAGATTATTAGCACCTCACTGCAAAAGTCAGGCTTAAATTGAAGAAAGTAGGGGGAAACTACTAGGCCATTCAGGCATGACCTAAATCAAATCTCTTATGATTACACAGTGGGGGTGATGAACAGATTCAAGGGATTAGATCTGGTAGACAGTATGCCTGAAGAACTATGGATGGAGCTTCATGTTTGTCCTGTACATTAACATTGTACATTGTACAGGAGGCAGTGATCAAAACCATTCCAAAGAAAAAGAAATGCAAGAAGGCAAAGTGATCATCTACAGAGGCTTTACAAATAGCTGAGGAAAGAAGAGAAGTAAAAGGCAAAGGATAAAGGGAAAGATATACCTGACTGATATCTGATAGACAGAGTGCCTGATGAACCACGGATTGAGGTTCGTGACATTGTACAGAAGACAAGGAGCAAGACCATCCCCAAGAAAAAGAAATGCAAAAAAGCAAAATGGCTGTCTGAGGAGGCCTTACAAATAGCTGTGAAAAGAGGAGAAGCGAAAAGCAAAGGAGAAAAGGAAAAATATACCCATTTGAATGCAAAGTTCCAAAGAATAGCAAGGAGAGATAAGAAAGCCTTCCTCAGTGATCGATGCAAAGAAATAGAGGGAAACAATAGAATGGGAAAGACCAGAGATCTCTTCAAGAAAATCAGAGATACCAAGGGAATATTTCATGCAAAGATAGGCTCAATAAAGGACAGAAATGGTATGGACTTAACAGAAGCAGAAGCTATTAAGAAGAGGTGGCAAGAATACACAGAAGAACTGTACAAAAAAGATCTTCACGACCAAGATAATCACGATGGTGTGATCACTCATCTAGAGCCAGACATCCTGGAATGTGAAGTCAAGTGGGCCTTAGGAAGTATCACTACGAACTAACGAAAGTTAGTGGAGGTGATGGAATTCCAGTTGAGCTATTTCAAATTCTAAAAGTTGATGCTATGAAAGTGTTGTACTCAATATGCCAGCAAATTTGGAAAACTCAGCAGTGGCCACAAGACTGGAAAAGTTCAGTTTTCATCCCAATCCCAATGAAAGTCAATGCCAAAGAATGCTCAAAATACCACACAATCACACTCATCTCAAACGCTAGTAAAGTAATGCTCAAAATTCTCCAAGCCAGGCTTCAACAGTATGTGAACCACGAACTTCCAGATGTTCAAGCTGGTTTTAGAAAAGGCAGAGGAACCAGAGATTAAATTGCCAACATCCGCTGGGTCATCAGAAAAGCAAGAGAGTTCCAGAAAAACATCTATTTCTGCTTTATTGACTATGCAAAAGCCTTTAACTGTAGGGATCACAGCACACTGTGGAAAATTCTGAAAGAGATGGGAATACCAGACCACCTGACCTGCCTCTTAAGAAATCTGTATGCAGGTCAGGAAGCAACAGGTAGAACTGGACATGGAACAACAGACTGGTTCCAAATAGGAAAAGGAGTACATCAAGGCTGTGTATTGTCACCGTGCTTATTTAACTTATATGCAGAGTACATCATGAGAAACCCTCGGCTTGATGAAGCACAAGCTAGAATCAAGATGGCTGGGAGAAATATCAATAACCTCAGTTATGCAGATGACACCACCGTTATGGCAGAAAGTGAAGAAGAACTAAAGAACCTCTTGATGAAAGTAAAAGAGGAGACTGAAAAAGTTGGCTTAAAGCTCAACATTCAGAAAACAAGGATCATGGCTTCTGGTCCCATCACTTCATGGCAAATAGATGGGGAAACAGTGGCAGACTTTATTTTTCTGGGCTCCCAAATCACTGCAGATGGTGACCGCAGGCATGAAATAAAAAGACACTTACTCCTTGGAAAAAAAAGTTATGACCAACCTAGAGAGCGTATTAAAAAGCAGAGATACTACTTTGCAAACAAAGGTCCGTCTAGTCAAGGCTATGGTTTTTCTATTAGTCATGTGTGGATGTGAGAGTTGGACTATAAAGAAAGCTGAGTGCCGAATAATTGATGATTTTGAACTGTGGTGTTGGAAAAGACTCTTGAGAGTCCCTTGGACTGCAAGGATATCAAACCAGTCCATCCTAAAGGAAATCAGTCCTGAATGTTCATTGAAAGGACTGATGTTGAAGCTGAAACTCCAATACTTTGGCCACCTGATGTGAAAAGCTGACTCATTAGAAAAGACCCTGATGCTGGGAAAGATTGAAGGTGAGAGAACAAGGGGATGGCAGAGGATGAGATGGTTGGATGGCATCACTGACTCAGTGAACATGAGTTTGAGTACACTCCAGGAGTTGGTGATGGACAGAGAGGCTTGGCATGTTGCAGTCCATGGGGTCGCAGAGTCAGACACGACCGAGTGACTGAACTGACTGACTGACTGACCCAACTGAATGCAGAGTTTCAGAGAATAGCATGGAGAGATAAGAAGTTCTTATTAAATGAACAGTGCAAAGAAATAGAAGAAAAACAATCAAATGGGAAAGATTAGAGATCTCTTCAAGAAAACTGGAGGTATAAAGGGAACATTTCATGCAAGGATGGGCACAACAAAGGACAGAAATGGCAAGGACCTAATGGAAGCAGAAGAGATTAAAAAGAGGTGGTAAGAATACACAGAAGAACTATGCAAAAAAGATCTTAATGACCCAGATAACCATGTCGGTGTGGTCACTCACTTAAAGCCAGACATCCTGGAGTGTTAAGTCAAGTGGGCCTTAGAAAGCACACTATAAACAAAGCTAGTGGAGGTGATGGAATTTCAGCTGAGCTATTTCAAATCCTAAAAGATGATGCTGTGAAAGTGCTGCACTCAATACGTCAGCAAATTTAGAAAACTCAGCAGTAGCCACAGGACTGGAAAAGGTAAGTTTTCATTCCAATTCCAAAGAAGGGCAATGCCAAAGAATGTTCAAGCTACTGTACAAGTGTGCTCATTTCACATGCTAGTAAGTTTGTGCTCAAAATCCTTCAAGCTAGGCATTAGCAGTATGTGAACCAAGTACTTCCAGCTGTACAAAATCCTTCAAGCTAGGCATTAGCAGTATATGAACCAAGAACTTCCAGAACTTGTTTTTAGAAAAGACAAAGGAACTAGGGATCAAATCGCCAACTTTCCTTGGATCGTAGAGAAAGCAAGGGAATTCCAGAAAAACACCTGCTTCATTGACTGTACAAAGCCTTTGACTGTGTGGATCACAACAAACTGTGGAAAATTCCTAAAGAAATGGGAGTACCTGGGAGTACCTGCCTCCTGAGAAATCTGTATGCAGGTCAAGAAGCAACAGCTAGAACCAGACATGGAAAAACTGACTGGTTCAAAATTGGGAAAGGAGTAGCTCAAGGCTGTATATTGTCACCCTGCTTATTTAACTTATATGCAGACTACATCATGTGAAATGCATGGCTGGATGAAGCACAAGCTGGAATCAAGACTGCCAGGAGAAATATCAACCACCACAGATAGGCAGATGATACCACTCTAAAGGCAGAAAGCAAAGAGGAACTAAAGAGCCTCTTGATGAAAGTGAAAAAGCTCACTTAAAACTCAACATTCAAAAAATCTAAGATCATGGCATCTGGTCCCATCACTCCATGGCAAGTAGAAGGGGAAAAAGTGGAAGCAGTGACAGATTTTCTTTTCTTGGGCTCCCAAATCACTGCAGATTATGATTGTAGTCATGAAACTGAAAGATGCTTGCTTCTTGGAAGGCAAGCTATGACAAACCTAGATAGCATATTAAAAAGCAGAGACATCACTTTGCTGACAAAGGTCCATATAGTCAAAGCATAGTCACGTACAAATGTGAGAGTTGGACCATAAAGAAGGTGAGCGCCAGAGAATTGATGCTTTTGAATTATAGTACTGGAGAAGACTCTTGACAGTCCCTTGAACTGCAAGGAAATCAAACCAGTCAATTCTAAAGGAAATCAACCCTGTATATTCATTGGAAGGACCAATGCTGAAGCTCCAATATTTTGGCCACCTGATGAGAAGAGTGGACTCAATAGAAAAGACCCTGATGCTGTGAAAGACTGAAGGCAAAAGGAGAAGGGGACAGCAGAGGATGAGATGGTTAGATACCATCACCAATTCAAAGGACATGAGTTTGAGCAAACTTCAGGAGATAGTGGAGGACAGGGGAGCCTGGTGTGTGGCAGTCCATGGGGTTGCAAAGAGTAAGAAATGACTTAGGACTGAAAAATACCAAAAACAAAACATAATACTCAATAGTGAGAAGCTAAAAGCATTTCCTCTAGTATCAGGAACAACACAAGGATGCCCACTCTTGCCACTTTTTCTCAACATAATTCTGGAAGTCCTAATCATAGCAATCAGACAAGAAAAAGAGAAATCCATGCGGGAAAAGAAGAAGTAAAATTGTCACTGTTTGCAGATGACATGATACTATACATAGAAAATCCAGAAGATGTCACAAAGAAACTACTAGAAATCTTGGATGAATTTAATAAAGTTGCAGCATATGATATTAATATATTAGAGATCTAGCAACAAACTACCCAAAAGAAAAATGAAGAATACAATCTAATTCACAACTGCATCAAAAAGAATAAAATATCTAGGAATAAATTTAACCAAGGAGGTGAAAACAATGAAAATTATGAGACATTGATGAAAGAAACTGAAGAAGACACAATAAATGGAAAGATATTTTATGCTCAAGGATTAGAACAGTAAATACTGTTAAAATGTTCATACCACCCAAGACAGTCTATAGGTTCAATGCAATCCCTATGAAAATTTCAATGGCATTTTTCATAGAGCTAAAACAAATAATTCTAAAATTTGTATGAAATCACAAAAGACATCAAAGACCCAAATAAACCCTGAGAAAAGAACAAAGCTATATTTCAAAAGACAGAGCTACAGAATACACACATTAAGGTGCAGGAGCCAGTTAAACTCATGCTGGCCACCATCCAGGTGACGACCACCATGACCAGCAGACACATTCCTGCCAAAATGCTCATTATCCTTTGAAAGATGGATCGGACTCCCTTCTGTCAGCTAAACGAAGATCTCCACCCAAACAGCCATGCTCTGGGGTGAGGCAGAGGGAGTGGGCAGGGGGCTGGGGACCACACTGACCCCTCAAGCCCTAAGGCCAGGGGAGGGGGGTCTGGGAGAGAAATAAGTCCCTACACACTCTGCCCCAAACTTAAGCTCTCTGTGATACGGAGGGTCCTTAGGTGGCTGAGGCCTCCAGAATGTTCTGATGGCTCTCTGGGGTGATACTCCTGGAACTGGTAACCTTCTGGGGTCCGAGGCAGAGCCGCCTTCTTGGGTGGCTGACGGGGGCACAAGAGCAGGAGGTGGGCTGCCATCAGGACCCTCAGCGTCCAGCAGGGGAGGACTGGCTGTCTCTGAACAAAGGAATAGCTCCTGAGAGCCTGCATGCCAGGCACCTTGTTGGGGATGCCAAGATGAAACCCCTGGGCTTGTCCTTGAAGAGCTCTCCTGTCCTGCCTCGCACTCAGGAAGCGACAGGAGCCCCACTGTCTCCCACAGAACAGGCTGCTTCTTCAGAAAAGGGTCTGGCACCCAGTTTTCAAGAGTGAGACGACTGCCCGGCCTGCCCTGGTGCCCCGTCTCCAGGCTGAAGCACAGACCTGGCTGGAAGGGAGCACTTCCTGTCCAGTGTTGTCCTGAACTTCTTCCTGAAGACTCTAGACAGCACCTACTAACCTGCATCCCCTCAGGAAGCTGTGTAAAGGGGGCGGGTCCCCAGGCCCTTGGTTGGGTCTGTTGTGGCAAGAACCCAGTTCTCACAGGGCGAGAAGGTAAGGGAGGCATTCGGGGAGTCCCATCTGGCGCCAGAAGAGGGCGCGCGTCGGGACTGGACTCTGCAGCCGAGCCTGCACAGCAGACGGATGCAGTCGCCTCCTGGGAATCCTACCTAAGACAGGCAGGCAGCACTGTGAAAGCCTCGCGTGCTCGAGACCCTCAGTGTTCCGCAGCGACACAGACTGACACTCTGGCCGTTCTAGACCCTGGGAGCTTCCACTCTGCCACGTTGTTTGCCAGATTCACATTCTCCACCTTAAATGTTCGTTCAAGTAGCTGAACAGCAGTTACTTGACAGCAGCCAGAAAGGTGCTCTTCAGAACGCTCTTGAACGGTGATGTTAAATGGCACATCTTTTAGAAGCTGTCATTTAACAAGAGCAGATTCTCTTAACAGACAAACATTGCACTTCCCAGCAGCCTTCATCTGGCTCGATTTGGTGATGACAAGCAGCTCGTTTTGGGGAGTGGGACGACCGCAGGCTGCGTCTGGGCCGTTGGTGGCACCTGCTTCTCTGGTCATCCTCTGCCCTATGGGGCCCACGCCCACCTCCTCAGGGGCCTGGGGCCCTTTCCTGAGTGATCAGTGGGTGTCATCAAATGTCTGGACCACGCTCCGTTGGAGAAGCAGAGACGCTGATGAACCTGCCAACCTGCTCTCCAGGCTGCCCCATCAGCAGTCCTGAGAGCACAGAACCAAGTGGGTGACACACAAGAAAACCCCACATGGACACGCTAGTAGGGTGGGGGTAGGTACGGAAAGCACATAAATGGCAGCTCACACGTTGAGAGGCAGCTGGACTCTGGGAGTCGTGCTCTGCTGTTCAGTCGCTGGGGTGGATCCGGCCGAGGAGTCCTGGAAACAGATAAGAGGACACAGTGAATGGACTACAGGCTCCCGGGGGAGCCTGGCAGCCAGGGAACCCTGTCCCTCCCACAGCAGCTCAGGAAACTGCTCCTGCCCACGTCTGGTTGGACAGCGGATGCAGCATTCAACGTGCAAGGAGATGGGAGTGGGGGAGAGGGCTGCCTTTATTCTCAGGACTTGAATTAGTTACTCCTGTGTTTGTCCAAGAAAAGCCAGACAAAACTTTTCATGCTTCAAGATGTAAGCTTCTTTAAAACCACATCCCTGAGCGCTAAGGAAAACCAGTCCTTCCACAGTGAACACAGCGGCTAGAGCGGATAGGATGTGAAACACGGGCATCTCGCCTGACCAGGCGCGCAAAGCCTCAAGGGTCCACTCTGCAAGATGACGGAGGGACGACCCCTCGCAGGTGATTCCTGCCGAGTGCCAGGCACACGGTGAGCTGCTGAGGGGCTGGCTGAGGCAGAAGGAGCCAGTCCACCCAGTTTGCTACAGCAGCTCCAGGAAACTCAACAGGGGAGGACCCCGGGGGTCAGTCTTGCTTCTCGCTGACTCTGACCCTCTGGACTCCTCTCAGAAGGACCCTGTGGTTACAATGGCCCAGAGGGTCCAGGACTGTCTCCTAGCTCCATTTTCTGGTCTCCTGCCAAGGGAGGCAACACACTCATGGGTTCTGGGGATCAGGACTGGACATATTTGGGGCCATCATTTCCCCTCTACCAACAGGACAAGTGGATTCAGGCGAGGAATGGCATGCAAGACAAGGAGCATTGAGTCTCCGTCCTTAGTAACTGGCAGGACAGAGATGCTGAGTGAAGGGAGTGGGGAGTGTGAGGCCTGGGGGAGGCCATGGGCTGGGCACTGGACACAGTGAGTCTGATGTGCTTAGATCCTGAGGATGACGCAGCAGGAAGCTGACCAGGGGCTGGGGAGTTGGAGCACGGCCTGGACATGTGCGCTCAGGATCAGCACAGGGTCCCTGAGCCCTGAGCTCTCAGCCTGAGACCCTAGGCGCGTTACACCCTCGGGCCCTGACTTCTGCCCCAACCACAGCTCAGGGACAGGCACAGTGTGCATCCCACTCAGAACAGCTGGGCACCAGACAAGACTGTGAAGCCTGGGGTCCCCAAGAATCAAGCAGTGAAGACAGGGTCTGGAGGGATGAGGAAATGGCCATCGAGGGGCCTCACCTTCCAGGTGAGCTGGAATATTAGATACAGTAACTCACAGCTGCAAGCAAGGAAATGCTGGCCTCATTCTTTCTGCAGCCACTGGAGGTCAGAGGTGAAGATTCAGCCTCGAGAAAGAGCGGAGGAAGGACAGAGGCTGACCTGAGACTCTGTCTACTAACCAGCATCCCCCACACGACAGGGAGAAGGAACTGCACAAGTGGGTGTGGACAGCTGCGTGGAGCACATTGAACAGGACTGGGTGAGGGAGCTGGACACCCAGGTTTAGCTTGTTTCTATAAAATACAGACTGCTTCCATTGGGAAATTTACATACAGATGATAAAGCCAGTCTTACGGATTTGGGATTTGAGTTAATTTTTTAAAAATTGTTCAGGTTTTCCATCATTTTACTACCAACAGTGAGTGGTTCCAATACATTTTCAAAGTTAGATACACAGGATGACAGAGTTCAATTATCTGAGGTCTGTTTCAAGATCAAGCTTTGGTTGATGTGACCACGTGTTTCCTGGATTCCATACATGCCACCTTTGTGGGGGGCCAGGAGGGACCAGGAGAGGACTGTGGGCGACCCTGCAGATCAGCCACTCTGCTGACCAAATCTGGGCACTGTGGCCACAGTGCCGTTGGAGGGCCTCAGCCGGACGGCAGGACCCAAAAGATGACTGGCTTGGATGGAGCTAGACTCACAATCCACCTCTTATCAGAGGGTTCCTATGCAAATAAAGCCTCCTGAAACAGCTACCAGCCAACAGGCACCACACGTGAAGCCCCATGACCTGGCATGGCTGCTGAATCCCGCTGTGCTTGGAGGTAGCCTTCCCCGGTGTTTCTCTGCACCTCACTGCTCTCCAGCCACTCTGGCCATGATTTACCCAGAGGAGACAAGCTCAGATGAGGCTGCCTCTGCCTCCCAGCCAGAGGAGGGATAGGCTGGTGTGGCTGAGCTCTGAGCCGCAGAGCTGAACCTACGGACCTGGCCCATCACTCTGGATGACAGATGCTGGGGGCAGGAGGATGGGGCGCTCACCCAGCATTGGGGCCACGAGGATGCCCTACAGGAGCCACAGAGGAGCAGTGCTGGGCCGTCCCTGGACACCAGGCCCTCAGTTGAGATCGGACATGACAGAGGCCACAAAGCAAATAACTGGGATTTCAGGGCAGACCCTCCGTTAGAGCAGGGATGCAGGCATGAGAGGCCACACCTGTGATAACCCCTTTTCCCAAGGTCAAGGTCGAGATGAAGAGCGTCTAAGACCAAGCCCACTGAGCCGGGGTCCCACAGTCCCCTGCAGAGTGGAGCCCAGATGAAGGCCCCTTTGACATTGTACCCAGTGGTGGGAGCCCCCCTGGGACTTCCTGGTGGGGCAGGATCCCACCCATCCCGCTCTGAGTTCTGTCTTCACCTCTGTTCCTCCTGAGAGAGGGTGGTGGGCTGTCCCCCGCTGGCAGCCGAGGACACAGGTCCAGAGAAGGAGGACGCGGCCGCAGACATGGCGGCCCCTCCAGGAGCCTGTGAGGCAGGCCTCTGCTCACCCCAAGGGAGACACGGCATCGGGATTAAGGGCTTGGAAGCACCAGGCATCCCATGTGCCTCCAGGTCATGGCAGCCCGTCCCCGGAGGACGGCGCTGGCCAGAGGCACAGAAACTGAGGTCGTTCAGTGCAGCCCCATGTCCTCTGCTGTGACCACGTGGAACAGGCTTCCCACAGGGTCTGGGGCCTGTCTCCTAGCTGAGGGCTGGAGGCTGATTCCGCTTTGGTTTTTAATGACTTACTTTTAAATGATTCTGGGCCTGAAGGAATTAGCGAGGGCTTGGTAGGAGTGAGGGAACTGAGCAAGAATGAAGGAAGGAAGGAGCCAGCTCCAGCGCTTTCAGATAAAAAATATTGGGAACGCAGCCCTGGGACAAGCTCTTCCTGCCTCCGGGTGACGGTTCGCCCCTCCCCCCTCT
>NW_011495046.1:5373027-5376329 GCF_000754665.1 Bison bison bison
GCCCTGTGCCTGCGGGAAGGTGTCCGCTGAGAATAGGCGGAATCTATTCAGTAGACTCCTAATGGCCGCGCGCTGGGACTTAGCCCCGGAGGCTAGCACAGCCCGACCAGGGGAGCCGCCAGCAGGGTGAGGACGTGGGTGGCACAGTCCTCGGGGCCACTAACCACAGGGCGGCCGACCCCAGTGACCCATCTAGCCTCGTTCAGCAATGGTTCCCGGAGCATTTGACAGGAGTCTAGGACAAGCCCCAGAAGACGTGATTCTAAACCGTCAGGTTGTTACTAGACGCCGGAGGCCGCACCGCGGCGTTTCCCGGGGCCCCTGAGCAGTAGCCGGGAACCAGGCCTTTAATTTCCCACTGGAATTAATAAAAGGGAAAACGGTCTGTGGGTTGGTGGACTGCACCCCTGCTAAAAGGGGCTCCAAGTCACTTTCCTTGACGTAGCCCAAGACCCTAAGAAGAAACGTCTCACTTTCATTTTAGTACGTGTCCAGAAAACACTGTCATCACCCTGAGAAGCTGGGAAATTGGCAAGTTCACTCATCACTTGCTACCACCCTGGAACGCAAGGTGGAAAAGATTCTCAGGAACATGCTTCCCAAATAAAACTTCAGAATAAAACGTTTACAGCCAAACTCTTTGCTTAGTTCCAAGAAGAACAGCCAACAACCTGAAGGGCCAGGGTGACCGGAGGCAGGGTCTGGGTGGTGAGCCTGGCCAGGCAGAGCCTGGCCTGGGCTGGCCAAGCTCGCACCTGCAGCTAGAGGTCAGAGGCCGAGGATCTGAAGGAAACAGTCTGTCCTGGGAGGAGGAGCCATCGCACTGTGCCAACAGAACATTCACAGTTCTCTCCATCAGCCCCGGGAAAGCTGGCTGGCCATGCAAGACAGAGGCCGATGGGAGGCCAAGCTCACCTCAAGTGGCTCCACTCACACTTCACCTGAAGGGGCCCTGACAGGTCCACAGACTCTCAACATAGCCCTGAGCCTCTGGCTCCAGGTCCGTTCAGATCCTCAGACCCACCCGAGGTCACGTTTGGCCATTGCCACCCCTGCCTTGATTAACAAGATTCTCCTGGCTCCCAGGGTGGAGGGAAGCTGCAATAGAGACCACGAGGTCGCAGACTCCAAAAGGCCGAAAAGCTGGCCAACCCACGTAAGTGCTGTCTGCGGTGAGAGGACACACCTCCAGCCCCTGCCTTTGTTGCGCTGGGCCAAGAGCTGGACAGGCCTCCCCGGATCACTCTGAAGGGGTGGGACCCCTAAAGTGGGAAGCTTGGGAACCATTCAGTCCGGGGCTGAAAATCGCATAGCGCTAACGAGCTGGGATGAGGAAGGCGGTTACAGGACTACTTCTGACCTGTCGGGCGTCATAAGGTTTGACTTTGAGCCAATGGGTGGGGCCTTTTTCCACCAAGAAGCATCCACCACCCATGACCACTGCCCACGAGCACCGTGCACACTGGCACATGCCATTCACAGCCCTGTGAGTGAGTGTGCAATCATGTCCAACTCTTTGCAACCAATGGACTGTAGCCCACCAGGTTCCTCTGACCATGGGATCTCCCAGGCAAGCATACTTGAGTGGGTTGCCATTTCCTTCTCCAGAGGATCTTCTGACCCAGGGATAGAACCCCTGCCTCCTGTGTCTCCTGCATTGGCAGGTGATTCTACACTGCTGAGCCACCAAGGAAGCCCCGCAGCCCTGCCGGCCTGCCCTTAGCTCACAACAATCGAACCCCTTCCTCCTTGCAACAGCTGAGTGACAAGGCTCCAGAGATGGGCGCAGCTGCTTCCCTTGACCTCTCACCCCTCCTGACAGCCTCACTGAGGCCTGAGCCTGGTCACAATGTTTGCTTCCAGTGTAACTGTAGGAACACGGGTCCTAGGACCTGGTCATCGCTGCTGCTGACCCCAACACCTCATCTCTTGATGGACTGGCCTTTCGTGCAGCGAGCAGAACCAGTCTGGCTCTGCTAGTTGGCTGCGAGCAAAGCAAATCCCCTTGACTTCCCTGGTAGATGGAGCTGGTGCCTCATTCCAAACAGACGGGCTCCGTAGACCCGTGGACACAGGGAGCACATCGGTCAGGCTCACGAGATGCTGAAGACACAGGAGCACTAATCCAGGCTTTCTCCTGTGTCAGAGGGCTCAGGGGGCTGGGACTGAACCTTCAGAGGCTATCTCAGGCCCCTGAGAAGCCCCTCATGTCCACCAGGGCTGTGTAAGTGCTGTGGTTGAGATGGAGACTCACCTCCACCGGGGCTTGGGGGCCCTGAGGCTGGGACCCCAAAAGGCACAGGTGCCTGGCCTTCTCATGCCTGCCCAGGGACTGGGGGAGGGAAGTGAGTGGCACTGAGGAGGGCCCCCAGGTTGCAGGCCATGGAATTACCTGGGCAGGAGCACTGCGGGACAGGTGCACCAGGTCCCCAATCCTGGCCGCAGCCCGGGGATCGCTGGAGCTGATGAGCACGGGGGCACTGATCTCCATGGAGCGCCTGTGGCCGCTGGCCTGGGTGGACTTGTGCGTCACGCTGAGCGCCGTGAAGGAGTGCCGCTTCTTGGCGTTCTTCTTGCTGTCCACACGCCGCTGGAAGGCGCTGACCGCCCCTGTGCTGCCAGAAGAGGGACCCGGGGCCACGCTGGCCACTGCGCCGGCCTCAGAGGGCAGGGAGGCAAGGCAGCCGGATGCCGAGGCCAGGCCCAGCTTGTCCATCTCCATCAGCTGCTTGGCGGCATCATTGAGCTAAGGAGAGAGGAAGGGAAGGGTCAGTGATCAGCAGCCGCACCCCACGTCCAGCCTTCTGCTCACACCTCAAAGCTGCCAGTGTGTTTGAGGTGCTGGAACCTTCCAACAGCATGTCCAATAGGAACAGTGTTGAGGAAACATAGTAAAGGCCAGAGTGGCATCTGGGCACTTGATTGAAAAGCTGTATTTTCAGGGGTCTGCTCCCTTTGCCCCACTGTGGCCCAAATGTGCTGCCTAGGAAACACCCAGGGGGTGGAGGGAAGTGCCCCCACGTGCTCCACACCTCGTGGGCCAGCAGGACACACCCCCCGTCCACCCCCTGTGCATGCGGCTTCAGGCTGCGGCAGAGCCCTGTCCCCACAGTCCGGGGAGGTGGGTAGAACAAAGGCCCCCCTGGAACAGGACACGCCTGTACCAGGTGGGGAGCGGGGCCCAAGGGGAGCACAGCAGAGCCCAGGCCTGAGCTCAGGGCCGTGGTGGGGCACCATACCAGGGGCGGGTGCAGAGAAGGGTTGCAAGCCTTTGCTGCCGGATTCGCGCAGCGAGGGGAAGG
>NW_011495046.1:5376429-5395194 GCF_000754665.1 Bison bison bison
GAAGGTTTGGTGCGTCCACAGGCCAAGCTGACAGATCGCAGGCACTGGAGTTCGGCGCTCCGGATTGCTCAGGCACAGGGCTGTCTGCATTTCCACTGCAAACACCCATCCTTCACGGGGTTGGGGTGGGTCATACAATTCACTCCAGGCCCCAAAACCTGGGATCTAAATCCAGGATCATTTCCTCTGAAATGCTGCCTTCACTGAGGCTCAGCTGTTTTGCTCTATTTTAAGGTTTTACTCATTTGCTCCCTCTACAGTGCTGAATCCCCTCCCCCTTCTTTGGGGGGGCCCTCTGATCCTGGAGGCCGGCCTCCTGTACCCCCTGTTCTGCACCCAACTGCGGGGCCACCCAAAGAGCAGAAGCAGGAAGCATGGGCACCAGAACCTGGTCTAAACTACCCGCCCTGTGCCTCCATGTGGCAGGTTTCTGTATGGAAATAATGGCACTGCCGCCGCCACCGGGCTCAACTCCCCCTTAGCCCCAGAGCAGCAGCCCTGGAGCCCCGCACTCCGTCCCAGGGACCCTATGGAGTCAGTGTCAGAAACCACAGTTTCAGGACCAGGGAAGGACAAGGCAGGTGTGTGCATGCCCAGAGCACATGTGCACACAGCAGGACTAGGTACGCCCTGGCCCCACGGTCACACCGGCCACTCAGCCACACGATCAGCAGCCTACCACATGTCTGCCCCGAGCTGACACGTCCACCACCCTGCCCCCACAAGGAGAGCTGGGCTTCAGGGTGGCCTGAGTGACTCCGGAGGTGATGAAAGGAGGACGAGCCACTGTCCACTGAAGAACACGGTCTCCACAAACCGCAGGGAGAGTGTCAAATGCTGCTTCCCAGTGGTGAAGCCTCTGCATTTTCTCCCACTCCTGCCGCAGGCGAGGGGACCCCAGAGGAGCACCCTCCAGAGGCAGAAAAACGGTTCGGCCTCATCCTGTTCACTGAGTCTCTGTTCTGTGACAATGGCAGAGGGGTCTGGCCTGAAGGTCATGTGGTGGGGGCGGGGGCGGGGGTGCGGTGAGGAAGGGGTGAGGGTGACAGATCCCTCAGACCTATGGGCCTGTGGGCTGCAGAGAGGAGCCTGGATTTATTCTGAGAGTAATGCCCCCCCGCCCCAGGGACACAGGCAGGAGTGAGGCCTGAGTCACCTTTGTAGAGATGGTCCGGTCCGTGTGTGACAGTGGACCATGGGGAGGTGACAGGGGGTGGAGGGTCGTCTGGGAGATGGTGACAGATGGCAGGGCTGCTCTGGGAGGGCTGACACCCAGCACAGCTGAAAACTTTTCCTCTGAAAGTTTCTCTTTACCTTCGCTTTATGCTATCAACTCCAGGTAAAGGCAAAGTTAGAAATGAATGACATGGTTGGGCATAGGGGTCAGTGGACAGAGGGACAAGGGCTGTTCCTGGAACAGGCAGGGGGTCTGGAGTCACCTACTTCTGATGTGTGGAGCAAACTCTGGAGTCCCAAGAGTGAGCAGGCTGGCCTCCCACGGCCCCTGCCCTCTCCCCACGCCTCCCCACTGGGCCTGCTGGGTCACCCTGGCCCCACAGGCACTGGGGGCTGGCCCCTCACCCTTCCTCCTGTCCCCAAGGTGGCTTTTTTGCGGGTCCCTCTGAGCAGGAGAGTTACAGCTCCTCCCCTAGCTTCCTCCCACTTCCAGCTCCATGTCCTCCACGGAGGACACACTGCCTCTACACTCCATCTTCTCTCCATCTGTATCTCTTCCCACGAAAACCTGGGTTTCAAGATGACTCTCCCAGCGCCTGGCTCACAGCAGTCACTCAATAAATGAGAGGCAGCTCGGATGGCCACGTGCTGAAAACTGCTGTTTCAGTCCAGGGCTCAGATGTGCCAGCAGACTCAGAGTCCTCAGCAGCTTCACACTCACCTCCTAACTGCTCTCACTTTGAGGCTTTGGAATAAACAAAAGCCACAGAGGAGAGCTTTGAGCCTCTCTGAGTGGGCGCAGCCCAAATTAGCTGTGTTTTCTCTCTGTAGTAACTGATGGAGTTGCAGCGGTTGCAGACAGTGGACAGACTACACGCACGGGTCAGGTCATCAGGGACACACAGCCTCTCCTCCACACAGAAATGCTGCCAAAGGGAGCAAGAGGAACATGATGATGGGAGGTGTTTCTCAAAGTGGCCCAGAGAGTTAACCTCAGAAGTAATTCCTGGTCAAGTCTTAGAATGAATGTGGAGGCAGCAGGAACTGCAGGGCCATCTCCCCACAAATGCTCTCAGCTCTGGAAGCAAGAAGCCTGGGGCCCCGTGACCCTTTCCAGCTGCACAGTCAGCCAAGCCATTCCTTCTGCACTGAACACAGCATGAACCTCAGCCAAGCCCTGCTCTGTTGTCACGTTATAAACACCTGGAGTCAAATCTCTCCATGCCAAGTCTGCTTTCACCTTATTGACTACGCCAAAGCCTTTGACTGTGTGGATCACAATAAACTGTGGGAAATTCTGAAAGAGATGGGAATACCAGACCACCTGACCTGCCTCTTGAGAAACCTGTTGCAGGTCAGGAAGCAACAGTTAGAACTGGACATGGAACAACAGACTGGTTCCAAATAGGAAAAGGAGTACATCAAGGCTGTATATTGTCACCCTGCTTATTTAACTTATATGCAGAGTACATCATGAGAAACGCTGGACTGGAGGAAGCACAAACTGTAATCAAGATTTCCGGGAGAGATATCAATAACCTCAGATATGTAGATGACACCACCCTTATGGCAGAAAGTGAAAAAGAACTAAAGAGCCTCTTGATGAAAGTGAAAGAGGAGAGTGAAAAAGTTGGCTTAAAGCTCAACATTCAAAAAACGAAGATCATGGCATCCGGTCCCATCACTTCATGGCAAATAGATGGGGAAACAGTGGAAACAGTGGGTGACTTTATTTTTCTGGGCTCCAAAATCACTGCAGATGGTGACTGCAGCCATGAAATTAAAAGACGCTTACTCCTTGGAAGGAAAGTTATGACCAACCTAGATAGCATATTGAAAAGCAGAGATATTACTTTGCCAACAAAGGTCCGTCTAGTCAAGGCTATGGTTTTTCCTGTGGTCATGTATGGATGTGAGAGTTGGACTATGAAGAAAGCTGAGAGCCGAAGAATTGATGCTTTTGAACTGTGGTGTTGGAGAAGACTCTTGAGAGTCCCTTGGACTGCAGGGAGATCCAACCAGTCCATCCTAAAGGAGATCAGTCCTGGGTGTTCATTGGAAGGACTGATGTTGAAGCTGAAACTCCAATACTTTGGCCACTTGATGGGAAGAGCTGACTCATTGGAAAAGACTCTGATGCTGGGAAAGATTGAAGGCAGGAGGAGAACAGGACGACAGAGGATGACATGGTTGGATGGCATCACCAACTCGATGAACATGGGTTTGGGTGAACTCCGGGAGCTGGTGATGGACAGGGAGGCCTGGCGTGCTGTGGTTCATGCGGTCTCAAATAGTCGGACACGACTGAGCGACTGAACTGAACTGAAGGAGGCCCACCCAAGGGGCAGGTATCCCTGCCAAGGTCCACCCCTGGTCCACCCCTGGCCACATGGAATCTGCAAAAGATCCTTTTCCCCAACTTATTTCTCAGACACAGGTCCATCCAGACCCACTATCAGGCTTGGGGCTGAGCCTGGGCTTTCTGGGCAACGTTAATGCTCACTGAAGTTTCTGAGTCACTGACTGGATGGGATGAGTCAGGGTGGGAGGAGGGAAGTCGAGCAAAGGCACCTGTTGAAACCACGGCCAAGGGGAGGGCAGGCGGGAGGGTGCCCAGGGCGGCCTGAGGCGGGGGGTTGCTGAGGAGCCTGTGTCCCTGAGCAGAATGCAGAAGAGTAGACAGCAGCTGAGGACACAGAGATCCCAAGCCTGGGGGCATCCAGTGGGGGGAGCTCAGTTGGCTGAAAAATGGCCCCATCCTCACGTGCCTGGTTTGCAGGGTCACTGCTGCCCACGTGGGGAACACGCGATGGGAAGGGAGGAAAGACGCTGGCACCTGAGCAGAAACAGTCAACGCAGCACAGCCGGCAGCCATCCCCATGCTAGGCGGGCTAAGGCCCCAGGAGAGGCGTGGGCCCCACCGGCAGCCAGGCCGGGCTCCTCCCTGCATTTCAGCTCCAGGTTGCCACACTGTCATTCCGCTGGTCTACGGAAGATGGACATTCACTCGTGGCAGCGCCTCTGCTTTCTTCTTGGCCCTCTTGCAGCTGGACAGCTCCAGAGAGGCTGGCAGTTCAAGGCCCAGAGGGACTGGTCTCACAGGACTTGCTAGGTCCCTGTGTGCTAATAAGCAGGCACGCTGAAAGGGTCCCAGCTAAGACCTTGGTGATGGCTGGTGGCTTAGTCCGTATATAATAGTTTGACTTCTATGAAACACTGGCCCACAACCAAACAACACTACACAAATGAACTAACTGCCTACTGTGTGCCGAGTACTATGCCAGGACGAGAAGAGAAAGGAATTGTCATTGGTCTGGCCTCAAACTGGCTCCCTATGCAGCTGTAGAGACAGGATGACAGGGAATATACCTGTTTACATGTTACCTTGTATGCATCACATTGTAAGATGTAACTGCACAAACAGTTCAAAAAGTGCTACAGGGGAGAGCGGTCAGGAAGAGCTGGTAGCTATGCACCTACTGGCCTCTGTGGAGGACCCAGGACCACATCCCATTGCTCAGATTGTGCCTTGGGGTGCAGACCTGAGGGACACTGAGGTCCTTCTCTCTCTGATGGAGCCCCGTCAGCTCCACCCACCTCGTTCCCTCACCCAGCCTGCCCTGTGGTGACTGGGCGTCACCTGTAGGGGAAGCCCATTAGCTCTTCATGAAGGCACAGTCTGAACCTGGACACAGAAATGTGGGCAGAGCTCATGTCCAGGTCCAGAGGGGGAACCCCCGCCCCAGCTGCCCACTGATGGTGCTCATGATGGTGCTCATGAGAAACAGGACATGAAGAAGAAAACGGAAAAACAAAACAGAGCTTCAAGCACCATCACGTCTCCCCAGTGTTCTGTGGCAGGGACCCCTGAGCAGTTCCTCTCTTGTTTCTTCCTTGGGACTTTGTCAGGTCACCTCTGGTGTGGCAGAATCAGGGTGGCGTGAGAGTCAGGAGCTGGGTGAGGAAGCAGGGGTTACCCTGGCTCGGGAGACATGGAGGAGCCCCACCCCCCGGCCCACCTGGAGTGCTGGTCACAGAACAGTGTTTGGACGTGGTTGTAACCTGTCTCCATGGAGAACAATGACCCCAGAGACTTGCACCTGGCCCTCACTTCTCTGGTGGAAGCTGTTTACTCTAGGCCCTGAGCTGAGGGGCCTCAGCACGGGAGAGCCACAGCTGACCCACAGACTTCCTGTTCTGCAGAAAATACCCCTCGGGGATCTTAATTTTATCATCCTTGTTTGTCCCCAACTACAATTATATCAGTTACTGCAATATAATTGACATATGACACTGTGCTAAAGTACACAAGTAATGGTTTGCCACCCTTATTTCAAAATTCTAATCCATCACAGGTTCACAAGAAGGAGCAACAAGGACCATGTTTACCCTCTCCTCTGAAATGCTAAACACAGGTTAAAGAAACATGGCTTTCAGACATGGAACACTGGCCAGTTGAGGAGTGAAGAACCTCACACACCGCAGGACACGCAGTTGAAAACATAGCTTTAGAAGGGCGTCTAATCAGCCCCACACTGAGGCGCCCTCGTTCTGCCTAACAAGCTATGAGCAAGGCACGAAAAGCATCACACAGCCTCTCCGTGCATAGCTCAGTACATCCCAGGACGGCATGCAAATGCTGGTAGGCATGCAAGAACACCCCACATCCGAAAAGGCAAATTCACAACACCGCATCCCCTCAGAGGTGCTAGGCAGGCAAAGCGGTAGGGAATGCAGCCCATAAACCAACTGGGTCAGTATTCACAGGGCAAGAGGTCATCAGCGGACCTAGAACCAGAACCAGCCAGAACCCAGAGTCGGTGGGGAAGCACCAGTGGACACCCCGACCACACTCCCCACGTCCGAGCAGCGAGGCCAGTGTGCACATCAGGAGACACCCCAAGGACACGAGGAAGACACTATCCATCTTCTAAAGACCAGTTCCCTGGATACCCAGCCCATCCGTCCGTGGCACAGAGGCCCTGTCCATTTGTCCGTCCATCTATCTGTTGGGCACATGCTTCCCATGTGCCACCCCATCAAGGCCGCTTCCTACCTTCTTCCACACAGGTGGGGCCTGAAGCCCCAGAGTCAAACAAAACCCTCTAGGAAAGAATGGGGCAGGGGGGTGGTTGTTACAAGATGCCCCAGGGAGATTCTGGGGCCGGTTCTACCCACCCACCTGCTGGCCATGAGGGAGGCCATGGGATGGGAGAGTCTCAGGAATAGCTGCCGCCACGTGAACGCACCTCGAGCTTCACAGTCAATCGTCCAGATGTGGCTGCAAGTTGCTGGTTTTGAACTGATTCATCAGGCCACTAGCCTGGGGGCCTGGGGGTCTGCGTGGCTGCGCAACAAGGGTCCCATCCCACTGACTCTCTCTGGAGAACCCACCTGGCTGCACACCTTCCCTGACCCTCTAACAGCCTGACGGTCACACAGCCATCCCCATGTCAGCCAGGGCCACTTCATAGAAGCTGGCAATGCTGGTCGTTTGTAGGTAGGAAAGAAAGAAAAAGTAGCTAGAAGAGGCCCTTTTCTGAGACAGCCCCTCTGCTCAGAGTCACTGCCCTGACTCCCTGGGTGGCTGAGAGAGTGGGAACGGCTGGCCAGGTCCCTCAGATGCTGTGAGGGCCTCCCATCCCTTCCAGTGGCCTCAGGTAGCCTGTGGGTCCAGAGTCGGACCAGGAGAGCAGCCTTCCAGCACCCCTCAACATCCCCCAATGGGAGCAAGAAGTCAGAACCCCAACCCCTCACCTCCCTACTCCCCAGTGGGAGCAGGAAGTCAGAAACCCCCACCCCTAACCCCCCAATGAGAGCAGGAAGTCAGAACCCCACCTCCCAGAGCTATGCATGCCCAACATGCAGGGTTTCTTTTCCAGGAGCTGTGCCCTCCAACCAGGGACACCCCAGCAGGTCTATCCACCTGGATCCCAAGTACACCTAGGGTCTGTGGAGGCACTGAGGTTTGGATGGGGCTCAGAGCTCCTGTGTCTTTCTGTTTTTCCTGAGCCTGGGCGTGGACCTTCCACTAGAAGCCAAGGACCCTCCCCAGCCTCCTCCCTGGAAACACTCTGCCTGCCCCAGGGCCTGAGACAAAGGTGAAGAAACAGCCAGCAGTTACTGGGTCAGCAAACCCCATGTGTGCGGGGCAGCCCGCACCTTTGAAACAGAACAGACAGCAACAACGCTGTTTGTCTCCAGGGATGTTGGCAGCTCTGATACCACAGTTGGAGATGGACGCTCAGAATAACATGCTCTCTTCATAAGGCAAAGTGACAAGGAGACGATAGTGCTCCAGGAGCAAGAAAGGCCAAGTTCAACATCGCAATTAGCGGAGGCTCAAGCGACTTCCACAGCAATCATCGCGCTGAAGACCAAGCCTCTCACATGGGAAGCAGTTGCCATTAGCAACCATACCATTTTGGGCATTACATCTATTTGGCTAAATCAAGACTTGAGTTTTTGCTTCCATCTTTTCCCGGATCTGTAAATAGCACCAATCAGCCTCAGGGATCAGCCAAGGCCTGCAGCAGCACCAGCAGATGGAGGCTTGGATCCGGTCCCAAGGTCAGAACTCTCTGGAAGCCCCCTGCCCGGAATGAGGCTGCCCCCACTTTCTGGGGCTCACCCAGCCTCCCCACCTCCTCATCCAGGATACAGGCATCTGCAGGTACCCCACGGCCATGGGAGATCAGGGCGGATCCTGATCCCAGCGTGTGGGGCAGCAGAAGGGGGAGCAGGAGCCAGAGGATAGGCCCACCAGATACACACATGGCTCCAGGTTCAGGACACAGGCTCTCAACAGACACCACTATGGACGCGTCCATCCAGCTGTGTGGACGGATGGACGCGGGCAGCTCTGATGGATATCGAGGGTCAGTGGGAGGGAGACAGGACTCCTGCAGCACCACTATGGACACCCCCACCTCCACTCTCCAGCCCCTCACGCCCACGTGGAGCCCCTCACACCCACATGCAGCCCTGGGCTGCAGCCTGCAGCGCACAGCCCTCTCCTCTGGGCTATGTCCTCTCCTCCTTGAAAGCCGCCCTCATTGATCACTGCACCTGCTCTGTGGCTGTGGTGCCCGCAGCCGCACATCTGTCCTCTGGCATGTCCACCACTGCTCGGCTGACTAGGAGCCTGCCCAGCCTCCACGTCTTCCTTGGTTTCCTGCCCCTCATGGGTCTCAACACCTCAGGTGAAGTCCCCAAATCACCTCCTACTGCGTCCTGAACACTCTTGACAAACAACCTTCTGCGGAGAGGCTGAGATGAGGACAGCTGGGCGCAGACCTTCAATGCCCCCTCCTCATCTCTTGTTCCTTCCGAGACCCTCCTCTCCAGCCACCTCCTCCCTGAGGGCAGTCAGGTCAGCCCCTCTACCCCTGGGGTGTGGGCGACCCTATCTGTGATGGAGCTTCTGCTGCAACTGCAGGTGGGGCTGACCTCCACCCCATCTGTGGGGACAGTGAGCCCCATCCAGTCCTCAGGGCTCTGGGGACTCAAAGACCTCCCACCTTGGCCTGGTCCACCAGAGCAGCCCTAATATGTTTTGGCTCTAAGACTCCAGAGTCACCCCTAGGCTCCTCGCACCTCCTCAGAGTCTCCCACTCCCTGCTCACCTCTGCTTCCAGACTTCTCCCCCTCCACAGAGTGGTCTTCCTGGGATCAGCTCTTCTCACTACAGGGCAGGGGTCCCCGGGGAAGCTCCTGAGCCGTGCTGGCCCCTTGCGCAAAGGCGCAGCCGCCTCGGCCCTCCGGGTGCGGATTCCAGTGACCGTCCACAAGGACGTGAGGATCCAAGTCAATCGGCCTCCAGGGGCCCAGAGCACAAAATGAGGAAACACTGGGCTCCAGTTTGGGGCATCGTGATAGGCTCTTAGGAACGTCCCATGGCTGTCTCTGAGTGGCCCCTCGAGGGTCTGCCTAGGAAGAGGTTCTACTGACTAAAGACATCGGTGGGGTCTGACTCTGCACATCTGGACGGTGCTGAGTGGTTTCTGGGTCTGAAGCAATAGGATGGAGACCACCCCAGGCACTGGGGCAAATGCACAGGTGAGGACAGGGGTCCATACCAGGAGCCAGAGGGCAGAGTGTGTGCCCCTGAGTGCCCCTCACGAGGTGCCAGAGAGGAGCATGTACGTGGGTGTGGCCTTACTGCTGGGGAGGGTCTCAGAATTTCCTGGGCAGGTGATCCAGAGTGAGTGTGAGAACTGCAGGGGGCAGGACATTTAGGAAATGGAGGGAAAGGGCCAGAAATGTGGCTGGAAAAGCAGAGGAGGCCAAGGTGCAGAGAGCCCTGGCTGCCTGCCCCAGAGAGCAGCCTCCATCCTGCAGGACCCAGAGCCCACTGGCCCACAGGGCTCAACAAAGGCAAAGCTGGCCACATCCTGGGAATCATGTGCAGCGCACCCTGAACTGGGGACCGTGGGCTCTGAGTGGGGGCACTGGGAGCCGAGTCGAGAGACGTCCACCTGCGATCGCAGTCGGCTCTGAGCCTCTCTGTTGGCTCATCGGTCGCATGGGGGCAGGGGGTGCAGTCCTGGTGTTCATGCTCTGGATGTGTGAGAGGCGGGACGAGGACTACTCAGAAGGGTCCAGGGTGCAGGCACCGCCCACGGCAACCAGGACTTGAAAGGTCAAAGGTTGTGGACACTCCCCACTTGGCCACTGCCTGTGACACATTCACTGGATACCTACGGCACATCAGCCATCAGCCCCAGAGAAAAGGCAGGAAGCCCCAAGTGTGCTCCACTCCAGGAACCGGCCGCTGACCAGCCACTCCAAACCTAGAGTCCGGGACCCTCAACATCTGTTTGGTTGCTGGCAGAATCAGGTGCAGGGTGTGGGCGGGGGAAGGGGGCAGGTGCCTCTGGGGGAAACCCAGAGAGTCTTGGAGAAGGAAACAGGGCTCAGGCTCAGTTGTAAAGAGAGAAGCAGAAGTCCACAGGGGAGCCCTGCCTCCTGCCACATGGTGAGACAAGGGAGTGACCCACAGGTCAACCCCACCTGAATTCAGAAGACTGTGGGGCAGCTTGCTTCTCTTTAGAAGAGGGGCTCCAAGACCAGGGCACCCTGGGGTCTAGTGAAACAAACCACAAAGGGCAAGAGAAGGGTTGGGAGTCTGGCCTCACCTCCACCTGCAGGCAGTGGGGTTAGGGCACTGTCTCACCTCCAGGTACAGCAGCGGGAGGGGCTGGGGCAGGGCCTCACTTCCAGGTACAGCAGGGGGCAGAGCTGGGGCAGGACCTCACCTCCAGGTACATCATGGGGGCGGGGCAGTGCGGGGGTCTCACCTCCACGTATAGCAGTGGGAATATCCCGATCTTGTCTCTCAGCTTTCCCTCTGCCCAGTTGTCATCCACTCTTCTGATTACGGTCAAGACTTCATCCTGGAAGTGGCCCATGGAGACAAGCCCAGGGACATGCACAAAACAGACACAGAAACAGAACCAAGAGATCAGTCAGTGTCACTGATGCCAAGGGAAGACTCTAAGTGATGACTTGTTATGAGATCTGACATGAAAACCGTTCATCCCCACATCTTCACCCGTGATCGCTTTTCCTCTCTGGTATTGATTAGAGGCCAAGACCCTCTGAAGGAAGTGTATGGCAATTTACAATCTAGTGAGCACTTTAAAATTCATGTTCCTAATAATTACTTATGGATAAGATTGTTTTCAATAAATATAAATTCAACTAATCCTTTCTGTGTTTCTACCTCCATCAAAGCACAAAATATGACCCAATCCAACTCATTTACTTAGAGTCGTGGAAGTCTGAACAAGCCTGTTAAATTCTTGTCACGCCAGACATTATCAAGGATAGAGGCAGAAGGTGGACAGAGGCAGAGACAGGAGGGTCGTGAAGCAGGGAGACAGGTGGCCAGAGAGGGTGGCCCCACCTAATGCCCACACAGGTGCCCAAAGCTGATAGGACAGTCAAGGGTGGCAGAGGACGAGGAGCAAGGGGACGACCTGCCTGGTGCACCCACAGGTGCAGGGACAGCCGACAAGGTGGGGGCGGGATGAGGAGTGAGGGGATGACTGGCAGCAGCGAGCGTCGGGCCCAGGCTGGTGAGGCCAGGGGAACAGTGGAACCATTCAGGGGCGACCAGGAGAGCCCTGTGCCCACAATGAACTCCACTCAGATTCAGCCAAAGGGTGGCGCCGAGATCCTGCCGATGGTGCAAAGGAAAAGAATCGCAGGCTTCTTATAAGTCAGCGCTTTTGCAAAAGCAAAATAAATCAAACAACAAAAAAAAAGACATTTAAATTTGTAAAATTAAAAAGAAAAAAAATGCCAGATTAATTTTGGTAAAAAAAAATAAAATACACAATATCCACACTGTTATTTGAGACTGGTCAAGAAACTAGACCGAAAGAAATAAAAGAAAAAAATAGGAAGTATAAATACTGGGAAAAAGACCATACAATTTTCTACCTAGAAAAACAGTATCAATTAAAAATTAGAATAAGTAAGAACTTGAGAAAGGCTGCTAATTTTAAAATAAATACATAAAAATCATTGGTTTCCCCATCTACCACCAATAATCAGTTAGAAAATGTGATTAAAATTGGCTGATCATTAAAAAAATAAAGTCGATTCTCTAATTCACTGTATATGCTAAAATTAATTCCATAAGTATTAATGATTTAAATGTTAGGGAAAAGAAAAAAAAAACCTTGAAAGTCCAAGAAGAAAATATGAATAGATGTTTAATCTTGAACTGGGGATGGTCATAAGAGGTAAATAACAAAGATTTGGCTAGAGAAAAATGAAGTTCTCTACGTTAAAAACAGAAGAACAAGACAAAAAGGCAAATACTCTAGAAAAACACTTGCAGGGAACTCGAAGGAAAGACTGAATATTCTTGCTACAAGAGGACTTAGAAAAAGTCTCGAAGGAAAGACTGAATATTCTTGCTACATGAGGACTGCAGGAAAAAGAGAT
Source organism: Bison bison bison (assembly GCF_000754665.1). NCBI lineage: Eukaryota > Metazoa > Chordata > Mammalia > Artiodactyla > Bovidae > Bison > Bison bison. The sequence goes on from NW_011495046.1 coordinate 5,388,562, forward strand.
AAATACCTTAAAAGGAAAACAGGCCAAGGGCAAAAAATCACATAATTTACAAAAAGGAAGAAAAGCAAACTGTTGTTAAATACATTTTAAAATGTAATACCTAACATTCAAAAAGTACAACTTTAGAGAGGAAAATTCCTTCTCTCCTCTTTGTTCTTTGGGTGTCTATCAGATAAGCAGGGATGAACAGAAGCCAGCCAGTGTGGTCCGTGTGAAGTCTACAGGCACTTGACCACTGCTGTCAGGGATATAAACTTATGGAAGCAGTTTGGCAAGTCCTATCAAATGTGAGAGCCTGCATACACACTGACCTGAAAGAACATTTCTAGAGCCTCTTTCTTAAGAAGATCAAAGACACGCAAGAAGATTCAGCTCTGAGCATGCTCATTACAGTGTTTGCTCAACTAGAGAAAAACTAGAGACAAATGTACAAAGAGGGCTAGTTCTATAACTCATGGTATGTCCACCAATATAACGCCAGTCACCCAGTGCTGCCTAAGGAGGATGGGAAGGTGGAGATGCTCACAGTCTGGAGGTGCAGCAATTCAGAAGATGGGACCCTAAAAACAGAACCTCTCTTCCCCCACTAAAAAGCCAATTTACAGCAGCACTTTTCACGCGGTACATTGTGTCTGAATACCAAAAAGGAAAAAAATCACTGCTGCTGCTGCTAAGTCGCTTCAGTCGTGTCCGACTCTGTTCGACCCCATAGACGGCAGCCCACCAGGTTCCCCCGTCCCTGGGATTCTCCAGGCAAGAACACTGGAGTGGGTTGCCATTTCCTTCTCCAATGCATGAAAGTGAAAAGTGAAAGTGAAGTCGCTCAGTCGTGTCCGACTCTTAGCGACCCCATGGACTGCAGCCTACCAGGCTCCTCCGTCCATGGGATTTTCCAGGCGAGAGTACTGGAGTGGGTTGCCATTGCCTTCTCCAAAAAATCACTAGGTGTCCTAAAAGGCAAAAAATAGTTTGAAGACAAAGAGCAAGCATCAGAACCAGACTTAGATATGGAAGGAATGTTGGAATTATCAAACAGGGAATTTAAAACAACCATGGTTAATATGCTAAGGGCTCTAATGCATTAGGTAGGCAGCATGCAAAAACAGGTAGGCATTGCAAACTGGCAGGTGGTACCTCCTAGAAAGAACTGCAAAGAAATGCTGGAGATCAAAAGCACTGCAACAGAAATAATGACTTTTAGAGGCTTATTAGTAGATTTAACACAGCTGAGGAAAGAGTCTCTGAGCTTAAGGATGTCTCAATAGAAACCTCTCAAACTGAAAAGCAAAGAGAACAAAGACAAAAAAATAAAAATCCATAACAGAATGGAATATCCAAAAATTGTAGGATAACTACAAGAGGTGTAATATACACATAATGGGAATACAGGAAGGAGAAGAAAGAAAAAAATAAACAAAAGAGATATTTGACACAACAATAACTGAGGATTCTATAGCCTGCAAAATAATTCCTTCATCAATAGTGAGGGAGAAATAAAGACTTTCTGAGACAAACAAAAATTGAGGAAATTTGTTGCCAGGAAACCTGCCTTGCAAAAAATGTTAAAATAAGTTCCTTAGAAGAAAAGCTGCATAGGTCAAAACCTTTGAATCTACATAAAGAAAGAACATTGGAGAAGGAATAAGTGAAGGTAAAAGAAAAAATAGTTCACAATAATAACAGCAACAATGAATCTGATTAAGTATACCTATCTACCTACCACATATATGCATATCTATGTATACATAAGTATATATTACATAGTATGTAAGTATATTGGAGACGGGCATGGCAACCCACTCCAGTATTCTTGCCTGGAGAATCCCGTGGACAGAAGAGCCTCGTGGGCTACAGTCCATGGGGTTGCAAAGAGTTGAACATGACTGAGTGACTAACACACACACAGATGTAAGTATATATATTATGTATATTGACATCCACGTTAAATGAGTATCAGCAATGATACAAAGGACAAGAGGAAGTAATTAGGAATATTTTATTATTATAAGGTACCCACACTGTACAGTGTCATTTGAAAGTGGACTTGGATTAGTTGTAAATGTGTATTGCAATTTCTAGGGAAACCACTAAAAAAATTGTTTTAAAGGTACAACTGATATGCTAAGACAGGAAAGAAAATGCAATCATATAAATTGCTCAATCAAGACTATAAAAGGCAAAGGAGAGTAGAAAACAAAATAGGAACAAAAATCAAAGACAACAAATAGAAAACAAAGGTGGTAAATATTAATCCAACAATATCAACAATCACATTTAATAGCAATAGTCTAAATGTACAAATTGAAAGAGAATGTCATGGTGGATTAAAAATAAACAAGACCCAAGCAGATGTTGTCTACAAGAAACCCACTTTAAATATAAAGATACGTATAAGTGAAAAATAATGAGATAAGGAAAGATATACCACACTAACACTATTCAAAAGAAAGCTGCAATAGCTATAAAGGAGAAACAACACAAATCACTAATATTAGTAATGAAAGAGGGGACATGACCACAGATACCTTGGGCATTAAAAAGATAATAAAGAAATATTATGAACAAATCTATGCCCACAGATTTAATAAACAAAATGGGCCAATTTCTTTAAAGACACAATCTGCTGAAATTCACACAAGAAAAATACTAATAGACAATCTGAATAAGTCTATATCTGTTAAAGAAATTGAATCACTAATTAATAAACTTCCCAAACAGAAAGCACCAGACCCGGATGGGTTCACTCATGGATTCTACCAACATTTAAGGAAGAAATTATGCCAAATTTTCTAACAATTTCTTTCAGAAAACAGAAGCAGAGGGACTACTTCCTAACTCATTCTATGAGGTCAGCACTATAACATACACGTCACTAAAGAAGATACACAGCTGGCACATGAAATGATACTCCACATCATATGTCATCAGGGATATGCAAATTAAAACAACATGCCACTGCACACGATTATTAATAGAATGACCCAAATCCAGAACAACGGCAACATAAAAAGGATTGTAAAAGGATCAGTGGTTACCAGGAGTTGTGGGGGAGAGAGTGGTGGCCTGTGCAAGCTTCCTGATGGGAGGGACTGGCTGTGGGGAGAACGGGTCTTGCTCTGGTGGGCAAGGCCACACTCAGTAAATCTTTAATCCAATTTTCTGCTGATGGGTGGGACTGTGAGCCCTCTCTATTAGTTGTTTGGCCTGAGGCGGCCCAGTCCTGGAGTCTGCAGTCTCTATGGTAAAGCTATTGGCTGGGCTGCGCACCAGCAAGTGACCAACTTCCTGATATCACTGAGGCTAGTTCCCCACCGCTCTGCTCTGCTCCAACCTGACCCGTACCAGGGACACAACCTCCGTGAGGAGCACTGAGAGCTGAGTGGCACCGCAGAGCCACCAGCACCAAGTTCCATAGGTCCTGCCAACAGTCACACCTTCTCCCACCACCAACACAGGACCCAGAAAACGATGCCTGGGTCCTCGTCAGGCCTCGGATTTGCTGTCATACTTCACACCCTAGGGCTGGGGTAGGCATCTGCTCTGCAGCCTCTTGAGAATGTGAATAAATGCACCCCCTGGGACCCCAGCTGTGTTGGACAGGGCAGGCCCGAGTCCAGGGCACAGTGCGCTGCTCACGGGGGCACCGAGGCCTCTGCGAAATAAGCTGAGCGGCTACGCAGGGACCTCTGGGCAGCACCACTGAAGCTGCAGACTCTCCAGCCTGGGCCAGGGAGTTGGCATCTCAGGATCTGCTGGGCATACCTTCTCTGTCTAGTGCTCAACTCTGCTCTTTTAGGATGTGAGCTGCCAGAGATGCAGGAGGAGAGTGGGTGAAGGGGTCTGGATGAGGGCCAGCAAGACTAGATGGAAACCGCCGCCAGTGGGCAGGTTGGCCGGAGCCCGGTTCCCTAGCGCTGCCCAGGGTGGAGCAACAAGTGTCCTCTTCCTGATGCCAGGACACCAGTGAAGGGCTGGAGAGTGGGACAAGGTCTGGGCCAGTCTGGCCGTGTCAAGGATTTTCTGGATGAAAGTTGCTCTGTGTCATCTTTCCACCTTCAGACACACAACTCTGCTTCACTTCCAGGCTCCCTGGCAAGTGCTCCTCTCGCGGGTCAGTGGATCCCCTAGACCACCTCCCTGTTCCAAGCTCAACCAACATCGAGGGCCAGGGCCCAGAGGCAGAGCTCAGAGTGGTCCTGAGCGGCCTTGAACACACACTGGTCATATGAGGAGTGGACCGCCTTCCTGCTCAGGCTCAGCGGGCAGCACACTGGCAAAGGAGTCAGGCCCCACATCAAGGGGCTTTAACTGCATTTCTAATTAGTTCATCCAACTCTCCCATGTTTGTAGGCCTTCCCTGTGGCTCAGTGGTAAAGAATCCTTCTGCAATGCAGGAGACACAGGTTCAGTTGCTAGGTCTGGAAGATCCTCTGGAGGAGGAAATGGCAATCCACTCCAGCATTCTTGCCTAGAGAATCCCATGGACAGAGGAGCCTGGCGGGCTACAGTCCATAGGGTGGCAAAGACTCGGACACGACTGAGCAATGAAGCATACATACACACATCCCTGTCTGTGCATGACTCCTGCCGGGGAAAAGCCAAGCTGCAGACAGATGAATCTGTTAGGAAGCCCAGGCCTGGGGCTTTTCCTCTCTGACCTGCCAGGAGACTGGGGTCTCTGCCTGCACTGAAGTCCTGGACACCACAGGGTGGCTGGCTGAGTACACTGTCCCCAGCACCCTGTCAAAGGGACGTCTCACACACTGAGGGCCTGGCCCACACCCAGAAAGTTCCCACAGCAGCTCCAAGAAGACTAGCCCTGGGGGCTGGACCATTTCCTAAATGCGCTGTGGGGTGGATCACACATGGGGAACTTGCCCTTCCAGGGGCCTCTGAGCTCCTCAGGCCCCTCTTTTCCTGCAGCCACGTGGTCTCCAAGAGGCAACGAGAAGCAGAGATCAGGGGAAGCCCTTCAGAAACGCCTTGAGAGCGTCATGACTGCCCTCAGGACAGACGACACACGGGGGCCCAGGCTGCTCACAGTGGGCACAGTGGCCTTGACCTGGGGGATGAGGGCTTCCACACCCCTGCGAGTCTGCCCAGATGCAGTTACCAGGACGAGATGGGTGCAGGGGACCCATCTGGGGACTCAGCTCCAATGCGTGTGTCTGTGGAGGAGGCCCAGCCTCGTGGAGTGTCCTGGGCAAAGGCAGAAAGGACAGGAAGCCGCGGGCATGGAGGCGAGCCCCCGATTGGTGCCTGTTTTGAGGCTGGTTCCCAAAATGCCTTTGTTCATTGAATCCTATCAATTCCATTTTATAGTCAAAAAAGATACTCAGAGATGAAGTAAATGATTCAAGTGAAAGTAAAAGTGTTAGTTGCTCAGTCCTGTCCAACTCTTTGTGACTCCATGGTCTGCCCATGAAATTCTCCAGGCAAGAATACTGGAGTGGATTGCCATTCCCTTCTCGAAGGGATCTTCTGGACCCAGGGATTGAACCTGGGTATCCTGCACTGCAAGCAGATTCTTCACCATCTGAGCTACCAGGGAAGCCCTAAATGACCCAAAGTAAGAGATAAAAGTGAAGGTGTCACAATTTGAATCCCATCTCACTCAGGAGCTGAAACTCTGAATACATTTGATTTCTATCAGAACTTGCTTTGGGATTAATGCTGGGCCAATTCACAAAGCAGAGAATCTCCTGATTGAGGAAGGACCAGTAAACACTCAGAGGTGGAGGAAGACTGTGGGGAGGGTTTTGTGGAGCTGCCAGCAGGAGGGGCATCTGCCGGAGTCAGGACATGAGTGGGGCTTTAAATGGGCTTGGCCGGCTCAGAGCAACCAGCACAGCCCCTCCCGTCACATGGAGGGCACTGTCACACGGGTGCCAGTCCGGAGAAACGGGCTGGCAGAGCGGGATGCTGCTCTGCTGTCACCTTGACTCTTCTCATCCACACATGCCCAGCTCGTTGGAGTGGGACTGCTATGAAGTTATAAATTGTGCTTTTTATAGCTTCTCTACCTACGAGAAGTAATTATGCACTCTTCTTCAATGAAACAAAGACTTTGGTTTTAGAATGACTTTAATTAATGCAATTTTAACAAGACTGTTCAAGAGCTGACATCGAAGGTAAGAATCTTGCTTTGATGCACATGCCTCATGCCTTTTAAAACCTCATCCATCTCACCACAATGATGTTTTTTAAAGGGAAGTTAGCACCATCCATGGATTTTAGACGCTCCTTCTTTCCTTGCTGAGTCCAGAAAGGAACATATCCAAACAGCAAAACACTCCCTGGAGGCAAAACCAAGCTGGTCAGAGCCACGTGGTCACTCAAGGTGGTGAGAGGGAGGCTGTTAGAACCAGTATTCCAGGCCAGTGGAGGGAAGCTCAGGCTGTCACGCAGGGTGGCAGGGATGGGGGCGGGGGGAGTGGCGGCTGGAGGGGAGAGAGAACGGGCAGGTGCTTGGACAAGCAGGCTGTGCCCTAACTTAAGGGGTGTGGAGTGGGTGCTGGTGACACACCTGTGTGAACACGGTGGGGAACACGGCCGGGCCATAGCAAGGTCTTCACCAGGAAGCGTGCCCTGCCATCTCCAACTCTCCATGTCAGTCCGTGGATTGAAGAGAAA
>NW_011495046.1:5395294-5398652 GCF_000754665.1 Bison bison bison
TGAAGAGAAAGTCCTGGAAGAGCAGCCCGAGGGATGCGAGGCCCACCGCTCCCACACCTCTGCTCCCTAATCTGGGCTCAAAGTCCCGGGAAGACCGGGGGCCACTCGCCTCAACGGCACAGTGCAGGGCGCCAGGGCCCCCGTGATCCAGTGGCAGCAGCACCACCGCAAGGCGAGTCTCAGGGCCCGAGTGCGCACCTTCTCCATTAGGCAGCTTTAATGCCCCTTTTGAAATACCACACACATTACCCACCGCCTTGACCAGACACCCCGCACACCTCCTGGGTGACCCACACTGCCCATCACTCTCAGAAACTGTCCCCTGGATTCCTGCCCCGTTTCCCCAGCCGACGTCAGGCTTGTTGGTACAGCCCAGCTCCCAGCGGGGCTTGGCTCAGCACGTTTTGCTGGTGAGCAGCCAGGTGCCCCTCTGTCCTTTGTCCAGTAGGCTCTGGACTTCCCCCCGGAGGTGAGGGTACCAGGCAGAGGCTGGCACACGGAGCGTGTGATGGAGGAGGAGGACAGGGAGGCCTCTCCCTTCTCTCACGGGGAGGAGACGCTGGCGGCTCCCACACTGCAGCTGTCCACTCAGTGAGCCTCCTCGATGAAGGCTGTAAGGAGGGCCCACCCCAACCCTGTCAGCCGTGACGGGTCTGTGTCCTCACAAGGGCTCAATCCAACCCCCAAGGGGCGGCTCTCTTGATCCTTAAAGCACAGAGCACCAGGGCCCAGGGGTCTCAGGGCAGGCTGGGCAGGGGAGCTGGGCACGAGGGGAGTGGGCACCAGGGGGTCTGCTGCCTGACCTCACTTGGCAGCCCGTGCTCCAACCTCAGAGGGGGACGCCTAATGCTGCTTTCAGGGAAGCTGCAGGGCCGGGTGACAATCGCAATGAACACCCTGATGGAAGGGAAGTGGAGAGAGTTAAACGTGAATGAAAAGAGATCATTCACCTTTGGGCTGAACAATGGAACGGCCTGCACAGAACAGGCCAATTTTGCTCAAAATGGAGCACGGGGTTCTCACATCCCTGCACAGTGCTCGGCACCACAGCTAAGCTCGAGTCTGAGCAGAGGAGAGGCTCACAGTGAGCTGGAACCTAGCTCTGTGTTTACAACTGTGTGCGGGGAGAGACTGGAGGAGGAGACACAGGACAGGACATGGGAGAGGGGCAGGTTTGTGCAGCCTCTTAGAGCTGTGGCTTTGCTAGACACCCGCTGACCAGAAACCCCCTCCACAGGTGGAACCTGTCCACTCTGGCCGGGCATGATAGTAACCACTTGTGTTAATTATCTTACAATAGGTGATACCAACAGGGAGCTTGGAACCAAGAAGTTACCACCAGCTGGAAGAATTTGGGAGAAGATACCAGCCCATAATAAGCTCTGCCAACCTCCCAGGAACCCTGGTGCTGGAATCCATCTTGGCTGAGAGAGGCACGTGCCACCAGCAAGGATCCTGAGTCAGAACAAACACAGGCCAAGCAAGATGACTGGCCAGAAACAAGCCGGTAACTAACCCCATTCATTACCTTAAAACCAGAGACTGTGAGCCACGTGGAGAGTGGCTCTCTTGGGGTCCTGCTGTTCTCTGCCTGGGTGCCCTTCCCAGTTAAGTCTTGTGCTTTTTCAGCACATGTATCACCTTGGACAATTCATTTCTGAGCATTAGACAAAAGCCCACTTCCAGGCCCTGACGAAGGCCTCCCTCCTGCAACAGCTTCAACATCAGGAAGACAGGCTTCTGGGGACCCTGGTAGGCAGCTCTGAAGATCAACAATGAATTGATGATGTTTCCGAGGTCCGGGTGCTCTGGCCCTCCCAGCCCTGGACTGGGATGAAGTGAAGAAGCCAGGAAGCGGGGATGTTCACAAGCCCTGACTCTGCTACCTCTGCACATTGACACTGCACCCCCAAGGCCGGGAGCCTGGAAGCCAGGCCCCTCCGTGTCTCACTCGGTCCCCAGGACAGTTCAGTTCAGTTCAGTCACTCAGTCATGTCCGACTCTTTGCGACCCCATGGACTGCAGCACACCAGGCTTCCCTGTCCATCACTGACTCCCAAAGCTTGCTCAAACTCATGTCCACTGAGGCAGTGATGCCATCCAACCATCTCATCCTCTGTTGTCCCCTTCTCCTCCTGCCTTCAATCTTTCCCAGCATTAGGGTCTTTTCTAATGAGTCAGTTCTTCCCATCAGGTGGCCAAAGTATTAGAGCTTCAGCTTCAGCATCAGTCCTTCCAATGAATATTCAGGACTGATTTCCTTTAGGATGGAGTGGTTGGATCTCCTCGCAGTACCAGGGACTCTCAAGAGTCTTCTCCAACACCACAGTTCAAAAGCATCAATTATTTGGTGCTCAGCTTTCTTTATAGTCCAGCTCTCACATCCACACATGACTACTGGAAACACCATAGCTTTGACTAGATGGAACTTTGTTGAGAAATTAATGTCTCTGCTTTTTACTTCACTGTCTAGGTTGGTCATAACTTTCCTTCCAAGGAGTGTCTTTTAATATCATGGCTACAGTCACCATCTGCAGTTATTTTGGACCCCCCAAAATAAAGTCTCTCACTGTTTCCATTGTTTTCGCATCTATTTGCCATGAAATGATGGGACCAGATGCCATGATCTTAGATTTCTGAGTGTTGAGTTTTAAGTCAACTTTTTTACTCTCCTCTTTCACTTTCATCAAGAGGCTCTTCAGTTCCTCTTCCCTTTCTGCCATAAGGGTGGTGTCATCTGCATATCTGAGATGTATTTCATATTTCTCCTGGCAATCTTGATTTCAGCTTGTGCTTCATCCCGCTCACCATTTCACATGATGTACTCTGCATAGAAATTAAATAAGCAGGGTGACAATATACAGTCTTGACATACTCCTTTCCCAATTTGGAACTAGTCTGTTGTTCCATGTCTGCTTCTAACTGTTGTTTCTTGACCTGCATACAGATTTCTCAGGAGGCAGGTCAGCTGCTCTGGTATTCCCATCTCTTGAAGAATTTTCCATAGTTTGTGGTGATCCACACAGTCAAAGGCTTTGGCATAGGCAATAAAGCAGAAATAAATGTTTTTCTGGAACTCTTGCTTTTTGATGATCCTATAGATGTTGGCAATTTGATCTCTGGTTCCTCTGCCTTTTCTAAATCCAGCTTGAACATCTGGAAGTTCATCGTTCACGTACTGTTGAAGCCTGGCTTGGAGAATTTTGAGCATTACTTTGCTAGCATGTGAGATAAGTACAATTGTGCAGTAGTTTGAACATTCTTTGGCATTGCCTTTCTTTGGGATTGGAATGAAAACTGACCTTTTCCAGTCCTATGGCCACTGCTGAGTTTTCCAAATTTGCTGGCATGTTGAGTA
>NW_011495046.1:5398752-5407197 GCF_000754665.1 Bison bison bison
TGTGGCCACTGCTGAGTTTTCCAAATTTGCTGGCATGTTGAGTACAGCACTTTCACAGCATTATCTTTTAGGATTTGAAATAGCTCAACTGGAATTCCATCACCTCCACTAGCTTTGTTTGCAGTGATGCTTCCTAAGGCCCACTTGACTTCATATTCCAGGTTGTCCCCAGGACAAGCACACAGGAAATACAACTAGTTTGCCACTGACTGGGTCCCGAGGTCTCAGTGGAGCCTCATATGGCCCAAACACACGCATCTACCCCCAGACCCTCCAAGAAGGGCCAGCCCGGGCTGGTTTCTGGGCCCAGCTCCCACTCCAGGATCTGACCAGGGGTCTCTGCCATGGTCTCCCCAGCAAGCCCCCTCCAAGGGCCCATGAGCCCTGCACACCCGTGACTTGGATAACAAGGGTCCTGCCCCCACTACCAGAGAGCACCTATCAGTGGGGCTGGGTGCCCCTTCTTCCACCTGGCAGACCCTTAGTAAGAAGAAACCACTGCTGTCTCCATTGGGGCAGGGCCAGGATTCACATGCTCACCCAGGCTCCCGGCTCAGGCTGTGGTCTGGGGACGGCTGCGTTCGAACCCACCTTACCTTGCTGAAGCTCAGACAGTCTTTGTCCTGGTCTCTGTCCTTCATCTCGAAATCATAGAGCGCTTTGCCCTGGGGCGGGGCAGGGGGCAGTGGCCGCACGCTCTGGACGAAGCCGGCAGGCAGGAGGCCGTGGTACCAGAGCTCGTCGCCCCGGCGCTGCAGGACGACAGCGTCCCCTTCACCGCACCTGAGTTCCCCAGGCTCTGTCCCTTCAAAGTTGAGCAGGGCTTTGCCAGCAGGTGGTGGGGGAGGGCCCTGGAAACAGAACATGCGTTACTCAGCAGCTGCCTGGCCAGTGCCTGACCTGCAGGGCCCCCAAATCTCAGAGCCCAGGACGGGGGGATACCTCTGAGGAATACAGGGTACTCACAGCCCACCGGGTACACACAGTGCTTGGCACAACAGCCTAACTCAACTCGTTCCAAAAATATGGGCCACACCCTGCTGGACGGGGTCTGCAGGGGGTCCCCAGACATGCCCCAGGCCTCCCTGAGGGCTGCCATGCACTGAGCTGGCAGGATGCTGAGGAGGAGCTGGGAGACCTTCATGCAGACTCTGAGAGGGATAGGGCCCCTACCCGGGCTCTGGCTCCAGAACGCTCTGCCCACTCCTGTGTGCTGACTGGTCATCCCCTGGGTGCCATCCCCCCTGCTGCATTCCCGGCCACCACCATCCCACAGGACGGTGACTCAGAACGTGTGTCTGGGGGTTTCAAGCTGAAAGGACAGACTTGCTGGGCTGTTTCACACCCCCTCACCCCGCACATCACCACTGCAGGGCCTGGGGGCACGGGCTCCAGGCCCACCAGGGGGAAAGGTACCCCTAGGGCTGAGAGCGCTAATGAGGGGTCCCGGCTGCCCTGCCACCCCCATCTCGCCTGCCATGGCCCCTGGCTTCCGGAGGTCATGGTGGCCTCATCTATAAGAGCCCGAGGCAGGTCCTTCTAGGTGGGACGCCCCCGTCCTCCTGTCAAAGGTCATCCAGTCCACTACCCTTCTGATCTGCTGTCTGGCCTCGAGCCAGTCTCGGGCCCCCTGCTCTTGGGTAACATGGGTCCACTGAGCCCCACACCTCGCACCTGGGGCAACTGCCAACTAACCCCCGGTCTGGTTTGTGTAGGCCAGGGCGCCTGAGTTTCTCTCCTGCTTCTCTGCAGTGACCAGTTCCCATGGGTGCCAGCCTCTGAGCGAGGGAAAGATAGAGGCCAGATGCCTCCGGAGCAGAGACAGGAGTGGGCCTAGCAGATGGCTTGGGCTCCTGCCACAGCCTCAGGCGGAGGTCGGAGTGCTGGGCGGGGAGCAAGCACACAACCTTACCAGCTCCAGCCACACCTGCTGAGGTGGCCACGCTGCTGTTTGGTCCTGTCGGTGGACCGGGAGGTGGCAAGAGGAGGCAGACTAGGGGAGCAGGACTGGGAGACGGAGAGACACCCACCTCACTAATCCCCTCCCGCCCCTCAGACTGCCAAGACCAGCATCTCCTATAGAACTGAGAGGAGGGGCCACCTTAAGTTTCGTGGTGGGGAGGGGGAGGTGCACTCCTGGGGGGTGAAGAATAGAAGTCAGATGGAGCTAGGGGGCAGTTGCTGTGTGAACCCGAGCCCCTCCCCTCTCCCAGCAATGCTTGGAGCTGGTGGGTCTCGCACCCCCAGCCTCTCACCCTCTCATGCTTGATGAGATGAACTAATGAGTCCATGAGGAGGTCCTGCCAGGTGGACGTGGGGCCAGGAAAAGACTCTGCAGATGTCACAGCAGTAGCCAGAGGACCCCTGAGACCAGCCCCGGGCCCAACCTCAGGAAGCCCACGGGGTCTCTGCAGCCCGTCCCTCTAAGCACCCCTCCGAGGGACGGCTGAGTTGAACACTGCTACCAAGTGTCACTCAACAGGCTCAAGACACCTGGGAAACAAGATGAAAGGCGAGTGAGATGGACACACAACTGGGGTGCCTACACCGATTATTAACACAGCCACCCCGTGGGGCATCCGTGATAATGAAGACAGATGACGTTGGGCTCGCGGCTCAGGACTCGGATGTGGAGGAGCTGCGGGATGTCATGCAGGCACAGCAGCGCCAGCTCTGTCTTCACTGGGATCGACATACAGGTGAGCTCTGCGGACGCACTGCTTGCACTCGTCTGCCCATAAAGCCCCCAAGAGACCTTCCCTCAACCAGGTCTCACTATCTGACCCCCGGAAAGACAGGGTGAAGAGTGTGGATGAAGAACTCATTCAGTCTTCAGACTCCAAGGACTCGCTGGTTCTCCCACCACGCCACTCCCCAGGGGGCACATGTTACAGTGTGGGGGTCCCCAGAACAGGCACCACCTGCTTCTACATTCGAGGCTGCATCCCCGACCCTGGCCTGGTTCAGATCACTTACTCAAAACACCTACCAAATGGCTTGCCCTATGGGCCGCCAAGCCAATCCTAGGATAACAGTCGGCTTAAGGGCCTTGGGCTGGAAGGACTTCTCCCAGGATGGGAGGTTGAGAGTCCACACAGCTCTAAACCTTGTTACCACTGGCTGGGCCCAGACGACCGGAAATCCCCATGGTCACTCAAAGAGGAGCCAGGCCAAGCTAGGGCTAGGAGCTGGAGACACAGGGCCTGCCTCCTGGGAGAGACACACCCTGGTGAGTTCCCTGGACAGCGGGTGGGCCCCAGAGGGAGAGCACCCAGCCTCAAATTAGTCAAATGTCTCAGGGTCTCAGAAGGCAGCAGTGACGGCCAATTGTCCCCCAAGTCCACCTGCTCCTCCTGTCAGGAAGAATATTTCAAGTTTCAACTGGCGCAAGCTCACCAGTTAAGAACTTCACCTCCCAGCCCTGCTCGAGGGGAGCCCTGGCCACACGCCAAGATTCCAGTCAATGAAGGCAAGTGAGAGGGACTTGAGCCAGTTCTGGGCTGAGCTGTGTTTTGCAATGACATTTAGGAGGAAATTCCATATCTAGTCCCTCACCTCCCAACACTTAACCAGCACCTCCCTCCCTGGGGGCAGAGGAGGGGGTTGCAGCGTTTTCCACAAAGATGACACTCCAAGCAAAGGAGGGAAGGACCAGGTCCTCACGTTGGGGAGCAGGGCCCGGATGTCACATGAAAAAAAGGAAACTTTATCCTGCTTGAGCTGCCGTGTTTTGAGATCTCATCAGCAGGTTAGCCTGTATCCTGCCTGGGTCTGAGGTGGGACTTACAATTTCTTTGCTCATAAGCAGTTTCAAGTCAAAGCGCTTAACATCGCCCTGGAGGTCATCACACACACACTTTCCTTCTAACATGGACACTCAGATTTAGAATTACCTGAAAAGGCACATGTTACTAATGTATTTAACCAGAAAGTCCCTGTCTCCTAGTCTACAAATTTCATCTGTAACGAAGTTGTCACTATATCACACTCCAGCTGGGAGGTTCTCGGGTTTTACTTTTATCGTAGGTTAAAATTTAAGCTCCTTCTTCTCTTTTTCTTATTAAAAGCTTCCTTTGGATCCTGGCTGTTTCTTTCTCTCTTTTATTTTGATGGCTGTTTCCTTCTTCATGTTTGGACACTTGTTTCTCCAAGAACTTACGGGATACCATGATACACCAGGTCCTGAAGCAGGCTCTGTGCCTCTGGGGAGTGAAACATCCCTTACCCTGAAGGTCATGAAAGCTTGCAACTAAAGACAAGTGCACAATATGTCCCCAGACAGGTGGAGTGAGCACAACCCCAGGTTTGCAACACAAACACTGGGCTCCAGGCGTGGACTTTTCTTCCCCACGCACCCTGGAGAGGCAGGGGTGCTCTGTAATGTGCAGTTCCCAAGGAAAGCCCAACGTCTTCTGACAAGTATGAAAAGGTGAGGTAGAAGGTCAAGGTGAGTGCAGCCAAGGTCAGAGACGAGAGTCTACTCACCCTGGGGGAGCAGGGCACCTGTTACACTGGTGAGCAGCCCCACCAGGCACGTGGGGAGCAGGCTCTGCACTCAGGCCTGGCTCACACACCAGGTCATCAAATCCACCCTCCCACATTCCCCAGGAACCTGAAGAGGATAAGGAGCTTCTTATCTCTTAATGGAGAACCCTGTATGAAAAAGACTCTCACGGATCGCTGACTGAGGCAAACAAGTGTTTCAGGAGCCTGGATGCAGTCCTAGAAAAGGCAAATGCTTTTAAGCACAGAAAACGGCCAATAAGGAGCCCAGCTCTCCAGCAGGAACACAGGCCAGAGGGTACAGTGAGGATACCGGCCGGCCTGGCACCTGCACACATTAACTCTAAATTGCATCCGACAGAAGTGATACCAGAGAAGTAGAACCCTGTGTGACACCCCCTCTCCCTCCTGCGTGTCTGTGGGCACTGGCTCAAGGCCCCTTTGATTCTAGGGGACATTCCATCCTGACTCACAGTCACTGTCACCCCTTCACAGTGAGGACTGGCTCCTTCCTCCTGAGCACCAGGCTGCACCCCTTTCCACCCACCAGACACTCACATCAACCCTATGAGGCTAGCCTTATGTCATTGCCACTTTGCAGACAGGGAGCTAAAGCATAGTGAAGTTCAGTAACGCGTCCAGGTCCCAGAGGTGGCAGAGTGGTAGACTGTCCTCTGGAGCCCGGCATATACCTGCCACTCACGCTGCTCCTGATAACATGACCACTTATCTAGCTGTAGACCCTGAGCCATGAATGCCAGGCAACTTGATTACTGCTCACAGGAACTGTGAGAAGTAGGAATCAGTCATTACTGCCACTTGACACGTGAGAAAAACTAAGAGGTAAATCAGCTCCTAGATGTCATGAGGCTGGTAAGAGGGGGCCAGCCCTCTTCTCTTAACCACCACCCAAACTGGAGAGGTGAGGGGCCCTGACAATTCTCTGTTTAGTGCAGAAGGAAAAGGGAAGGTGGATTGTTGACCATTAGGCTGGGAAGGTCCAGACTTGTGTTGCATTTATCCAGTTTGGAGAATTGTTCATTTTTCCACTCTCAGGGAAAACAAGCAAACAGCAGACTGACTCTGAGAAGCTCCTAGTTATATTCTGGACAATGGTTACCAGATGAGCGTATGACCAAGCCCCTAGAGGGTCTGTTTGGTGGTGTGTACCCCAGTGCTCCCCTAGGAGATGAGGGGCTAGCTGCCTGCAATTCCCCAACAACCCCAGGTCTGTTGTGGCCTCAATCCAGGGATGCTCAGCCAGTCATATGTCCCCACATTCCACCTGGGATCCTGCGGGAAGGTCACTCACCAGAGCCTGCTTTATAGGGAGGGGCTTTGTGCTGAGATCTCCAGCCACATATGAAATCTCCAGCCACATATGAAAGGCGTCTGGGTATCTGGGCGACAGGAAGAAAAGCAGAGGCTTCTCATTGGCTCTGTCCTTTCTCAAGAATGAGAGGCAGATGGCTCCTTTCAGGCCCTTATTTTAGCCCTCACTAACACCACCTTATTTTAAATACTTTAAAAAAACATCATTGTTTCAATGCTACCAAAAAAGAGCTGGATCATAAACAAGGCTGAACACCAAAGAATCGATGGTGCTGGAGAAGACTCCCAAGAGTCCCTTGGACTGCAAGGAGATCAAAGCAGTCAATCCTAAAGGAAATCAGTCCTGAATATTCTTTAGAAGGACTGATGTTGAAGCTGAAGCTCCAATACTTTGGCCACCTGATGCGAAGAGCCAACTCATTGGAAAAGACCCTGATGCTGGGAAAGATTGAAGCCAGGAGGAGAAGGGGACAACAGAGGATGAGATGGTTGGATGGCATCACTGACTCAATGGACATGAGTTTGAGGAAACTCCGGGAGATGGTGAAGGAGAGGGAGGCCTAATGTGCTGCAGTCCATGAGGTTGCAAATAGTTGAACACAACTTAGTGACTAAACAACAACAGCAAGGGAAAAATAAGGTATTTATAAATATCCAGGTTAAAAAATAATCAGTTGCCTTAGGAATCCAGCTCCGAAGACCAGAGGGAGACCACTGTTAGAGCAGGTCCCAGGCCCTGGAGGGATCGGGGGTGACTGGGCATCGGCACGTTTAAGGGCCTGGCTGTGCAGGGCGTGATATGCCCTCTCAACTTGTCCACATCACACGACAGGCGACACACTCACTGGCGAGCTCTGTGGAAACAAAGACCTTAGGTGATAATCTGATGGACAAATTTCATCTTTTGATGTTATTTGGTAGAGTCACTACAAGATGGAAAGGGGGACTTCCTGGGGACAGCTTTGCTCCAAATGTGCTCCACGTGCAGGAGAACCGGCCAGCTGTGTGCTGTCGTGCCCACGGGAAGTCCCTTCTCGCCTTCACGCTCTCATTTGACTTCAGAGTGGACGTAGGCAGACTCTAAGGTGTCTTCCCAGGGCCAGGGTCATTCCTGGATGGGGGTGGCCGCTCCACCAGGCCAGGCTCGGCCACACTCACCTTCCACAGCACAGGCCTCCACATAGCCCAGCCCCACGCTGATAGCAGAGGTGGGTGTGCAAAGGCCGCCCTTGTCTTCCGTCGGCTGCCACACCGAGGCCTGGCGTGACTGTTCATTCCCCGATAAGAACAGCTCAGAGGAACCCAGTGGTTCCTGGGCATTTATCACCCATGGCAAGAAATGTTTCAATGCATTTGTGAGAACATGATTAACATACTGTGTAAATTTAAGAGTGTGGTATGCCTCTCCACCCACACAGGCAACTAGCGGCTGCCTGTGGACCCCAGAGTCTGTGAGACCTGCCCAGCAGAGACGCTGATGCCCCCACCTCCTGCCCGACAGATAAAGCTGGTCCTGCCCACCAGTCCTGCCCACCGTGGGTGGGCAGCCCGCCTGATCAGAGCAGCAGGGAAGTTAAGAAAGGTGTCCCGGCATGGCTGAAGGCACAAAGCCTTCTGAGCAGAGGGGAGCCTGGGGCCCCGTACGCGGGGGTGGGAAGGCTCTGTCTCATTCCCACACAGCCCTGAGAGCAGGCAGGGTCAGAAGCAGCGTGAAGCAACTTGGAGGGGCGGCCCTTGGTCAGAGCTGAGCTGTTGGTGAGAGGGAGGCAGCCCTGGCCAGAGGCTCAGCCTTCACAGCATCTGCCACAAGGCTGGCCTCGGTGCCCTAGGGCGTGAGCTCATGTAAGATGGAGCCCGAGGATACAGCAGGCTCAGTGCACAGAGGCACAGAGGCCAGGGCGGGCAGGACTCAGGCAGGCTGAAGGGGCTACAGGCCATAGCCCTCTGGGTAAAGAGCCTCCGCTGCTGCCCTTACAGTCAGCCTCAGCCACTACAGGGCCAGACCAAAGCGCCTGGAGGACCGGAGACACTGCACTGTCTTCTCACTGCGGCTGGAGGGAAGGCCACCGTCTTGGACCCACCACCGGCTCGCAGGCCTCCAAGGCTCAGTGTGGACAGGCTCAGCCCCAGTCCCGCACAGGCTCAGATCACCACAAGGCCATAGGGAAAGCCGGGGAGCCGCAGCCCCTTCTGGAGTCTTAACAGAAGACTCTTCAGAACTGTTAGTAGTATTCGGTCCTCTGCTGCATGTACACTGGCCACCTAAACATGGGCCAGACACATTTTAGGAACTGCTATTATGACAGATTTTATTTTCTTGGGCTCCAAAATCACTGCAGACAGTGACTGAAGTCATAAAATTAAATGATGCTTGTTCCTTGGAAGAAAAGCTATGACCAACCTAGACAGCACATTCAAAAGCAGAGACATTAGTTTGCCAACAAAGGTCCGTCTAGTCAAGGCTATGGTTTTTCCTGTGGTCATGTATGGATGTGAGAGTTGGACTATAAAGAAAGTTGAGTGCCAAAGAATTGATGCTTTTGAACTGTGGTGTTGGAAAAGACTCTTGAGAGTCCCTTGGACTGGCAAGGAGATCCAACCAGTCCATCC
>NW_011495046.1:5407297-5431863 GCF_000754665.1 Bison bison bison
TGTGGTCATGTATGGATGTGAGAGTTGGACTATAAAGAAAGTTGAGTGCCAAAGAATTGATGCTTTTGAACTGTGGTGTTGGAAAAGACTCTTGAGAGTCCCTTGGACTGGCAAGGAGATCCAACCAGTCCATCCTAAAGGAGATCAGTCCTGGGTGTTCATTGGAAGGACTGATGTTGAAGCTGAAACTCCAATACTTTGGCCACCTGATGCGAAGAGCTGAGTCATTTGAAAAGACCCTGATGCTGGGAAAGATTGAAGGCAGGAGGAAAAGGGGATGACAGAGGATGAGATGGTTGATGGTATCATCGACTCAATGGACAAGAGTTTGGGCAAACTCTAGGAGATACTGAAGGACAGGGAAGCCTGGTGTGCTGCAGTCCATGGGGTCACAAAGAGTCACACACAACTTAGCAACTGAACAACAACAATATATCAGAAACAAAGTAGACAGAAAACACTCCTGCCCTGAGGGGCCACACGTTGTAGAAGCAGGGAGAGATGTACAAAATGAGCCATCCATACACGCAGCATGCTGAAGGGAGAGCCCTGGACAAAGAACAAGGCAAGAGAGTCCAAGAGTCAGCGGCTGTAGGTTTCACAGTTTAAATCAAGCTGGTGGGAGAGGCCAAGGAGGGACCTGAAGCCTGCAGCTTAGGGGGACACACTCCAGGCAGGAATGACAGGCAGGGGTCTGAGAAGGTCCTCCCTTTGAGAATTCATCTTTTCATAATCAAATTGGTTTCTTTATGAAGCAAGTGGGCTGCAGAGAGAAAAGAGGAGGAGGAGGCAGAACTGGGGGTGGTTGGTGTTTCAGTGTCTTGATTCCAATGCTCAGGGTAGCAGAGCTCCAGGCCCACAGCATGGCCTTTCAGTTTTTCTTCTCTCACCTTCCTGTGCTCAAGAGAAAAGCTGAGGCATCCTTTTTAGATTTTGGTCCAAAGTCAACCACAGATACTGAAGATTCCAAATCCCTGGCCTTTCTCCTGGGCTCAGACCATGAGCTAACCCTTGGCACCCTCTGTGCTCGGCACATGTTTCAGGGCTCCCATCACAAATATGCCCAGAGTTCTAGTGACCAGTGGTGAGCAGCTCAGGGACCCTTCCAGAGGGTTCCCAGCCCTTCACACAGAGCCCGTGCACGGTGGGTCAGTCTCTCTCTCTCTCTCTCTCTCTCTCACACACACACACACACACACACACACACCCCTCCTCTTGGGGCTGGCGATGGCAGTCTCTGTTTCGCGTCTCAGTGCAGACGTGAAGTACTACCTTGTTCCACCTGTCACCCACTTGCTTCCTGGAAGATGGAGCGTTCATTTATACAACAATACACGGAAATTACATACTTGAAAAATCTACAGTATAAAAGTCTTGATGCTTCTGAGATATGCCAAGATGAGAAAAAGAAAAAAGTAAGGAAAGAGATGGGGCAAGGAGGAGCTTGCCACTTCTCTTTAGTTTTGCAATAACATTTGAAATCAAACCAAAATTGAGGAAAGGCAGCATTCTTCCTGCCCCTGGCAGTGCAGGCCGATCATACACATTCACTGTGACCGAAGCCGGGCACGGGACGCGTTCCTGCACTTTCCCTCAGGGAACCTCCCACAGCCGGAGAGGAGACAGACAGTTGGTACAGGCACATGCAGCTCATCATGCACATGCCTTGAAAACCTTTGAACTTTTGCTTCCTCTGGACGAAAAGAAACACTTCTTCAGGGCCAGGAACCTTATGGTGTCCCCTTCTCAGTGCCTGGTTCCATGACTGCTGGTCCAGGAACCCATTAGACCCAAAGCTGCAGGTTCCCCAGAGAGACTCCTGGACACTGGTTGCTTTCACATGACTTTCTTTTTCTGTTTGCTGAGCTCCACACACCACACAAGCACCTGAAGGTGGGTTATGGGATCCAACCACCAATACACAAAGGTCAGCTGTTTTTCTATACACAGTCAACAAGCAGAGTATATAAGTTTTAAAATACTTTCTTTGTTGCTACTACAGTGTGTTAGTCGCTCAGTCATGTCTGACTCTTTGCCACCCCATGGCCTGTAGCCCACCAGGCTCCTCTGTCCATGGGATTATCCAAGCAAGACTAGTGGAGTGGGTTGCCATTCCCTTCTCCAGGATTATAAATGGTACTAGGAATATATTTAACAAAAAATACGCATTTCTTTTATGGAGAATATTATGAAAGTTTATTGAAAGACCTTAGAGATCATTGAAATTAATGGAAAGAAATACTATGTTTTTGAGTAGGAGGATTTAGAAAAGCTATAATTTTCTCTTAAATTGATGCATGGTTCAAATGCGTTTCCAATGGAAATCCCAGCAGGATTCTGACAAATTGATTCAAAATTCATGTGGATCAGCAAAGTTCCTTTTCCTACTAGACATCAAGACTTTAAAGACAGTATAGCAATTATTAGAACATAATGGAATTAGGGATAGACAGGCAGAGGGGACTGAGTCAGCCCAGAAACAGCACCCCACAGAGAGACGTGATCTTGAGCATGGGTGCTCAGGCAGCAGGGGAAGGCCAGGTGTCTAATAAAGGGTGTTGGCAAAATTGGAGCATCCACACGGGAAAAGATAGCCCTTTGCGTCACACCGTATGAAATTATTTCCAGCCAGATTACAGTCTTCGACATGAAAAGCAAAACTATGAAACTTTTAGAAGCTAATCTAAGGATCTAAGGTAGGAAAAGATTTTTTAAATCAGACACAAGACAGACACTGACCATAAAATGTGTTCAATTCAACAACACTAAGAAAATGTCTCTTCATCACAGGACACTAAAAAGAAAAAGATAATCCACAAGCTGGGAGAAGATATTGAGTAGTAGTCCCCAGAACATATAAATGAATCAGTGGTTAGAGTGTCAGCGGCCATCCCTGACCTGCTCTCACCTCCAGGATCGGGCAAGACACTCCACCTGGCCCTCGGCTGCCTCACCTAGGAGGCAGGCATCACCCTACTAGGAACTACTTCCCTGGGAAGGATTAGAACTGTCAGAGTGTCCAAACCACTGAGAACGGTGGCAGTAACCAGAGATGAACACTGTCTGCTTGTTTTCAAGGAAAAGGCAGGAAATTCCAACAGGCATTGAATAAAAGACAGACATGAATGGTCCATGAGTACACTGGTCACTTGTCATCAGAGACCTGAAAATTAAGCACACATGATGCCATTCTAACCCACCAGGTTGGCAAACATTGAAAAGTCTGACAATACCAAGTGTTTGCAAGGGTATAAAAACTAGTTTCTGTCTGCATGGTCGGTGAGAGGCCTGCGTGCAGGCCCAAGAGCACAGCCCAGGGATCGGATGCAAGAACAGGCTTCCTCATGGGCAGGGAATGCCCCTGGGCTAAGCGGGAATATTCTGACTCATCCATCATGGACACTGTCCAGTGGGAATGCTGGATGCCTCACATGAGGACATGGCAAGTCCTTGATGAGCAGGAGAAGGTCATGGAGAAACCACAGTGGTTGTGAGCACAGAACGTGTCCGATCGACCACCCAGACCCTGTGGACACATGCATCCATGTCCACATCCTTGTGTGGCTTCACCCAAAGGGAACGAAGGAAGGATGGCAGGGCCTCAGGTCCCGTGGGTCTGGTTGTGTGGAGACATCCCCGCCTGTCCCGCTCTCACTGTCAACTGCACACACGAACCCCCTCTTGTGTACAATGCATCTCCCAACAAAAAAGCTGCTAGAAACAAAGCTTACAGACTTTCATCCAAATCTAAGCACTGCACACGCTTTTAACCCTCCAAGCTTTTCACCAGGAGTGGTTTGGAATGAAGGCCTAAGACGCTCCTGTTGGGATCAGGAGAGGCATCCATGATAATTGCGGGCCCCACACATGGCTGCAGGCCTGGGGTTGCTGGAGGAATGGGGGTCTGCCTGAACACTGGGTCAGGGAGGGGGCGGTAATGGCTGTTTTTAAGTTAATTGTTTTCATTAAGGTGCCGCCATGTGAAGACTGAGCCACGAGTGGCCACAGGCTGAAGCCCAGGCTGCCAGGGGGGTGTTCCTGGGCAGCAGACTGGGAGGTCACAGAATAAAGAACCTTCCAGCTGAGAAGAGAAGAAAACTGAGAAGAGAACGGGCTGCCTGGAGGTGGTGAGCTCCTCACTGTCTGGGGTCCAGGCAGACGGCAAACAGCCACTCTGGGGGCTGCAGTTAAAGAGGCTGAGCCACGGGGAGTGGGTACCAAGGAAGTAAGCAGGGCAGGGGTCCCTGATGTCCACCTCAGTCCAGAGATGCTATGACTTCTTGTCTTGCTCTGTTGAGACTGACCCACCCACTTGGGCGGTGCCAGCACTGCTCTGTACAGGTCAGACTGAGCACTGCTTCCGGGCCACGTAAGGACGTGTGGCCTGCTGGGTGGCTCCCACACTGACCTCTAGGGACCACTGAGAGGCATCACACCCTTTGTCAACCTCCAGCAAAAACAAAACCACACATAAATTTTAAAAAGTTTCTTAACACAAGCCAAGGCCTGTCCCAGGACGGACTTTCCTTGCAGAGTTGAGTATCGTATGTTCCTGTATGAACCATCATGTCACTTAGAACTGGGGACACAGAGGGCCTGGGGAGGTGACGTCTGTCCTGCTGCTTCCAGGAGAAGATACATCAGCACATGTGCTCGAAAACGTGTGGAGTTCAAGCTCACTGGGCCTTGGGAAAGAAGATGTGGTGGGATTAGAAACGGATTCCGGTGTCCGCACATCTGTCCTGTCCTCAGCATCTCCTTTACCACCAGGAGGTGTCCACAGCTTCCAGCAGGGAGCTCAGAATAAAGGTCAGCTTTGCCTTCTCAAAGCATGGCCGTTAAAGAACATAATTTATAAATATTAGTTCACAGACCATCAGCATGGTTTTCCTTCCAAGGTAAGTGGTGGCCACAACCTTCATCATTATTTTAAAATCTAAAAGATAAACTGAAACCACTTTACACCCACAAGGAGGGCTATAACCATAAAGAGACCTCAGTGGCTGTTGGCACGAAGGTCAAGAAACAGAACCCTTGTAGTTTGCAAGCGGGAATGAAAAATGCTTTGGTAACTCTGAGCAACCTGTCAGGCAGCTCCTCAAAAGATTCAACAGTTACCATGCTATCCAGCAATTCTGCTCTTAGATCAACGAGGACACTCGTCCACACACAATCCGGACAAGAACATTCATGGCAGGACTCACCACAGCTATCACAAGGTGACGGCAGCCCGAGTGTCCACAGGCTGACAGGCATCAGGGAGAACCAGTAAGCCTCTCCATGTGACGTGTTACTACTCGGCCGAACAAAGAATGGGGTGCTGACACTTGTGACAGGCATGACAAAACTCTGAAAATGTGATGCTAAGGGAAAGAAGTCAAACACAAAAGGCCATATACTAATCCCATTTACATGGAGTGGTGAGAATAGGCTAATCCATAGAGACGGGAAGCAGCTGAGTGGTCCCAGGGCTGGGGGACAGGCGGGGACCGGAGGAGAGGGAGGGACTGCTACAGGGTGTGGGGTTCCTTTCTGGGGTGACGAAAATGCTCTGGGATCAGTGCGCTGGTCGCACGACTTTGTGACTGTACTAAAAACCACTTAAAAAGATAAAAATGGAAACTTAGAAACTGAAAGGTGAGCCCTCTGAGCACTTTGGGGACCTACACTGACAACAAGCATGGACATCTGCAAGCCAGGCTGGCCGGCAGTCTAGAACAGCGTCCGGACAGTCCCACCACTGCAGGAGGGCGCATGCAGGCAGCCTTGCCATCCAGGTTGGGTCACGCTGGCACTGCTCTGTTGGGGGCTTATTTCGTGCCCCTCCCACCTCCATTTATATTCCTCCTGGGGGTAGGGGCACCGCAGACGACTAGCAGATAACCACCGTGGTTGTTCCTTTAAATCTCACGGAACACTCCTTGGGATGGTGTGTGCTCCGTGAGCCCATGTGTGTGCCCGTGTATCCCCATTCATGGAGCACACACAGAGCCTGGAGTTGGAGTCTCCCAGCCTCTTCTTCAGGGCATCCTCTCCGGTATGACTGGCCTGATGGGGACCTGCCCCCTTGTCAGCCTGGACTGAACGCCTGACGACCTCCAGACCAGGACCTACTGAGCCAGAGGGTCCGGATGCCCCTCAGAAGTACAGGCCCCCTTCGTCCCATGCCTCGTCCACAGGGGCCAAGCCCCCTCCGGGGAGCGCAGCTGGGAGCCCAGCACGTGGGCAGAGTAGAAGCAGCAGAGTGACTGGGAGCCCCCATCTTTGCTGACATTTCGATGAGACTGCCTGGGGTCGGACAGACACAGAGAGTAGAAGAGCCCCCTGTGCAGCCCTGACAGCCAGGCAGCACATCCCACACTGGGCTTTCCTATGAGTCTGTCTACTCATTAAATCCCCATTGAGCCAGGGAAGCGCCACCTCTTGGCCTCATCTGAACATTACAAGGCCTGAGCGTGGAACTTTTAACTGATGGCAATAAAGCTGTCAGCCCAGAGCTCAACGTGGTGAGCACACAGACCGCACAAGCCTGACTGCCCAGGTGGAGAGGGTCCTCATTTGAATTCTTCTCTGCTGAAAACCGAGGATTGAGCTGACAGTCCATAGCTTAATGAACTGGAGATCACGTCCCCAGGCACTCTTTGTGCTCGGTTGCTGCACCTTTTAAGTGTGATTTCTGCACTGGACTGTCCTTTCACATCTGACCGGAGGCCACTGCAGATTCACTCATTCAGCAAATCCAGCCTTGCTGTAGCTCTCAAGAGCCAGCACACACATTGCTGTGCAGGCCCCACCGTGAAATTACTCAGAGCCTTATTTAGAAATGCAAGCTTCCTCAAGACTCACGGTGTTCCTGGCTGACTTCAGCTCAACTCTTCGCTCCGTACCCTGGGCTCCTGCCAGCCTTCCTGCCACGCTGTCCTGGGAGGCAGTTCTCAGGCATGGCTCGGCCTCCTCTTGGCCTGGCCACCCTCATGCACAGTGGTTTTACTTGCTTTGGGGTTCCAGGCTGTTAGAAGCCGTGCTGGGTATCCTGTCTGTCTGTCCCCCACTCTAATCAGTCCCTTCCTTCTTTCCCGCCCATCCTCTTGCCTTGCTGTGCCTTCCAGTTGTCAGGGTGACTTTTTAAGAGCCATCCACTCCTTGAAATGCGGTATTTGCCTTGGCTCTGAATGACGACTTTCCGAGCTCAGACTTGCAGGAAGTGACCCCAGCTTCCACTCCATAGTGGCCTCAAGTCCCAGCTATGCTGGGCTGTGGAGGTGGTGGGAGCTCACCGGAATCTGGAGAGGATTTCGGTTTTCTCATGGCCGGCCTCTGACATCAGATGTAGACAAGCTCCTCCTTTCACATCTCCCGTGTTCATCCTGGCAGTTAGAGGGAGACCCTCACCCCCTCCGCTCTGGAAACCTGCCCTTCCTCAAGCTGCCCACAGGGACCAATCTGACACTGCTGTTGTTCATTCATGTTTATCAGGTCTCTGCAACCACAAGACAGGACTCCTAATCTGGCAAAATTTCATCCTCTGTGGGTGTGTCTCATCTCTTGTAATCCATCAAGCCACTGAAGAGTGTTTGTCAAAATTCTATTTTAATAAAAACGCCACTGACACACTTTCCTTCCTTTGTTAAATGGAAACAAAGCACAATCTAATTTTTAAAATACTACAAGCAGATAATCAGGAATCAACAACTCCGTGCCCTGACTCCACTCATTTCCACTTCAAATGCTTCCAGTCCGTGGCGGCTTTGGTAGTGAAGGATGTTCAGAGGAAGAGGCAATCTGCATGCCACACTTGCTCCACCAATTTTCTAAATTAAGTGGCAAGAGAGTGAAGGAGCAGCGTTTTGATGAGAACAGCCTAATTAAAAGTGACTCGGGGGGTGTGAGGCTTGCTCCTTTGCTGCCTGCGTCATCTCAGAGGTGGCACAGAGCAGCAGTCCTTGACAGACGTGTTCCCGGCCTTCCCTCGTTTCTGTGACTTTTGACTAATGCTCATCAGCAGTGACACGGCTCTCCTCTCTGAAGCTGGTTGGTACCCACAGCCGTGTTCTGAGCACCTGTGAACAACCTCTGATGATGCCTTACAAATGTCTGTCTGGTCCTGGTTAAAACCTTGCAAGATGCAACATTATCCTTGGTTCACAGGTTTGTGGCTCAGAAAGCTTATGGAAGTTATACAGGGTCCCACAGATGATGGAGCAGTGTAGGGGTCCGAGTTTGATCTGGCCACAGTCCACGCCCATTTGGCACACAAGCCCGGGCACTGTGATTTTCTCCAGACATGGTCTGTCTGCACGTAGGAGGCGGCTTACCACCAGAAGCACCTGCCTTCACATGGACACTTCATGGGGATTTCACACAGACAACAGTTCTGAGTCCTGCGTGATGAAGAGTGAAATTTTGACATGGGTCCTGGTGACCTCAAAGCCGAGGGCTGGGAGGTTCAGCTCAGGCTGGCAGGAGTCTTGGTGGCCCCAGAGGACAAGCGTGGATCCCACAGGAGAGGAGCCTCCTCTTGACCATGGAAACTGACCTTGGATTAGGAAACCCAGGGGGATCCGAGATAGCTGAGTTCTTCCTGTTCTTTGCAGGGAAGAGCCCCCAGCTCCTCGTGCTCACCTGGCCCTGAGCTGCCTCAGGGGGCTAAGGAAAGAGCCAGAGCCTGGGCCCTGCTCTCCAGCGGAGGGGCCATAGGTGGTCACACAGGGATGGGAAGCACCTCGCCTCTTGACCCCCCCATGCCTCCCAGAGACAGCCACGTGGGCAGGCCCAGCAGGACCAATGCCATTAGGACATCAGCCACCCTAACCCCAGATGCACCCGGGGCTCCCGGCCACATCCTTCCCATCCTCACCAGATGCCACACAAGGCTGCCCTTGGTGTCTTCATGAAGCCAGGACCAAGACAAAGGGTTAGGAGGGCTTTGCAGAGTGGGGAACTTCTAGACTTGGAAAGACAAGCAGGGGCTCTTGCAGGCAGTGAAACTTCTCTGTATGACATGCTAACAGCAGGCATAGGTCCTTGTCATCATCATTCGGTCGCTAACTCATGTCCAACTCTTTGCGACCCCATGAACTGTAGTCCATCAGGCTCGTCTGTCCATGGGATTTCCCAGGCAAGAATACTGGAGTGGGTTGCCATTTCCTTCTCCAATAGGTCCTTATACATTTGTCAAAACCTGCAGATGATGCAACCCCAAGCATGCCCATCACTGCCCACGTGGCCTGTGGACTCTGGGTGATGATAACATAGGCTCGTCACCTGCAAGAGATGTACCATCGGGGGTTGGGGGTGGTGGGGGCTGTGCAGGTGGGGGCCGGGCATATGGGAACTCTGTACCTTCCTCTCTGTTTTGCCATGAACCTAAAACTGCTCAAAAAGTAAAGTCTATTCTTTTTTTTTAAGTAACAGAACTCCTACATGTGTGACAAGCTCTCTTCATGTCATGGACTGTATAAAGGCCACCTGAGCAGCCATGGGCACAGGGACACACATGCCCACTGGCTCACCTGTACTGGGCAGGGAGCCAGTGTCTAGAGGAGGGACCCCAACACATTGAGCCCCCAGCCAGCTCGAGGGGCCACCAGCCACCAAGCAGCCATTTCCCACCATCAGCTGGGTGGAGTAAGCCTCACCCTCCTCCGTCTGTCATCCTTCCCATGTCAGAGGCCCCGCAGCACCAAGAGCAGACCGGCTGCTGGGCAGGCGCCCACACAACCTCCAGGTCAATCTCCTGCTGGCCCTCAGGGCAGAACTCACCTTCTCCCACTTTGCCCCTCTTTCCTTCAAAAGCTCCAAATCCCTAAATACCAGAAATTTTGCAATTTGGACGAAAAAATCCTGATATACCTGCGTGAAACCTAATCTCAGACCTAAAAACCACCCAACACATCTCAAAGGCTCCGTTTCCTCCCAATGACGAGGGCATAGGTGGACAGGCATTCCTGTCCCACAAGAGCCAGGCAGGGACAAAGGGCACTGGGGCTGGATGGGCGACACTGGACAGGAGGCCAAGGTTGTGGCTGGACCCAGGAGGCTTTACACTTGCCACCTCGTCAAGAGGACAGTGCAGTGCTTGACACATGGTGGGGCTCACCTTTGACAGGAGGCCCCAGAGAGCAAGTTGAAAAACACAGCCTCTTGCCAACAGCACAGACCAGCAGAAGCTGCAGCCTGTCATCTTTCTGCTGAGGCCACGCTGTGTTCCCACCATCCAGCCCAGCAGCCGTTTTCCGTGCATGGCTGGCCTTGCCCTGCTGGACACAGCAGGGGTGAGCACTGGGTATGGGGGGGCCTATGGCCAAGGGTTCCTGGGAGCCTTCCAGCCATGGGGCGGCTCTGGGAACATCCTGCCTATGCAGGTCTGTGATGGTCCATTGAGTACACTTACTACCATCCAGCTCCCTACTCAGTGACAAAAGTTGAGGCCAGTAACTCTTTGCAACCCCATGGACTGTAGCCTGCCAGGCTCCTCCATTCATGGGATCTCCTAGGCAAGAATACTGGAGTGGGTTGCCATTCCCTTCTCTAGGGGATCTTCCCAACCCAGGGACTGAACCCATGTCTCCTGCATTGCAGCCAGATTCTTTACCAGCTGAGCCACCAGGGAAGCCAGTATAGTTAAAGCCCACATTAAATAAAACCAGAGTGTGAAGGAATTTACAGAGTAAGAAACAATCTGGTGGAGAGGAGCCCCTTTAAGAAGAGTCAGTAGGGACTTCCCTGGCGGTCCAGAGACTAAGACTCTGTGCCTCCAATGCAAGGGGCTCGGATTCGATCCCCAGTCAGGGAACTAGATGCTACATATAGCAACTAAGAATTCACATGCCACAGCTAAAGATTCCGAGTGCTGCGACTGAAGATCCCATCCCATGTGCCACCAAAAAGACCCAGGACACCCAAATAAAAGAAAAAAAGATTCATAAAATGATTCATGAAGGAGCAGGTTTGTCTTAGCATCTAAAGAAACTGACAAATGTACACACAACCATAAGGATGATGCAGAGTGACAGATGCGTGCAAATTAGGATACAGACACTCTTCCCCAGGGCTGGGGTGATGAGAGTGAAAAAGTTAACTGTTCTGTTCAGGCAGTGGCAGTCTGCATGCCAGCAGTGAGGAAAGGCTGAGGTTCAGGCCACCGGGTGGCCCACTGACTCTGGGCACCACATCCCTGCCCTCCTGGCTACACCCAAGCATCGTTATTGAAATCCTGAGCCTCTAGAAGATAACTGAGGATTTATCAATTTAATCATTTCAGGAAAAGCACATTCTTCTAAACTGTATTCTAAGCCCTGCTTTCTTAAACAGGCTGCATGACACACGCGGCCCCTCCTCATGTTCCCCTGGCTACTCGCCCAGGTCGCCGCTGCCTCCGCCCACCTTCAGGTACCGGCTCAGGCCTGCCACCTTCTGCCTCGGGGCCCCACCCATGGGCCCAGGTGCTCAGAGGGTCTTCTCTGCTGCCTCTTCCCTCTCCCCTGTTTCAGGGAGGAAAGTCCTGGGGCTCCGTCCTCTCTGTACCCCCAAAACCCTCCAAACCTCCTCTCACTGCTCCTCCTCAGGCCTCTTTGCTTCCCAAGCCCAGCACCTGCTCTTTCCCACTAGCACCTGGAAGGCCAACCCTTCTCCTCGGCTCCTGCTGCCACGGTGGGAGGGTTACCCACCCTCGGTGTCTGAGGCTGACCGCCAGAAATGGGCTTAAAGCAAACACCACTACCCAGGGAGAACGTCCCTTCCATGAGCCAGGAGACTAGATCCCCCTGAACTCTGAGCTCCAGAGTATTCCCTTCTCACCCTCTTGTGCTCACAAAGCTTGAGAGGCAGGTCCACGTTGGCCGAGTTGTGTGGCCTCAGGCTAAGTAAGCAGCCCCTCTGGGCTTCAGTCTCTTCAATGCATCACATCCACAGAGGGCACAGAGCAGCTGGCACACAGCAAGCACCCAAATGTGAGGACCAGGGATGCCCCAGCTGTGGCTGCACTCCCGGTGACACCATGACCTCCTGCAGTGACCACAAACACAGAGCTCCATCCTCGAGATGTCAGGGTGAGGTCTGACCCTGCCCAAGGAGGATGGGTCCTGATATCGGGCCAGGGTCGAAGATGCTGGTGCAGACGAGGGTCCCACCCATTTCCAGGTCCCGCCTGGCTCCTCAGTGGAGGTGATGAACACAGGACACACGACCCCTTCCCAGTGGGCTTGAGCCAGGCCCCCCTCTTTCATCCCTTCTCAACCCTCTAGACAGGCCACCTGTCAGTCTCTCCTGGTTCCACCTTAGTGCATTTGGAAACAAAACCCGAGAGCTGTTGGAGGTTCCTCGACAAGATAAAAACATAATTACCACAGGACGCAGCAATTCATGCCCCAGAATATACCCCAAAGAACTGAAAGCAGGTGTTGAAGCAAATGCCCACGCAGCAAGCTCCATGTAGCACCGCTTACCACAGCCCAGAGGCAGAGGCAGCTCAAATGTCCACAGGTGATGGACACACAGAATGCGTGTAAGCACACGGCGTATGAGCCTTGAAAAAGAAGGAAATCCAGGCACTTCTGTGGTGGTCCAGTGGCTAAGATGCCACACTCCCAAAGCAGAGGGCCCAGGTTTGATCCCCGGTCAGAGAACTGGACCCCACATGCTGCAGCTATGAGTTCACATGCCACGACTAAGTGCTGGCATGCTGCAGCAGGAAAGCTCCCACCCGCCACTCTGGAGATCGAAGCCTTGCATGCAGTAGCCAAGACCCAGCACAGGCAAATAAATAAATATTATTTTAAAAGAAGAAGAAGGGAACCTTGCCACAGGCTACAACACAGATGAAAGTTATAAACATCATGCTGAGAGAGAGAAGCTAGACACTAAAGGATATGTCCTGTATCATTCCCTAACCCCAGAGAAGCAAATTCAGAGTCAGAGAGCATGTGCAGGGGGCGGGGGTGGGACAGAGAGTGACAGCTTCGGGAGTGCAGGTTCCCTCTGGGGTGACGGAAGGCCCTGGAGCCAGGCAGAGGTGACAGATGTACACCTGAAAATGGTTCCGACAGGGCATTCATGTGGTAAAAGACAGTGAAAGATCATAAAGGGCCAAGAACTGAACTTGTTAGAATTCTAGCCACAGGGAAGGGAGGATTGAGACCTGAGCGGAGGTGCACTCTGTCCCTCAGGCCTCATACATTTTGTTTACTAAAATCTGTGATTCTTTGTAAGATTCTGAGTTTTCAAATAAGCAAGGTGCCAGTTCTGAGTAGCTGACATATCTTTCAACCAAGGAGCACACCGCAGTCTTGCCCTGGCTGAGGTCAAGCTGCGGGACTGGCCACATGGTGCCCAGGTCAGCTCCACGACAGTGCCAAGTTCTTCCAGCCTGAATGCACCACCATGAACAAGCATGGTTGAGGTTTACAGAAACATCAGCTCCGAGGTCTGTGTGACTCTATCCACAGCTAGGGGCTCTGTGTTGGCCCACACCATGGCTACATCCTCCATCCGGTGCTGACAACAGAGCAAAGCGTAAGCAAAGAAAGCCTTGAGAGGGGGTTCTTCTGTATTTCCTGTCCCTCTGATTATTAGAATATAATAACTGGACAGAAAATGAGGAAGTGACATTGGGGCGCAGGTACAGAATGGGACAGGTGCACAGAAAGACAAAGGATCTGTCTCAGTGTCACCTGCTCATCATGCGAAGTCAGGGCTGCTCCCAAAGTGAAGCCAGAAAAGACAAACTCAAGCTCCCCTCGGCTCCACCAGTCAGAGGGAGCTTCCAGAGATTCCCCTCTGACTGGTCCCAAGTCACCCCTCAACCATCCATGACCCCAGGAAGAGCCAAACCAAAGGGAAAACACCCCAGTTTCAAGTGCTGCCACACAGAAGAAGGGGCTCTGGGCAGAGAATTGGCATTGGTCTTGACCCCTAACCCCAGCCCCTGACACCCGACCCCACTGGGTGCCCCTGAAGATGCTATAGTAACAGGTCTCAGATGGCACGTGTGATGCTGGATTTGGGGATGAGGGCAGTTTGCCAAAGGAAAGTTCAGTCTGTGAAAAGGTTCCTTTGTACATTTGCTTTCCCAACAGGCATATCTGAGCAATGGAAGCTAAACACCAGTGTCGCTGGTGAGCAGGACGCCAGGCGTGGATACTTTTCTGTCTCAAGTCATGGTAAGAGAGAAATAAAGACCTCATGATGGTTATACAGAGTTGAGAAAGACACAGCCTCCAGTTTACAAGTCACAAGCACACCGCAGAGACCTGTGTGCCCAGATCAGTGTCTGGAGCCAAGCGCAGACCCCGGGGTCCGAAGCACACGCGGGACCACGCGGCTCTACTGTAGCCGCCAGAGCTCTTGTCCGCCCTCCTCCGCTGGCGTTTTCTGCCTGGGGAGCAGATCCCTCTTCACTCATCCCCTCACTTCCTGTGGATCTCAATGCAAAGCACTCACTCCGCATCCATCTGCTCCAGCTCAGTCCAGGCCCAGCCCTTCTCCTTCAGGACCCCCTTGGCCTCCACTTGGGTGCCAGGCCACCCTCTAAGCCCTCATGCCTGCAGAGCCAGGAAAACACGTGACCACTTAGCTGTCTGCAGCCTTTAGACAAGTTCAGGTCTTGAGCAGACCGGCTGGCAGCTCACAAGGATGGAGGCAGTAGCTGTCAGTCACTGAGAACTCAGGGAGCCGGGCACCCCATGCACAGGGCTAGCAGGCTGCCAGCATCCTTGAGGGCATGGGGCCACAGCCAGAGCTCTTGTTCTGATTTCCCAGGAAGGTGGGGGGCAGTGGGCACCAGGTTGAGCCGGGGGCCGGTCCTGCTGGTGTCCACTCCCTGCAGGCGGAGGGAAGGAGGGGCCGGATGGAGGAGAAGGAGCTCCTGAGGCACACGGACCTCCCACCCTGAGCTGTCCACATGGAGACCAGACGCTGGCACCAGGGCCTCATCCAAGTCCTTCCCTAAGGAGGCCTCAGGGTGGTCAGCCCCCTGCTGGAGACACTTGCCCTCATGCCCACCGCCAAGCTCGTCCCTGTCCTCCGCCCCGGGTGAGCTTCCCTGCCTCCCTGCCTGCTCAGCAGCTGCACTGTGGGCCACGATGCTCTGACTCCAAACTACGTGGGGGGGTGGGACCCTGCTGGCTCTGAGTCCTCCCGTCCTGGAGCTGCTCTGCACGGCCTGCTCGTCACCCAGCAGTTCTGAATCTCCTTTGCAGGCTTTTAATCGAATGTTCAGCCTGGCTGTACACGCTGGGCTTTGTAAGCATTTTAATCAATAAATAAATGAGCCCGTACCATGACCACATCCTCCATCCGGTGCTGACAACACAGCAAAGAGCCTTGCAGGGGGTTCTTCTGTACTTCATGTCCCTCTGATTGTGAGCATATTCCAGGCAGAACTGGTATAAGATTTGCCAAGTGCAGGTGCCCTAAAGTCAGGGTTTCCGTGTCCCCGAACACAAGGAAGCTCCCAGTCCAGCACCGGGTGTCCCCTACCCCAGTCCTCCCTAAGGAACAATGCCTTAGGGGACGGTGCCTCTCCATACTGGAGCATGCCTGAGGGTCACCTCAGGAGGCCAGGTGCTGGTGAGGGCAGGCTTGGGGTTCCTCTCCAGGGGCTAGTCAGCTCTGGTCACCAGGTGGCAGAGTTTCACCTCTTCGCCCCCTTCCCCTCTGTTGTGGGCTTCCTTTCAACTGTTTTACAAAGGAGTCTCCAAGAAGGCAGGCAGAAGGCAGTCTTTCCTATGATTTACAGCACTTGAAATAACAATACTAACATGAAATCAGGAGTGACTCCTCCTGGGGACTTGGCATGTCGGAGCCACACTGTGACCCCCCAAGACTCCAACCCCGATGCCCCCACTGTGGACATGTGTCTGGGCAGCTTAATGTCCCAGCTGTCTCTCCTGCCTGGACCAGAGCTCCTTGAGGGCAGAAACTGACTTGTCCCTCTCAGCTGTTCACTCGGGGCCCAGTGCTCGGCATGCAGTGGGCACCAGGGAGCAGGTGATGTGGACGTGGCGAGTGGTCAGACCCTGGGTGGCTCCAGGCCTCATGTGTCCTCACTTCAGCCAAAGTGTTGTAACATTTGAGGCAACAGCTCCTCCCCTCGCCCACCACTAAATCCTCCTCATTGCCTGTGAGGCCCCTCTTCTGGGCACCTCACCGTGGGCTCCATACTGGGGTTTGGCCGAGGCCTAGTTCAGCCAGCGCCTCCACCAGGTGGGCCTCTCCACGGGACTAGGGAGGTGCTCAGACGTTTGCTGATTGGACAAAGGAATGCAAAGGTGTGTGCTAACCAAACTCCTCCTACAGAGTACCCATCTACCTGCAGGGATGCACTTGACTCGACGGGAGAAAAGATTCTGGCTGGAGTGACCAGTCTCCTGGGTGGGGAGGGGCACACAGCAACCGCAGACCACAAACAACTCCCTCCCCACAAACAGCAAGACAAGAAGGCTGTGACACCCCCAGCCACTGGGCTAGGCCGGACTGCAGGCATGGGACACCCAGCTCCACCAACACAGAGCAGCAAATCTGTGTTGTGTCAAGGAACAGGACTCTGGACTGAAAAGAAACCCCCACATCCTACCCAGACCTGGGCAGGGAAGGCTCTGTCCCCAGGGATGCTGTAGAGGGATTTCAGGATGGCAGTGGCAAAGCAGGGATGCTAAGACAGGATGCTTCCTCTTTGGTGAAACCCAATCCCGCTCTGACAGGACACAGCCCAGGATGACGGAGCCTGGGAAACTGGGCTGATTGGAGGAAAGGGCTCCTGGGTTGGCACGGGCTCCCTGCCTTCCATCCTCTACTGGTCAGGGGACCATGTGTGCAGATGGGTTGTGGGTGAGGAAATCAAGCCCTCGGGTTTCTGTCCTTGGCCTGAGCTGGTGATGCTATGAGTGCTCAGACCAGGAGAAGCAGGGCCAGGGCCCATGTGCTCAGCTGTGGTGGCCTCTGCCTCCATGTAGGGGGGACATGGTTCAGACCTACAGGTTGTGATGCATGCTGCAGGAAAGAGCAGACTCCAGTCAGCTGTGAGGATCTGCAGGTCTCTGCTGAAGTGCTGGGTGTTTCTAAAAGGAGGGTTTTCCTCACCAATCCCACCAGATCAACCCAGAGGCCGCACAAACCACGGGCATGGCAGGTTTGGCGCCATTTCTGGGAGTTCTGGCCCCAGCCTTCTCCCCACCTGCCCTCCCGGGTCACTGTGGAGTGGACCTAACCCTGAGCACTCTGTGGTCCCAGCCCAGCCAGGCAGGTGGGTGCACTGTCGTGCCCTCACCAAAACAGGTCCTGCCAGACAGCACGTGCGGCTAGAAAAGTGACAGAAGGGAAGAGAAAAAAGTCCAAAATAGAAGTGAGGAAAAACACAACTAGAAGCAATGAGATAAAATATTATTTAACACAGAGAAGAATGGGACCAAGCCCAGGTGTCTAACAGGAGACTTGTTCCACAATGTACAGAAATATCGGCAATGATCTGTTTCATAGTCATTAAATATCCTGCCTTTGAAACACTCTAAAAAAGGGAAAATGTTCTAAACAAAGGATGAAGCGGAGAGCCCAGCACACAAACCTGACTGATCATGTTTGGAAACAAACGCGTGTGCAGAACAACAAAGGCTCCATGAGGTTCACTCTACATTAGGGGAAGGGCAAGTTCTATTTCCTTCTTTAAACAGTACTTTTATACATTTACACATCCTACATTTTCCGTAGTGAGCATAAATAATGCTTCTAATTAGATGCAAACATTTAAAAATACATATTACTTTCAGACTGAAAAGACATCAAATGCGGCTCAGCTTTTGGTGGTTCCTCTGCGGGACTGAGACATGAGAGTCACTGGAAATGGGTGCCACTGCTGAGCTGGGTGCCGGCTCTGGAGCTGCAGATGCCCTGAATAGGCAGCTACTGGGAGTGGGGGGCTCACCTCCCCACCACGCAGGGCCGCCTAGGCTTAGCAGCGCATCCTCCATAAGCATCACGGGATGAGAGGCCCCCAGGCCTCCCGGACCTGAGCCCCCACCCCCAACTCCCACAGCGGAGAAGCCCTCCCGTCCCGAGTGAACACGCCCCACCTGCCTTCAGGCACATGGGCCTCATCCAACCAAAGCCGGCGGAGGCAGCTGCACATAGAACACTGAAACTCAAAACAGCCTCCCTACCCCTCGAGCATAATGCAAACCCAGAAATTTCTCAGCTTCTTTTCTCTCCTGACAGCCTTCTGTTGCTGCTTTCCTGGCAATTCTCCACATCATCTTGACAGCATCTTCAAAGGCTCATGTTCAATGGAGCACCCCCCAATCCCAGATTCAGGAGAACAAGAGGCTTAAACCAGGCTCCATCTGACCATCAGGAATGGTCCTGGCCACCTCCCAGGTCAGGGAGCCATGGGCTTCACGGGCAGTAGATGAGCCCAGGAGACAATGTCAGGTCATCACCTACTGTGCACCCAACACTATGCACCCAGCACTCTGCACCCAACACTATAGTCAGCACTCTGCACCTAGCACTGTGTACCTGGTACTCTGCACCCAGCACTCTGCACCCAGTACTCTGCCAGCCACCCTGGGGAAATGGGAAATGGCAACAAGATAAGTAGCCACATGCACGGCCCCCTATCTCAGCAAGTTCACCATCTGGCCAAAGAGGCAGAAAACATACACAGAAAGAATGAAGGTAATATTTAAGCCCTAGACCAGGTGAGCTATTAGAAGCTCAAGACTGAGCGTTGGGTTTGCAGGACCTGAAGCCAGGGAGGGTATGTGAGCAGGGAAGTGGGCGTGGCTGGGCTCCCAGGGTCAGGGAAGCTATCAGGGACAAGGAGCTAGGGGCTAGGCAGCTACAAGGAGGAGTCCGGGCTGAACTGATATGGAAAGTGACGAGTTATGGGGGGTGTTCATAATGGAGACACTAAGAAAACAGAGGCTGTGTTGGAGGGTAAGGTGGGAAGACCTAGGCCTTGGGGCTCCCAGCAAGGACCTGGGCTGTGCATGTGTGCACGTGTGTGCAGGGGTGTGCTCACGTGTACACATGCCCATGTGTGTGCCTGGGGGAACTCTGAGTGTTGCAGGCCTGGATACCCAGCCTGCATATACAGTCTGGATACACAGTTCTTTTCCCATCAGTTAACTAATAAATGTTGATTGAGTGGCTGGTATGATGCATCGGTTTTGCTCTGCATCCTTATGTGTCTTTGCTGCTGAGGGAAAAACAACAAAAAGAGCTCCGACAATTTATAGATGAAGAAGGACCCAGCGGCCACGGCATCTGCGTCCATGGATCTCAGAGTCAGACTCTGTATTTTAACAAGCCCCCAGCACACAGTGAGCACCTCAAGGTGGGAAGCCAGACCCAGACTGAAAAGCCTAGGATCCAGCCCTTGGCTGGTCTGGAGGGCAGCTCAGTGGTCACCCAGCTCGACCCACCATGTGCCGGACGAGCAAACCGGGGTCTGAGAGTGCTAACTGGTTTCCCAGGGTTCCCCCTTTTGAGATTTCACTGTCACCCAGTTTGGGGCTAAAAACCCCAAGCCATCATTTCCTGACTGCAGGTTCCCCCCCACCCCTCCCCCAGCACATGCTCTCAGAGTCAAAAACCCGCCACTTCTCATCATGCGTGTTGTCATATGAGGCCACGGGATGGAAATCTGCATAGCTTTCGGTATGTTTCAAAACCAAACACAGAGACACCTGCATGCTGGGCACCTCCCAGGGCTGCCCCACGGTTATCATGGTTACTGAACTCTGCACCCATTTCCACCACAGCCAAGGTTCAGCTGAGACACACCATCTAGATGGCGAATGTGTATACAAACAACCACACTCTATGGAACGATACACCCAGCTCTCAGTCCAGTAACTCCCTGAAACGGTGGTTTTTAAGGTTCTTTTGTGTAGAAGCAAAAGATCTGAGATCTGCTCTAGTTGAGAGTAAATAAAAAGCCTGGGTGGTGACAGTGCGTCATCACCAGGCAGTGTGGAGCCACATGCCAAGTCGTGGGCAGCAGGGAAGGGCCTTGTTCCCGGGGACAGAGAGAGGATGAGAGAAGGGTAGGTAGGATTTCTTTTCATTTGACAGCTTG
Source organism: Bison bison bison (assembly GCF_000754665.1). Taxonomy (NCBI): domain Eukaryota; kingdom Metazoa; phylum Chordata; class Mammalia; order Artiodactyla; family Bovidae; genus Bison; species Bison bison. The sequence goes on from NW_011495046.1 coordinate 5,427,369, forward strand.
GAAAACTCCCATTTCATCTTGATAATGCCAGCTCCTCGGTTACAATTTAACACCTATTCCAAGAACAGTTGACGACCGAATGTTAGTGACAACACAACGCCAGTTTCATGCGTGGCCAGATGATTCCTTTATGTCCTCAACGAGCCCACGACAAGCTTGTCAATCTGGCCACATGGGTGTGGGCTCTGCAGACGGCCCCGCCATCTGCTGTCCCGCACACGCCCAGAAAGCGTCTTGGGAGCTGCAGAGCACGGAATAGCTCTCCGATCACTGGCGGCCTCACTGTGTCCTCCATCACCCGTGAGGCTCAGGGACGGCGAGGAGGAAGTCGGCACCAAGAGCTTCAGGATGTCTCCTCTGGGCATGGCACCTTCCTTGCAAAACTCGCAGCAAGCAGTCAGCAATGCAGGCCCACCCTCCATAGACAAGAGGCTTCTGGTGCCAACAACACGGGGCTTCTTTGTAGGGAACCCTTATGTCTGGTTTCATCCTGTTTTCAGGAGCTGGCGTATTTACATTAAAACCCTCCTTCCTGAACTGGGCTGAAGGACCATCACCCATGTGCTCGTGGCCCCAACACGCTAAGAACTCAGGTGGCCTCTGGCCTCCAGGCCCCACTGGGACACCAAATGGAGTTTGCAAAAGCAACTGCAGTTAAGACAGCTGCCCCAACTGTTAGTTTCCTTTTCTCACGAGGCCGGAATTCAGGTTCCTTGCCTTCCCCAGGTTGCATGTGAAGATGTCTGGCTCCCTGAGTCCCTTTCAGAGCCTCATCTTTTGGGCAGAGAGCTCAGGGCCAGAGACTGATGGGCTGGTGAGGAAAGGAGCAACGTCACAAGGGGCCACCAGCCAAGGGGTGTGGGGATGCCCTCGATGGGGCTCCTGGGTGTGCAGGCAGGTCAGGAACCGTGTCAGCATGGAGTGGCCCCATGACCAGCAGCAGGGGGTGGGCACAGCATCCTGGCTGGGCAAGCGCCCAGCAGAGTCCCCCTGGGAGGAGCCAGTGCAGGCAGACACTGGACAAATCCAACCTTGTCGTCCCAACAGCTCAGCCTTCTGGGCTCATACAGGGTCAGGGGAGAAGCTCTGCAGGTTGGGGGGAAGCCCCTGGGAAGGGGGTTCTCAGAGACTCCTGGGCAGCTCAAGACACCAGAGAACCTTAAAAGTGATCCACAGAGATGCACCCACTTATCCACAGCCATGGTCAAGACAATCTTCAGACCCCAGTGCCACTCTTCTACCAGGGGGTCAGGAATTGGGAAATGGATGCAGTGGCTATGTAAGTCTGGGGTCCACCATATCCACACCCAGAGACTGAGTGCTTGTCACGGGACCCAGCGGGAACCAGTGCCAGGTGACATCATCACATCCCAGGTGATGTCATCACATCCTAGGTGGTATCATCAGTCTCAGGTGATGTCACACAACCCTGGTGATGCCATTACAGTCCCTGATGACATCATTAGTCTCCAGTGATGTCATTACAGTCCCACATGATACCACCACATCCAGGTGATGTCATCACATCCCAGGTGATATCATCACACTCCCAGATGATGCCAACACATTCCTGGTGATGTCATCACAGTCCCCATGACATCATTAGTCTCCAGTGATGTCATCACAGTCCCACGTGATACCACCACATCCAGGTGATGTCATCACATCCCAGGTGACATCATCACAGTCTCAGACGACCTCATCATGACCGAGGCTTGAGCCCAGGTGTCCTAATTTCAGAACTTGCTCACACACTGCTTTTTTGCAAATGAGCTGCTTTGTGAATCAGCACATTTTGTAACAGGGGCACATGGTTTTGCTTCCACAAAGGATTTTCTGATTCTGGGAATAATGCCAGGCCTGGGTCAGAGCCCCAGATTCCACGTCCAAGCGTCCTCAGCCTCCGGAAGTTTACAAAAAGAACTGAGAATCCCCTGAGGCAACTTTAACTGGAAAATCTGCAGGTTGAGGAATCACAGCAAAAATGAAGATTTATGATGAACTTCTTGAATTGCTTAGTACACCGTGCTGGCCAACTTCAAAGGAAAATCTTAGTGAACCTGGGTTCGGTTCAAGGGATGAGCAACAATCATGAAAATCCATGAAGATATTTTATAGACAGCCTTAAACGTGTCTCCCTATAAGGGGCAGCTAGTCCAAGAAAAACGGAAATTAACCAGGCTTCATCACCAGTGGACCCTTGAAAAGGAGGAACTGGCGTCCAAGTCTGTTCTCTAGACTCTGAGGGTCTGAGTGTCCAGACTAAAATTGCACAAAGAAATAAAAGCTCCATCTGAACACCAAGAGGGGGTCCAGCTACAGTGGCAGCTGACGCTGGTGTGAGCTGGGGACAGAGTGGGTGACCGAAGGCAGGGGCCTCACTCACAACAGCAGCTCTGCTCGCCTCTTTGTCTGAAAACCTTCAAGCACAGATGCTCGGACCTCAGGACGGCAGGGTCTTTTACAGGAAGGAGCCTGGAGCTCACAGCCAGGCCTGGCGATGGAGCTCTGGGCGGGTGGAGCCAGCCCCTCACCTTGCTGAGAGCAGGCAGGACAGGTCATGGGTCATGTTTGCAGATCATCTACAGGGTCACCATCAGCCGGCATTCAGCGAGAACGATGCTCCCCTCCTTGGAGGCTCAGGGCCTGTTGGGAGGAGGCCTCCAATCCACCACCTCGCCTTGACTCTGACTCCACCCCACACCAGCTGGGCTTCAGCAGTGGGCTGCAGTGTGGAAAGCATGTGACTTCTGCTTGAAGCCCTCATAAGGCTGTCCAGGGCCACAGCTGGCTTCGAGGCCTGAGAACGGAGGCTCCATGTGCCTCTGACTGGTTTCTAGAGGTTGAGACCCAGGGGCTGCCAACAAGGACATTCGTGGGTGCCCTCCAGGTCCCTGCCCGAAGGGGATTCTGGAGACGACATTCCGGGGTTCCCTGACTCTGCTGCCTTATCCCTGAAACAAGCATCAGGTCAAACCGCTCTCCTCTTGAAAAACACTTCCACACAGTGCAGGGCCCTATAAATTCAGTGTCCAGTCTCACACTGACATTTGTCTGGGGGTATTTCCAGCATATCAGGAAGATAGAATTGCATTCACAGGTGAAGACCAGTACTGATAGATTTGCCTAAAGACTTAACATAGTGTTTATTTTCTTAATACTGCCAGAGATCTGAAGGGCTACCCTGCCAAGGTGGTCCTAAAATGCCAAGTGCACATTTTCTGAAGAAAGCTTTCATGTGACTTTCTCATCGTAGTCATGTGTGGTCATGCTTCTCAAACGTCTCACACTGCCCATACACTCCTCATCTCCAGCTCAGATTAGAATCCATTGTTTTTCAGTCTGTAAACAGTACACCCTTCAAAACAGTACAAGGAAAACAAAAACATAGCGAAGGAGGATTTGCTTAATTTTCAGTTCAAGCAAACCATAGTTTCCATCAGAATTACAGGGAACCCAGGACGAACAGAACAGAAAATAACGTCCCTACAATTACCCGCCACAGATCTGACCATCACTGCTGGCAGCGGGAGTGGGGCAGAGGTATCAAGGAGCATCTTGTGGCAGATACACTGCATCCATGCTCAGTTCCGACTGTCGGACCATCCTGAGGTTCCCACCTGTACCCTCGTGCCCCAGCTCAGCCATCCACCACTCATTTATACACGTTTGTCCACTCACCCATTCAGCATTCCTCACTGAACTGTGACTGGCCGGGGTTCAGAGGGATGATGTGAGATAGAGAAGACACAGACGTGGCCCTCAGGTGGTCTGCAGTCCAGGGAGGAGACATGGCCATGCACTCTCTACCACATAAGGAATAATAAAGGATTCCCTGGCAGCCCACTGGTTAGGACTTGGAGCTCTCCCTGCTGAGGACCCAGGTTCAATTCCTGGTCAGAGAACTAAGATCTCACAAGCCTGAAGCAAAACAAATAAAACACAAGGAATAATAAAATTGTTGCATAAAAAGTCGTAAGCAAAGTGCTGCAGGAATCCAGAAGGACAATTAATTCATTGTTGGAACCTGAGATGACCTTTAAGTTAGCTCCTTGGGAATAAGAATTGGGCTGAAAAGTGGGGAGCAGGAGGGAACTGCATGCTCCCAGCCTTGACAGTCCCTTGGACAGCAAGGAGATCCAGTCAGTCAACCCTAAAGGAAATCAATCCTGAATATTCATTGGAAAGACTAGTTCTGAAGCTGAAGCTCTAATACTTTGGCCACCTGATGTGAAGAGCCGACTCACTGGAAAAAACCCTGATGCTGGGAAAGTTTGAAGGCAAAAGGAGGAGGGGGCAACAAATGGTTGGATGGCATCATTGACTCAATGGCTATGAGTTTGAGTAAATTCCAGGAGATAGTGAAGGACAGGGAAGCCTGGTATTCTACAGTTCATGGAATCACAAAAAGTCAGACACGGCTGAGCAACTGAACAACATCTCCACTTCCACTCCCCTCGCCCTTCCCCTTCCCCATCTCTGCCCCTTCCCTCCC